>NC_079189.1:251694025-251994858 GCF_029499605.1 Hyla sarda | reverse complement strand
GATGAAGATGTTAATGACGGGTCTGGATGATGACAGGGGGGGATGAGGTATTTCCCACCCTAGGCTTATACTCGAGTCAATAACTTTTCCTGGGATTTTGGGTTGAAATTAGGGGTCTCGGCTTATACTCGGGTCGGCTTATACTCGAGTATATACGGTAATAAATTTTGCACAGTCATGCAAAACATAGAAAGCACTGACATGGTTTAAATTATTTCTACCTCACACCGACATTGATAAATCTCCCCCATTGGGTGTAAATATACCCCCTAGTCCCGGTCTCATTGTATTAGGAGCAGCCAGGAGTGTTACTGCCACGCTCTGGCCAGACACACTGGGAATCCCAGCCCGTCACTCACCTTCTTGCCTCACAGTGTCCCTGTCCTCGTAGCTCCGGTGCGCGTGCCTCTGCCTTCGGGGGCCTCGTGCACACCGGAACTCTGTTTCTTAAAGGGGCCAGTGCCCAATTAATTAAAGTGTTTACACCTGTCCCCTGGTCCATATATTCCTGCTCCTCCCTTGCTTTTCCCTCGTATCAAGGATGCTCTCGCTGCACGAGATTTTCCGACTAACCTGAGCAAACGTATCCATTTGGCCACCCATATTGATGTGCGTTTTGCCGAGAGGCAGGAGGAGCTTCTTTTGGAAGGAGAACCTGCCCGAACATGGCGATTACCCCGACACCTGTGGCACCTGTGTTCCAACATCCACCTCTACTATCTACTTTTCCTTCTGCCGAAGAGGCTATGGATGTGTACTGTTTTCAATTAACGCATCTTGGTCAAGTTGGAGTGGTATCCCTTGGTGTGAATTTTGCCTCTCATCGCTTGACCATCCCGGTTCAAGTGTTCACCACTGCCAGAACCTCTTTCATTGCCTCTGCTCTTTTGGATTCTGGTTCCGCTGGTAACTTCACTGGTGCCTCCTTGGTCCATAAATATCGTCTTCCAGTATCACGTCTCGCCAAGCCCTTCTACATCTCTTCTGTAAATGGACAGAATCTGAATTGTAAAGTGCAATTCTGCATGCAACCCCTTGACATGCATGTGGGAAATTTGCATAAAGAAAAAATTGTGTTCTATGTGCTACCACAATGTACTTCTGAGCTTCTTCTTGGTCTTCCTTGGTTTCAACGCCATTCTCCACATCTCGACTGGAGGACCGGGAAGTCAATATCCTCCTGTGATTCCTTCAGTATCTGTTAGAAATGGGAAAAGGCTGTAAGGAACTTGCAGGGTTCTGTCAAGAGTTCTGTCGTTCCATCTTCTAACGCCCCTTGGTCTCATGTGGTGGGGAACTTTTTTAGTTCCAAAGAAAAGGGGGAGACCAAAGGGGGGGGGGGGTACTGTAACAGCCACGTTTCGGCCAGACACGCTTGGCGTGAGCACGCTGTCATGTCTCTGTTACCGGTGGGGCTGGGATCCGCATCACGGTACGGGCCTACATGCGAATCCCAGCCCGTCAATCACCTTCCTTAGCCACTGCCTCACTGTGTCCCTATCCTCGTAGCTCCGGTGCGCGTGCCTCCGCCTTCTGGGGTGCGCGCGCGCCAAAGCTCTGTTTCTCAAAGGGCCAGTGCCCAATTAATTAAAGTGTTTACACCTGTTCCCTGGTCCATATATTCCTGCTCCTCCCTTGCTTCCCTGCCGGATCTTTGGTTGTTTATGCCATAGTGAAGTCCTGTGTCTCGCTACTGTGTACCTGTTCCCTGTTTCCCTACCTAAAGTGTACCGGTGTACCTGCCCTGACCTTCTGCCATCTGCCACGTCCTGCCAGTGTCCTTTTGTGCCACACCAGCCCCCCCCAGCTACCTGTGTAGATGAGTCATGCCGGGGGTAGCTACCTGGGTGCCGCCTGCTGAAGCAAGACCATCCCGCTTTGCGGCGGGCTCTGGTGAAAACCAGCAGCACCTTAGACTCCACTCCCTGGCACGGCTCACGTCTACATCCACACAGGCCCTGAGGATCCACCTCCTGCTGTCCACCTGCCGTGATTCCTAACAAGGAGCTTAGAGCACTTCATACCCAATGGGTCTTGGTTGCTATAAAATGCCATGACCAAAGATAATTGTGGAGTCTAAAATAAAGAAGCATTACTGACTAGCTCAGGAAGCTGTTCTGGATCACCACGACAAAACTGCAGGGTCCCAATCAACTCGAAGGACAAGCAATGGGTCCCTACCTGCCTCCATCCTGTCTTATCGGCACTCTAACAGTGCAGGCAACTTCAGCAGCCTGCACTTAGGAGCACCAGTAACACTGATCAATGCTATCTAATGGCACAGCATTGTTCAGTGTTTTCAATCGAAAGATAGCATCTATTAGTCCCCTATAAGGACTGAAAAATAGTAAATTCCCTAATGACATTTTGAACCCCCCCTTTCTTTTTTATAAAATAATGTAAACAAAAAACCCAAACATATATATCACGTGCATAAATGTCTGAACTATTAACCCTTTAACACGATAACGACCAAGGACGTGTATACATCATGTCAAAAAAGTGATGCCGACGTATGCTGTATCAGCCCCATTCATTTACGAATGAGACTGCTACAGTATACAGTGGCATGCCTTTTTTGACATGGCTCAAATGGACACCTCTTGTAACACTCACGTTTCTGAAGACAGGAACCCCGGTGGATGTGGATTTGCTGGACCGTACCAGGGAGCAGAGTCTAAGGTGCCGCTGGTTTTCACCAGAGCCCGCTGCAAAGCTGGATGGACTTGCTGCTGCAGGCAACACCCAGGTCGCTACCCCGGGCAAGACTCGATCACACAGGCGACTAAGGAGATGCGAAGCACAGGAGGGATAAGGCAGCTCGTAGTATGGATAGCAGAAGGTCAGGGCAGGCGGCACAGTAGCGTAGTCTAGGCGTAGCAGGTGGTCAGTAGGCAGGCGGCAGAGGAGCAAGGTCGAGTCACAAAGCAAGAGATCAGATACACGGCAAGGCAATAAAAGGAAGGCTTTCTCTCAGGCTCAAGGCAACAAAGATCCGGCAGGAAACTGAGGAGGGTGGAGGAATTTATAAATGAGCCACAGGTGGATTACACTAATGAGCATACTAGCCCTTTAAATCTTAAAGCTCCGGCGCACGTGAGCCCTAGGGGACATGCGCGCCGCAGCAGAGAAGCAGAGGCGGAGGCAGGAGAAACACCTAGAGAGTGACGGACTGGAGCTACAGCAGGTAAGGGGACCATGCGCTCACGGCAAGCGTGTGCCGCCGGAGCACATAACGTAACAGTACCCCCCTTTGGTCTCCCCCTCCTTTTACGAGAGAGAAAACTCCTGAGAAGGTCACGGTCCAGGATATTCTCCTCAGGCTCCCAAGATCTCTCCTCAGGACCGTAACCCTCCCAGTCGACCAAAAAGAATTGTTTACCTCTCACAGTATTTGTAGCAATAATCTGTTTAACTTTGTAGATAGAAGAGCCAGAGACAGGTGTGGGGACAAGATTCTTCTGAGAGAACCGGTTTATGACAAGAGGCTTGAGGAGAGAGACATGGAAGGAATTGGGAATACGTAACGTAGCAGGTAGACAGAGTTTGTAGGAGACAGGATTGATCTTTTGTAGAATCTGGAAGGGACCAAGGTGGCGGGGACCGAGCTTGTGACAGGAGATCTTGAAGCGGATGTACTTGGATGAAAGCCCCACCATGTCAACCAGGAGAGAAGGACAAAGGAGGTCTTCTACTTTTATCCGCTTGCGCCTTCATGTGTGAATGCAAAAAACACAGAAATAATGTACAAATGGAAGCACACCAAGGATATTCAATTAATGCAAAAATGTTACAATCTTTATTAGGAGCACATGATTGACATAGCAAAAAAACAATGCTAACAGACACAGAAAATTGAATTAAAACCACTTAAAAAGGCCCATAACGGGCCACACCACACAGATGAGACATGGTATGTGTCTCATCCGGACCAGGGCTGAAAAGATGTGGCTCACCTACCAAAATAAGAATATTTGCAGTGCACTATGCCCCCGTCTGACCTGGATCACACAAACTAACCGTAAAGTGTCATGTGCAAAATGAACCCATATATAGAGGTATTACAGTAGATATCAGACAATGACATACGGTATATCTAACAGCAACCTCCAAACACTCCCAAGGGACTTCAATAGGCGCAGAAAGGATGAGGAGTTAAAGATGTATAAGCGATAACATTTATTTGCAAATAAATGTTATCGCTTATACATCTTTAACTCCTCATCCTTTCTGCGCCTATTGAAGTCCCTTGGGAGTGTTTGGAGGTTGCTGTTACCATTACACCTTTGTGGTGGCAGGACTGGCTGCATTTTGGAAACTCTCAACAGTGTTGTGCCTGTTACACTAGCACAACTTACTGGGTAAGCGCTTCCAGTAAACTACTGTGAAATTCCACTTGCCCGGTTAATGCACTATGGAGCGCTTCTCTTTCTTTTGTATACGGTATATCTAGAAATAAAGTGCCAAGGAAACAATAAATAAGAAAAAATATTTGAATAAGCTAAAGATGCCAGCAAGAAATGAATAGGTGAGGCCAGATGAAGTGGGAGCAAATATCACCCATATGCCCGGTCCGAAAAACCTCCACGCGTTCCGTCACTGAGTGACTTCCTCAGGAGTGTGGAGACGTGAACTAACACTGTGTCTTATATACAAAAAGTAAATCACAAAAAAGACAGAAAATACCTTGCAGGTGTGACAACGGAGACCACGCCGCGGCCGCCATCTTGTTGTGTCAGCTGACACATTGGGGCGTGACCACATCATGTGACATCATTGATAATACCGATAGAGTGTCCAAAGTCTCCAACACAATGGCGTCCATGCATTAATCGGCGTCCTCAGACGCCGCCAAGATGGCGTCATAATATAATAGATAGGAGTATTCCGAAAAAGACAGCCACCTCCGTCCGCGTCAGCCGACGTGATGACGTCTTAGGGTCATGTGACCGCATGACGAGTGGTCACGTGATAACAACAGAGGCACGGTCACCAAGGAAACCATGCTGACATGCCTGCCAAGGCGGACACGGCAGCGCAATCAATGAACAATAGTGAGTATCCAAGGATAACCACGCCTCTGGGTCACACGGCCCGCGACCACATGACCCATGGAACCTCCCATATTCTCCATGATGAAAGAGGGCAAAAATTACAGAAGAACACTATGTATAAACCGGTAGTATGGCATAGGGGCAATGGCTATACAGTTAGAAATGCTTATCTGGTGTTATAATAATAGCCATAATGATAAAATGACCCAAGTAACATGTCAAAGTATGCATAATCAATGTACAAAATTAGTGAACCAAACTGTAACAATGAACCCACGGGTATAATTGGCATAAGGTGATTCATATAACCCAGTATACATGATTATTAAACCATAATACATTGAAAAAACCTTACTCATATCCTAATGAAATAATATTGAGTATGTCCCAACATACATGCTTAATATAATGGGACCCAGATGATATGACCAAGTTATACATTATTAATACTAAACATGATCCCTAAAGTAATATTTATTTATATATTCCTAAATTTCTATTTTCACTCAAAATAGTGTCCTACTTCAAAAAAAACACAACAACATAATCGAATTAATAATAATGATAAGGCATACCATACCACTCCATATAAATAAAATACCAATAATTATGACATCATATAGTATAATGTGTACAAAGATAATCAAAGGACCTCATAATACCAATCATGTAGTCACCTCATTATATCAAGCTATAGCATCATGTCATATAGTGTATACAAAAGTAATAATAGTAGCCACAGAACCTGAAACCACCTTATTATATCATTCATATCAAATAAAACTTATCACGTACCAATTATTCCATTGTTCTTCAGTCAATAAGCCATTTATCACAGTTCCACCATAACCAGAACCCCCTACCTAATACCGGTATCTACACATTGCTAACTGACCCATCTCCCTGTGGATTCATATATCAACCCCATGTGGTCAACCCGTTGTCACCTCTGCAAGTTACAAAAAATAATATTAATAAACTATATGTACAAAAATATAAACATATGAAAAAAAAATTATTAGGAAAAAAAATGTTTTGTTTTTGTTTTAATAGACTGAAAATCATATAAAACCATACTATGTACAGTCCATGCGGGGGAAGAAAAGTCCCATAGAGATCCTCTGCCCATTGATTGTCAAATGACTTATGCATAAATCCTGGATGTTCCAGGTGACCTTCTGCAATATCGATTTACTGCGAGAATTCTTTATAGCCTTGCAAAGCTCCATCATAGTGGCTCAGGAAATTGATTTCACTCTATCACTCTCCCCTCAAGGGTCTGTTGTTTATCCTCCAAGTCACCTTTCAATCCAAGAAGATTGCATGAAAAATCTATTATATATTAATGACAAAAGAATCTCATCCCAACTTTTCATTGGCTGTAGGCAGTCCCAATCCACCTCTGTTTGTGGCTCCCAATACTGACCAGGATAAGGTACCTCAATATCACACTCAGAACCTACTGATGAAGTTCCACAGATAAAGCATACTCTGTCATTGCTTGTGCCATAGAGATAGAGACAACCACGATATCGATCCTCAAAGATTGACTAAAAATCCAGAGAAGAGAAGTTCCTCATTCAATCCAGTTGGAGTCACGGACTGCAAGTTATAAATCCATTTGGATTCTTTTTTAAGAAGCAGTTTGGTGAGAGAGCCCCCCCTGATGTCGCCTTTTACTTGTTCCAATCCAATTACAGTAATTCCATGGGCCTGTCCTCTATGATATTTCAGGAAATGTGTGGCCACAGATGTGATTTTGCGATATAATTTGGAGTCTCGGTCCGCCAATGTTATGTTGGAGAGATGTTTTTGGACTCTCTTGCGAAGTTGTTGTCCAGTTTGGCCAATGTATATAAAGGAGCAGGGACAGATTAAGGCATAGATAACGTTCGTGCTTTTGCAATTAATATAAGTATCCAGCCGATATTCCTTACCATCTCTCGGATTTTTAAACATGTATGTGGGTTTCATGAATCTACATATATTACAATCTCCACAGGGGAAGGAACCACGTAGTGGGACACCAGTTGTCCGTTTAACTGGGGGCCACTGGAAATGACTCTTTGTTACGACATCCTTTAACCCCTTAAGGACCAGGCCATTTTACACCTTAAGGACCGGAGCGTTTTTTGCAATTCTGACCACTGTCACTTTAAACATTAATAACTCTGGAATGCTTTTAGTTATCATTCTGATTCCGAGATTGTTTTTTCGTGACATATTCTACTTTAACTTAGTGGTAAAATTTTATGGTAACTTGCATCCTTTCTTGGTGAAAAATCCCAAAATTTGATGAAAAAAATTAAAATTTAGCATTTTTCTAACTTTGAAGCTCTCTGCTTGTAAGGAAAATGGATATTCAAAATAAAACATTTTTGGGTTCACATATACAATATGTCTACTTTATATTTGCATCATAAAATTAATGAGTTTTTACTTTTGGAAGACACCATAGGGCTTCAAAGTTCAGCAGCAATTTGGAAATTTTTCACAAAATTTTCAAACTCGCTATTTTTCATGGACCAGTTCAGGTTTGAAGTGGATTTGAAGGGTCTTCATATTAGAAATACCCCATAAATGACCCCATTATAAAAACTACACCCCCCAAAGTATTCAAAATGACATTCAATAAGTGTATTAACCCTTTAGGTGTTTCACAGGAATAGCAGAAAAGTGAAGGAGAAAATTCACAATCTTCATTTTTTACACTCGCATGTTCTTGTAGACCCAATTTTTGAATTTTTGCAATTGGTAGAAAGGAGAAAATTTTTACTTGTATTTGAAACCCAATTTCTCTCGAGTAAGCACATACCTCATATGTCTATGTTAATTGTTCGGCGGGCGCAGTAGAGGGCTCAGAAGGGAAGGAGCGACAAATGGTTTTTGGGGGGCATGTCACCTTTAGGAAGCCCCTATGGTGTCAGGACAGCAAAAAAAAACACATGGCATACCATTTTGGAAACTAGACCCCTCGGGGAACGTAACAAGGGGTAAAGTAAACCTTAATACCCCACAGGTGATTCACGACTTTTGCATATGTAAAAAAAAAAAAAAAATGTTTTACCTAAAATGCTTGGTTTCCCAAAAATTTTACATTTTTAAAAAGGATAATAGCAGAAAATACCCCCCAAAATTTGAAGCCCAATTTCTCCCGATTCAGAAAACACCCCATATGGGGGTGAAAAGTGCTCTGCTGGCGCACTACAGGTCTCAGAAGAGAAGGAGTCACATTTGGCTTTTTGAAAGCAAATTTTGCTCTGGGGGCATGCCGCATTTAGGAAGCCCCTATGGTGCCAGAACTGCAAAAAAAAAAAACACATGGCATACTATTTTGGAAACTAGACCCCTCGGGGAACGTAAAAAGGGGTGAAATGAACCTTAATACCCTACAGGTGTTTCACGACTTTTGCATATGTAAAAAAAAAAAAAATTTTACCTAAAATACTTGGTTTCCCAAAATTTTTACATTTTTAAAAAGGGTAATAGCAGAAAATACCCCCCAAAATTTGAAGCCCAATTTCTCCCGATTCAGAAAACACCCCATATGGGGGTGAAAAGTGCTCTGCTGGCGCACTACAGGTCTTAGAAGAGAAGGAGTCACATTTGGCTTTTTGAAAGCAAATTTTGCTCTGGGGGCATGCCGCATTTAGGAAGCCCCTATGGTGCCAGAACTGCAAAAAAAAAAAACACATGGCATACTATTTTGGAAACTAGACCCCTCGGGGAACGTAAAAAGGGGTGAAATGAACCTTAATACCCTACAGGTGTTTCACGACTTTTGCATATGTAAAAAAAAAAAAAATTTTACCTAAAATACTTGGTTTCCCAAAATTTTTACATTTTTAAAAAGGGTAATAGCAGAAAATACCCCCCAAAATTTGAAGCCCAATTTCTCCCGATTCAGAAAACACCCCATATGGGGGTGAAAAGTGCTCTGCTGGCGCACTACAGGTCTCAGAAGAGAAGGAGTCACATTTGGCTTTTTGAAAGCAAATTTTGCTCTGGGGGCATGCCGCATTTAGGAAGCCCCTATGGTGCCAGAACCGCAAAAAAAACCCACATGGCATACCATTTTGGAAACTAGACCCCTCGGGGAACGTAACAAGGGGTAATGTGAACCTTAATACCCCACAGGTGATTCACAACTTTTGCATATGTAAAAAAAAAAATATTTTTTTACCTAAAATGCTTGGTTTCCCAAAAATTTTACATTTTTAAAAAGGGTAATAGCAGAAAATACCCCCCAAAATTTGTAACACAATTTCTCCCGAGTACGGCGATACCCCATATGTGGCCCTAAACTGTTGCCTTGAAATACGACAGGGCTCCAAAGTGAGAGCGCCATGCGCATTTGAGGCCTAAATTAGGGACTTGCATAGGGGTGGACATAGGGGTATTCTACGCCAGTGATTCCCAAACAGGGTGCCTCCAGCTGTTGTAAAAGTCCCAGCATGCCTGGACAGTCAGTGGCTGTCTGGTAATACTGGGAGTAACAGCTGGAGGCTCCGTTTTGGAAACAGTGGTGTACCAGACATTTTTCATTTTTATTGGGGAGGGGGGCTGTGTAGGGGTATGTGTATGTGTAGTGTTTTTTACTTTTTATTTTGTGTTAGTGTAGTGTAGTGTTTTTAGGGTACAGTCGCACGGGCGGGGGGTTCACAGTAGTTTCTCGCTGGCAGTTTGAGCTGCGGCAGAAAATTTGCCGCAGCTCAAACTTGCAGCCGGATACTTACAGTAATCCTCCGCCCATGTGAGTGTACCCTGTACATTCACATTGGGGGGGGGGGGGGGACATCCAGCTGTTGCAAAACTACAACTCCCAGCATGTACGGTCTATCAGTGCATGCTGGGAGTTGTAGTTTTGCAACAGCTGGAGGCACACTGGTTGTGAAACACAGAGTTTGGCAACAAACTCAGTGTTTTGCAACCAGTGTGCCTTCAGCTGTTGCAAAAGCTACAACCCCCAGCATGTACGGACAGCGGAAGGGCATGATGGGTGTTGTAGTTATGCAACAGCGGGAGGCATACTACTTTGTCTGGGGATGCTGGGGATTGTAGTTATGCAACAGCTGAAGACACACTGGTTTGCTACTAAACTCAGTGTGCCTTCAGCTGTTGCAAAACTACAACTCTCAGCAGTCACCGACAGCCAACGGGCATGCTGGGAGTTGTAGTTATGCAACCAGCAGATGCACCACCACAACTCCCCGCATGCACTTTAGCTGTTTGTGCAAGCTGGGAGTTGTAGTTACACAACAGCTGAAGGTACACTTTTCCATAGAAAGAATGTGCCTCCAGCTGTTGCAAATCCATAAGTCCAAGCATGCCAATTAGGGAATGCTAGGAGTTGTGGTGGTCTGCCTCCTCCTGTTGCATAACTACAGCTCCCAGCATGCCCTTTTTGCATGCTGGGAGCTGTTGCTAAGCAACAGCAGGAGGCTGTCACTCACCTCCTGCTGCTGCTGATCGACGCTGCAGGTCAGTCCCGCCGCCGTCGTCGTCGCTCCTGGGGCCCCGATCCCAACATTAACGCCGGGGATCGGGGTCCCCAGCACCCGGGGTCGTCTTCCCGCACCCGCTCACTTCCTCCGGAAGAGGGGCGGAGCGGGTGCGGGAGTGACACCCGCAGCAGGCGCCCTGATTGGTCGGCCGGGAATCCGGCCGACGAATCAGGGCGATCGTGAGGTGGCACCAGTGCCACCTCACCCCTGCTGGCTCTGGCTGTTCTGACGGCCCCAATCAGCCAGTAATTCCGGGTCACTGGGTCACTGGAGACCCGATTGACCAGGAATCGCCGCAGATCGCTGGACTGAATTGTCCAGCGATCTGCGGCCATCGCCGACATGGGGGGGGGGCATAATGACCCCCCTGGGCGATATGCCGTGATGCCTGCTGAACGATTTCAGCAGGCATCGGGCACCGGCTCCCCTCCGGCTAGCGGTGGGGGGCTGGGAATGGACAGGACGTACTCCTACGTCCTCGGTCCTTAAGGACTCGAAAACGGGGGCGTAGGAGTACGTCCATTGTCCTTAAGGGGTTAAATTTGGTGCCTTTTTGGACACCAATACCGGTTTGGCTGGTATTACCCTTTTGATGCGATCATCTGCCTGTAGAATCCTCCAGTTTTGTTGTAGTAGATTCCTCATTTTTCCCCACTGATTGTGATAGGTGGACACGAAACGCAGCACATCCTCTTGTGGTCTCATCTTTGGTATTAGAAGTTCGGATCTGTCACTCCTTTAAGCCCTTTGAAATGCTTTAGAGATACCTTAGGGTATCCGCGGTTTCTCAGTCTCTGAGTTAAATCTGATGCCTGTATCTTGAAATCTTCCTCCTCGTGACAATTCCTCCGGACTCTAAAAAATTGACCCGCAGGGATCCCCCGTTTCGTGTGAAGGGGATGAAACGAGGAGAAGTGTAAAAGATTATTGGTTGCCGTCTCCTTCCGGTACAGGTTGGTAATAATCTTGTTGTTAATGATTCTTAATTCCAGGTCCAGGAAGATTGCTGGAGGAAGGTGCGTTCTCTCCTATTGATGATGCCATGCTCTGTTGCTGTGTCCAGCAGGGAGTTCAGTTTTCTTTGGAATACATCTTCCTCCAGCAGATCCAGGAGATCCCTCATCACTTGTTGGTCCATAAAGCCCAAGGTGGCAACAGTATCGGGTTCTGATTGTAAAACTTTAAGGGTCAGCTTCTTCTCAGCGATGGTAAGTTCATGTGTCGACAAGTTGATAATCTGTAGTTGTGAGGAATCATGTATTGATGAGATTGTTTGATCTTCCATTGACCCGGTTTCCTGTACTTGGGCCACAATGGTGCCAAGGACAGGAACTGGATCTATTTCTTGGATTTGTTGACTTTGTATCTGGGAGTGCGCCTTTTTGCTACCACGTTTGCCTCTTCTGGTCCTCCATCTGTGTCGCTGGTGGCATTCGATAAAAAATCGCTGCTCCCTCCTTCATTTGTCTGTCCCTGCTCCTTATTGTTGGCACCTGAACGTTTGTATGTCCTTCTCTGATTTCCCCTGTGAGTCCATCTATATACAGTTTTCTTTTTATAATCCAAATGATCTCTGCTAAATTTCAGTTTTTTCCCTTCAATGATTTCCTTCTCATATTTGTCTAATAGTGTAGATAACCTCTCCTGGAAAGGTTTCACTAATTTCTCCTGGTAGTAAGTAACCAATTGGATCTCTAGATTCCTAAGTTTATCTTTGGAAATGGTCAATAACTCTTTATCATGATCAATCAATAGTTTCATTAAAATTTTAGAGCAATGCGCTAATCCTGTTTCCCAAGTATCTTTAAATGCAGCAGTAGCCTCCCAGGCTGGAAAAATTTGTACACGCAGCCCCCTGGGATACATAGACAGTCTGCTATACTCCTCCAAACTCGCTATATTCCACCAAAGTCTCGTAATCTCCTTCTGAGTCTCCGTTATTTCTTGACTCAGTGCAGTAAAGTCCTTCTCCCCGGTACAGGGGACAGATGTATTGAACACATCTGCAATCTTATTATTCCAAGCCTGCTCCCGTGCCTCCATTTTGACAACCAAGGGAGCATACTCCCCAAACAAAACTTCCCTAACACAGACCCATAAAAAAGCTCCAATAAGTAAATTTTATTATTTCAAAAAGGCAAAACAAATGTAATATTACATTAAGCCGATAATGATTTGCCTAAAAGGATAAGCGAGCTCTACCCCAAGAAATAGGGCCACACCAGAAGAAAAGAAAATTCAACAAGGTGCCCTAAACAACCACACTGTTCAAGAAAAAGAGGTAGGGGGGCTCAGCCAGAGAGATATAAATGAACCTGGGTGCTTAACAAACATTATATAGAACCAACACTGCAAAAAAAAACAGAAATAATGTACAAATGGAAGCACACCAAGGATATTCAATTAATGCAAAAATGTAACAATCTTTATTAGGAGCACATGATTGACATAGCAAAAAAACAATGCTAACAGACACAGAAAATTGAATTAAAACCACTTAAAAAGGCCCATAACGGGCCACACCACACAGATGAGACATGGTATGTGTCTCATCCGGACCAGGGCTGAAAAGATGTGGCTCACCTACCAAAATAAGAATATTTGCAGTGCACTATGCCCCCGTCTGACCTGGATCACACAAACTAACCGTAAAGTGTCATGTGCAAAATGAACCCATATATAGAGGTATCACAGTAGATATCAGACAATGACATACGGTATATCTAGAAATAACGTGCCAAGCAAACAATAAATAAGAAAAAATATTTGAATAAGCTAAAGATGCCAGCAAGAAATGAATAGGTGAGGCCAGATAGGAGGCAAGGCCTGCATGAAGTGGGAGCAAATATCACCCATATGCCCGGTCCGAAAAACCTCCACGCGTTCCGTCACTGAGTGACTTCCTCAGGAGTGTTGAAGCGGATGTACTTGGATGAAAGCCCCACCATGTCACCAGGAGAGAAGGACAAAGGAGGTCTTCTACTTTTATCCGCTTGCGCCTTCATGTGTGAAGAAGCCTGGGATAATGACTGTCGGGTCTGTTGCCAGATGGTTAAGAAGTCACGGACCAGCTCATCAGCAGCAGGCACACCGGAGGAGACTGGGAGAGGAAGAGGAGAACAGAGATGGAGTCCATAGACAACAAAAAAGGGGATGACCTCGTGGACTCGGAATCCTTATGATTATAAGAGAATTCAGCACCAGAGAAGAAGGTCAACCCAATCATCTTGGAGAGCTGAAACGCAATGCCGAAGATAAGTCTCAAGGATTTGATTAACCCTCTCCACCTGACCGTTGGACTGAGGGTAGTAGGCCAAGGAGAAGTCCAGATTGATGTCCAGACGGTAACAAAGGGCTCACCAGAACTTGGAGACAAACTGCACACCTCAGTCCGGAACGATATGCTGAGGAAGACCATGTTAACGAAAGTCATGCAACAAGAAGTACTTCGCTGGCTGCAGGCAGAAGGAAGACCTGGTAAAGGAATGAAATGAGCCATCTTGGAAAACCGATCTACAACGACGCAGATGACAGTGTTATTATGAGATGGTGGCAAATCGGTGATGAAATCCATGACGATATGGGACCAGGGAGTCTCTGGAATGGGAAAAGTCTGTAAGAGTCCTGCAGGTCTCTGTTGAGGAGTTTTGTCACGGGCACAAGTTTCACAGGACCGAACAAAATCAGAAACATCATGTTCAAGATGGGGCCACCAGTAGTGACGGGAAATAAGAAATAGAGTCTTGCGTATTCCAGGATGTCCTGCTGTCAAGGAAGAATGACCCCATTTCAGGACCTTGCGTCTTAATCTGGCAGGCACAAAGGATTTCCCGGAGGAACTTGCTGAATCTCGGCAGGAGAGGCAGGAATCAAACGGTCAGGAGGAATAATATGCCTAGGCGTGGAGTCCAAACCAATGACGTCAGAGGACCTGGAGAGAGCATCAGCCCTGATGTTCTTGTCTGCTTGACAGAAGTGAATGAAGAAGTTGAACCTAGAAAAGAACAGTAACCATCTTGCCTGGCTGGGGTTCAAACGCTGAGCAGACTGAAGGTATAGAAGATTCTTATGGTCGGAGTAGATGCTGACCGGATGAGAAGAACCTTCCAATAAATGTCACCATTCCTCCAAAGCTAGCTCGATAGCGAGGAGTTTACGATCTCCAATGGAGTAATTCCTCTCAGCAGGAGAGAATGTCTTGGAGAAGAACCCACAAGTTACACTCTTGCCCTTGGCGTTTTTCTGAGTGAGAACGGCACTCACTCCAATAGATGGGGCATCAACCTCCAAAGCAAAGGGCCTCTCCTGATCAGATCTTGTAAGCACGGGATCAAAGACAAACACAGACTTTCAACGGGAGAAGGCCTCTTCAGCCTCTTGAGGTCAAGATTTAGGATTAGATGCCTTCTTAGTGAGATCCACAATAGGAGCAACCAAGGATGAAAAATGTGGGATAAACTGACGATAACAGCAAATCCCAGAAAGCATTGAATAGCACATAGACCCAAAGAATAAGGCTACTGATGAGAGACAATGTAGGCAAGAAACAGAAGACTAGATTTCTCGAATAGCATTTCTCCAGTTTGGACCAGATGAACATGAGTACGATGCTCCTCTAGGTTGGAAGAGACGATCAGGATGTCATCTAGGTATACGACAACACAGGTGTAGACAAGATCACGGAAGATGTCATTGACAAACTCTTGAAAAACGGCTGGAGCATTGCAGAGACCAAAAGGCATTACAAGATACTCAAAATGTCCATCACGAGTATTGAAGGCCGTTTTCCATTCATCTCCCTTGCGGATACGAATGAGGTTATACGCACCGCGTAAGTCCAACTTGGAGAAGACCTTGGCACCACGTAGACGATCAAAAAGTTCTGAGATAAGAGGTAGAGGGTAACGGTTCTTGACCTTGATTTTGTTAAGTCCCCTGTAGTAAATGCATGGACGGAGTGAGCCTTCCTTCTTCCCTACAAAGAAAAAACCTGCTCCAGCAGGAGAAGAGGACTTATGGATAAATCCCTTTTGGAGATTCTCCTGGATATGCTCAGCCATGGCTTTGGTCTCAGGAACTGATAGAGGGTATATTCTTCCACGAGTAGGAGTGGTACCAGGCAGAAGATAAATAGGGCAGTCATAAGGATGATGTGGAGGCAGAAAACATCACAGAAATCTTGGTAAGGTGGCAGCAGGCCAGGTAAAGGAGGAAGACGAGAAACAACTTCACGCAGAACTGGTTGGAGGCAAAAATTTTGACAGGATTGTCCCCAGCAAATTATTTCTCCAGTTCTCCAATCCAGTTGTGGGGAATGGCGTTGCAGCCCAGGAAGACCAAGAAAAATCTCAGAAGTATTCAATCTTTTCTTTATGCGATACTCCCACTTGCATGACGAGAGATTTAGTACGGAAGTGAACCTTACAGACCAGATTTTGTCCATTAACAGAGGAGATGAACAAGGGCTTGGCAAGCCGAGTAAGGGGAAGATGATACTTGTGGAATAAAGCTGCATCAATAAAGTCAACTGCTGATCCAGAATCCAAAAATGCTGTAGCGCTGAAGGAAGACTTGGCTGAAGTGAAGACTTGTACAGGAATAGTTAAGCGTGGAGAGGTAGTATTCACACCCAGGGACGCCTCTCCCAAGTACCCTAGGTGGGGGCGAACTGTAAAGTCCTTGAGAAAGTGCTCCAGGCTAGCACAATACAAGCACAAATTCTCATTGCATCGTCGTGATCTCTCCTGTTGCATAAGACGAGACCGATCTCCTTGTATAACCTCTCCGAGGTTATACAAGGAGAGGCACAGGAAACTGAAGAGGTGGACGTTAAAACGCGGGTGTCAGGTGGGCAGGTTCCCTCTCTAAGCGCAATTCCTCCTGTCTCTCAGCAAAACGCACATCAATGCATGTGGCCAAGTGGATAAGTTCTGTCAAAGAAGATGGAAGATCACGTGCTGCAAGGGCATCTTTAATCCTGCTTGACAGTCCTTTTTTGAATGTGGCACACAAGGTCTCATCATTCCAGGCATGTTCAGAGGCTAGAATGCGGAATTGACCAACAGTAGAATTCCCTTGACAGAGGTTCAGCAATGCCGTCTCAGCTGAAGAGGCACGTGCAGGTTCCTCAAAGACACTGCAAAATTCTGCCAAGAAAGCCAACAAATTGGAGGATACTAGATCACTACGGTCCCAAAGGGGTGTAGCCCAAGCCAGGGCTTTTCCAGACAGTAGATTAATGACAAAGGCCACCTTACTACGTTCCGTCGGAAACAGTGCAGACATGAGCTCCAAGTGCATGGAGCACTGTGTAACAAAGCCTCTGCATGACTTGGAATCCCAAACATACTTGGAAGGCAAAGGCAGGCGCAGCTGGGAGCCAGAAGACACTGCAGGAGCTGGAGGTGGGAGTGGGCCAGAATGTGGTACCTGCTGCTGTTGCAAGGCCAAAAGCTGCTGCATCATGGCTGAAAGTAGAGAAAATTGCTGCGCCTGTCAGGCCAACTGCTGCAACTGACGTACCACAACGGAGGGAAGATCTGCAACTTCAGGCAGGGGTACCTCAGCGGGATCTGGATCGGCTGGCCGGATCTTACTGTAACCCTCACATTTCTGAAGACAGAAACCCTGGTGGATGTGGATCCACTGGACCTGTGTGGCAGATGACTCGGACCGTACCAGGGAGCGGAGTGTAAGGTGTCGCTGATTTTCACCAGAGCCTGCCGCAAAGCGGGATGGACTTGCTGCTGCAGGCAACACCCAGATCGCTACCCCTGGCACGGCTCGACCACACAGGCGGCTGAGAAGATGAGAAGCACAGGAGGGATAAGGCAACTCGTAGTCTGGATAGCAGAAGGTCAGGGCAGGCAGCACAGTAGGGTAGTCTAGACGTAGCAGGAGGTCAGTAGGTAGGTGGCAGAGGAGCAAGGTCACAAAGCAAGAGATCAGATACATGGCAAGGCAATAACAGGAATGCTTTCTCTCAGGCTCAAGGCAACAAAGATCCAGCAGGAAACTGAGGAGGTGGGAGGAATTTATAAATGAGCCACAGGTGGATTACACTAATGAGCATACTGGCCCTTTAAACCTTAAAGCTCCAGCGCATGTGCGCCCTAAGGGACGGGGACACGCACGCCGGGGAAGAGAAGCAGAGACGGAGGCAGGAGAAACACCTGGGCTACAGCAGGTAAGGGGACTATGCGCTCACGGCGTGTGCGGCCGGAGCGCAGAACGTAACAAACTCACTTATACCCCAGGTTTCTGACTCTTCTATTGACACAATAAAATAGTCGGATCATGCTGCGGTCACTATTACCATCACAGACAAGGTCTCCTCTCCGTTGGCATATATGTGGCGTATTAGTCCGTTCTTACTATCACATCCACAGTCGTCTCAGTCCCTTCTCTCTGATATACAAGAGTACTTCCGACTAAACATCCAACCTATGACCAGTGCGATTTCCGTATGGAACTGCCACAAAGCAGTGATTAGAGGGTTGTGTACTAAATATGGTTCACACTTAAAAAAGCAAAGTGAACAACAAATAGCCACAATACTGTCGCAGTTGAAATCTTTCGAACTTGCTAATAAACAATCTCCCTCGGTAGATCTAGCATCGCAGGTTGCATCCTTAAGATGGGACCTTCGTTGCTCCATGCTGGCAGCGTACGAGAAAACGTATAGGAAAATGCACGCCACATATTATTCTCAAGATAATAAATCTGTGAAATTATTGGCCGCCCGCCTTACGTCCCCGCATTTCAAAGTCCGAATCCCATATTTGTTGCACCCAGTATCTAAAGAGAAACTATATACCACCTCTAGTATAGCCAATGGTTTTAAGTCGCACTATGCTCAACTATACAATCTCAGAGAGGCAGTTACAGATCTTCCTGATACCATGTTAGCTATTCAACGTTATCTAGGGGAGCTACATCTTCCTAAACTCACTGATATCCAAATACAGCAACTAAATAGGGACATCACTGAGGACAAAATACATAAGACAATCCGATCCCTACCTCTAGGCAAAGCCACTGGGCCTGATGGGTTCACCAGTAACTACTTTAAAACGTTCCAAGAGGTTTTGGCACTCCCTCTCTGTAACTTCTGTCAGGAAGCTATGTCCGCAGGATCTTTGCCTACCCAGAAGCTGCAAGCCATGATGAAAACCATCCCTAAGCCAGTTAAATCCACTGATCTCCCACAAAATTTCAGACCGATTTCGTTCCTAAACCAGGATCTTAAAATATATGCTAAGCTTATCGACTCTCGTCTGGCACGATATCTCCTTTCCCTTATATCCACAGACCAAGTGGGTTTTGTTGCCGGCAGGCAAACGTCGGACAACACTCGACGCTTAATCAACATATTACATTTCATTGAACACTTCTCCATTCCAGCAGTGTTACTGGCCTTGGACGCTGAGAAGGCGTTTGATCGCCTTAGATGGTCATTTGCCTTTTTGGTGCTGGGAATCATGGACTTCCAAGGGAACATTTTTACAGCTATCACATAGTTAGATACTAATCCAACCGTGAGAGTGTTAGCCAATGGCACTCTCGTATGATTTTGCCATAACTAACGGGTCCAGACAGGGCTTCCCCCTATCGCCCCTA
Source organism: Hyla sarda (assembly GCF_029499605.1). NCBI lineage: Eukaryota > Metazoa > Chordata > Amphibia > Anura > Hylidae > Hyla > Hyla sarda. The sequence goes on along the minus strand of NC_079189.1, from coordinate 251,975,681 downwards.
ATATATATTTTATCGATAGAACCCTTGGCCCAGGCTATACGGCTACATCCTGATATTGTTGGCATACTGATTGGAGACCGTCAGCACACTATATCTTTGTATGCGGACAACGTTATATTAACCTTAGTAGAACCCACGCGGTCTATGGCCACGTTGACTACCTCAATATCCACATATAGTTCATTGTCTTACTATAAACTTAACAACACCAAAACTCAAGCACTCCCACCCAACCTGACTTCCCAGGTCCATGCTCATTTGCGTTCCTTGTATGATATGGATTGGCAGGAGACTAGTTGTCAGGAACCGGACTGGAAGCGGGTAGTGGATCCTCTGTGTTAGTGAGGCGATGGCGTGGGCCGTACCAGGGGACTGGTTCTAAGAAGTTACTGGTTTTCACCAGAGCCCGCCGCAAGGCGGGATGGACTTGCTGCGGCGGTAACTCCCAGGTCGTATCCCCTGATAGCGACTCAACCTCACTAACAGCTGAGATAGGCGTAGTACACAAGGACAAGGCGAAGGCAAGGTCGGACGTAGCAAGAGGTCAAGGCAGGCGGCAAAGGTTCGTAGTCAGGGGCAACGGCAAGGGTCTGGATACACAGGCTTAGGAACACCCAGAACGCTTTCTCAGGGCACTAGGCAACAAGATCCGGCAAGGACAGGAAGGGGAAGTGGGTTGTTATAATGTGGGAAGTGATTGGTACTGATTAGGCCAGGCACCAATTAATGGTGCACTGGCCCTTTAAATTTCAGAGAGCCGACACGCGCGCGCCATAGAGAGCGGGGCCGCATGCGCCGGGACAGGACAGCAGGAGGACGGGGCAGGTGAGAAGATTGGGATGCTACGCGGATCGCATCCCTGCCGGTGATAACAGAGCAGCGCTCCCGGTCAGCGGGTCTGTCCGGGGCGCTGCACGCTGAAGAACGCCGCGAGCGCTCCGGGGAGGAGCAGGGACCCGGAGCGCTCGGCGTAACACTGGTATACGGTATCTGGAAGTTCAGCTTTCATATCCCCACTCTATGCTGTACCATGCTAATTATGACCCTCTGTTGACATCCCTAGCCACAGAAGCTGATTCCCTCACTAAAACCATTATTTCATGGGTGGGTAGGGTGGCAACATTTAAAATGTTCTTGCTCCCAAAACTATTTTACTTCTTTAGAGCAGTCCCTATTGTATTACCGAACTCCTTTTTCATGAGTACGCAGCATATAGTTAAGAACTTCATTTTGGCGGGGAAGAAACCTAGATTTTCTCAGGCTTTGCTATCCAAAACACGGTTAGCGGGTGTCCTGGGCTCACCAGATGTGAAAAGCTACCTCTCTACGTTGGTGGCTTCGATGTGGAAGTGGTTATATGGAGATGATTCTCTCCCTTGGACGCAAATAGAAAGTCTGGATACTGCCCCCTACAGACTTCACGACCTGTTGTATCTCCCAATGTGGAACCTGACCCCTCCTACGTTGTCTAATCCTTTAGTTAAAGCATAATTTTTAGCTTGGAAACAATACCTAAGTTGGTCTGTTACAGGTGAGAGATCTATATGATGGTCAAATATTATTACCATTCGAAGCTCTCCATAATAAGCTCCACCTGTCCAATAGGGACTTTTATAAATATCTACAAGTCTGACACTTCCTCGCCTCCCTTGAGTCACCGTCTTTAACAACTGATTTCTATATCATTAAGTTCTTCACTTCTGATTCAAGGGGTCTAAAACCCATTTACTCTGACCTCATAGGTGTTGATGTGTGTCACAAATCGTACCCTCTACGCATATCGGAAAGAGAATTAGGTCACACATTCACCAGGGACAATTGGAGTCTAGCCTTAAAGCATATTCTCAATGCCTTCCAATGTTCTGCGCATGTAAAAAGCACCTATAAGACAATATTATGATGGTATTTTACCCCTGTAAAGGTCGCTAAAGCATTTCCAGGCTCTTCCGAACTATGTTGGCGGGGATGTGGATGTCAAGGTTCACTCCTACACATTCTGTGGACCTGCCCTATCATTCTGCCATTCTGGACTGCCTGTAAGAGCTTTATCGACTCGTTTATGGACTGTACCATTAGATGGTCTCCCGAGCTGGTCCTATTATCTCTAGATATGGAGCATGTCCCACTTCCACACAGAGATCTTTTGTGTCTCACACGCATCATAGCTAAAATAGCTCTTACGAGTCTTACGAGGAAAACCAGCGAGGTCCCCACCTTAGATGTTATAGGTAAATTAAATACAGCTCTTTCTATAAGAGATGGCAGTTTTGGATTTCCTCCTCTCATTGTAGAGACATAGGCCCACATTTATCATTGTCTTTAGACTGTTTTTTGTGTCTAAAAAAGGGGCAAAAAAGGCGCAAGCAGAGTTGTTTGCGCCTTTTTTTGCCCCTTTTTGTTTACACATTTCTGCTGATTTTGAGTTGCAATTCACTGATTTTGAGTTGCAATCCACTGATTTTGGCAATAGACATGATATGGAAGGGATTTATCAAAGGAGCAAAAAAAGGCGCAAAGCCACTGAAAAGTCTCTAAAACTACACCAGCCCAGACATGGTGTAGCTTTTTAGTGTATGTGTAGACAGAAATTTCAGAAAATGTGACCTGCACAAAATTTATCAAATGCTCTTCGCCCATTTAATAAATTTGGTGCTCCTACACATTATCAAGACACGCAAAAAAAAGTGTAAAAAAATGCTTCACTTACACTGCAATGATAAATGTGGGCCATAGTGTTCTCGACTCACTTAATCATAAACTGTGGTTTATTACACCTTTCCCCATATAGCTTATGGGTGTTCATGACAATCTACTACATCTTGACCACAAGTCACTTCTTTACAAAATTCTTTTAATGGTAAGATCTTTTGCGGCAAATCCCTACTACTGAATTTATGTATGCATTTCATTTGAACTGTGGCAGGGTGAATTAACATGTCATTCAGGTACTTCTGTTTTTTCCTTTTTTCAGTTTTTTTTTTTAAATGTTTGTTACTGAGGGAGCGCCTGATCGGCACTTATGTATGTAATGTAATGTTTAACTCTGTATTCTGAAATTTTTTAAATAAAAACCTATTGAACATAAGAAGACAAAGCAAGTGCGCAACATATAAATTATATTTGTTAGAGATATATAGGTCCTAGGCACATAAAAATTATATGTACATGATCAGGATTAACCTCTTCAGGACTCAGGGCATATGCATACGCCCTGCATCCTGAATCCTTAAGGATGCAGGGCATTAAGGTACACCCAGGAACCAGCAGAACGGGATGCCTGCTGAAATCATTCAGCAGGCATCCCCGCACATCGCCGAGGGGGTTTCTGAGATCTTGGATCCCCCTGAAGGGATAGGAGTGTGTTGGCAGGTGTGCCACTCCTTCTATCTCTGCTATTGGTCAGTCAGAAGCAACAGCAGATCAGGGGCAAGGGGGGTTAAAGTTTGGTTTCTCTGCTCCACCTACCCACAGTAGTCCCGGCAGAGCAGAAGAAAGGTGATGTGAGCAGCGGTGGCGGTCCCTTAACGGGTGGCGATCGGCGGGGGCCCTCTAGATCTTGCACAACTACAACTCCCAGCATGTCTACACAGCAGTTTGCTGTCTGGGCATGCTGGGATTTGTAGTTTTGCAACATCTGGAGGGCCACAGTTTGGAGATCACTGTGCGGTGGTCTCTAAACCGTGGCCCTCAAAATCTTGCAAAACTACAACTCCCAGCATGCACGGACAGCAAAAGGCTGTCTCGGCATGCTGGGAGTTGAAGTTGCATGCCACCAGCTGTTTCATATCTACAACTCCCGGCATGCCCTTTGGCGATCAGTACATGTCGAGAGCTGTAGTTTTGCAACAGCTGGAGGCACACTGGTTGGAAAATACTGAGTTAGGTAACAGAACCTAACTCAAGGTTTTCCAACCAGTGTGCCTCCAGCTGTTGCAAAAGTACAACTCCAAGCATGCACGGTCTGTTAGTGCATGCTGGGAGCTGTAGTTTTGTAACAGCTGAAGGTTTGCGCCCCATGTAAATGTACATTCATACGGGCGGGTTAACAGTGAGTTTCCTACTTCAAGTTTGAGCTGTTCCGGAAACTCACTGTAAACCCCCATCCGTGTGAATGTACCCTAAAAACACTACACTACACTAACACAAAATGAAGGGCACTACATATAAACCCCCTTTCACTGTCCCCCCTTCCCCCTCAATAAAAATGAAAAACTTATCGTACAGCAGTGTTTTCACGGAGCCTCCAGCTGTTGAAAAACAACAACTCCTAGCATTTCCGGACGGCCACTGACCGTCCAGGCATGCTGGGAGTTTAGCAACAGCTTGAGGCACCCTGTTTGGGAATCACTGGCATAGAATACTTTTGATAACGAAGAAAATTGTAACGCTTGCATCTGAGTCCACCCCTATGCAAATCCCTAATTTAGGCCTCAAATGTGCATGTCGCTCTCTCAGTTCAGGGCCCTGTCGTATTTCAAGGAAACAGTTTAGGGCCACATATGGGGTATTTCCGTACTCAAGAGTAATTGCTTTAAAAATTTTGGGGGGCTTTTTCTCCTGTTACCCCATATGAAAAGGAAAAGTTGGGGTCCACACCAGCATGATAGTGTAAAAAAAAAAAAAAAAATTACACTAACATGCTGGTGTTGCCCCATACTTTTCATTTTGACAAGAGGTAAAAGGAAAAAAAAGATGTGGAAGTAAAATTCTCTGCCTCACGGAACTTAACAACCCACAGGTGATTGATGACTTTTCGTTAAAGTTGGATGAGATAACAGCTGGTGTTGCCCTAAATTTTTCATTTTCACAAGGGAAAATAGGAAAAAAGCCCCACAAAATTTGTAACCCCATTTCTTCATAGTAAGAACATACCCCATATGTGGATATAATATGCTCTGCGGACGCACTACAATGCTCAGAAGAGAAGGAGCGCCATTGGGCTTTTGGAGAGAAAATTTGTCCGGAATTGAAGGCCACGTGTGTTTTCAAAGCCCCCATGGTGCCAGAACAATGGAACCTCCCACATGTGACCCCATTTTGGAAACTAAAAATAAGGTTAGAAATTTTGTGTGTAAATGCTCACTGCACCCATTATTACATTACCTGAGGGGTTAGTTTCCAAAATGGGGTCACATGTGGGGGTCCACTGTTCCGACACCATGGGGGCCTTGTAAACACACATGGCCCCCGACTTCCATTCCAAACAAATTCTCTCTCCAAAAGTTCAATGAAAAACCTTCTCTTCTGAGCATTGTAGTGCGCCAGAAGAGCACTTGACGTCCACACATGGGGTATTTCCATACTCATAAGAAATGGGGTTAGAAATTTTGGGAGGCATTTTCTCCTATTACCCCTTGTAAAAATTTATTTCATTTACACATGTGACTTTAACGAAAAGTCGCCAAACATCTGTGGGGTGTTAAGGCTCACTGTACCCCTTGTTACGTTCCTTGAGGGGTGTAGTTTCCAAAATAGTGTGCAATTTATTTATTTTTTGTTGTTATGGCATCATAGGGGTTTCCTAAATGCGACATTCCCCCCAAAAACCATTTCAGCAAAATTCACTCTCCAAAATCCCATTGTTGCTCCTTCTCTTCTGAGCCCTCTTGAGCACCCACAGAGCATTTAAAGTGGTACTCTGGTGCTTACACATCTTATAAGATGCCTGATCGCGGGAGTACCGCAGCTGGGGACGCCCGTGATCATGCACGCGGCACCCCGTTTGTAATCAGTCCCCGGAGCGTGTTCGCTCCGGGACTGATTACCGGCGACTGCAGGGCCGGCGGCATGTGACGTCACGCCTCCGCCCCCTGGGATGTCACGCTCCGCCCCTCAATGCAAGCCTACGGGAGGGGGCGTGACAGCTATCACGCCCCCACCCGTAAGTTTGCATTGAGGGGCGGAGCGTGACATCACACAGGGATGGAGGCGTCACGTCACACGCCGCCGGCCGTGCGGTCGACCGAAATCAGACCCGGAGCGAACACGCTCCGGGGACTGATTACAAACGGGGTGCCCCGTGCATGATCCCGGACGTCCCCGGCTGTGGACATCCAAATATCCAAATATGAGGTATTTCCTTACTCAAGAGGAATGGGGTTAAAAATTTTGGGGGTATTTCTCTCGTTTTAGTCCTTGTAAAAATTAAAAAAATTTAAAGAGTGTAAAAAAAGATTGTAAAAAAATGAAGATTTTGAATTTTCTCCTTCAATTTGCTGCTATTCCTGTGAAACACCTAAAGGGTTAACAAACTTTCGGAATGTGATTTTGAATACTTTAAGGGGTGCAGTTATTATAATGGGGTAATTTATGGGGTATTTCTATCAAGAAAGCCCCTCAAATACACTTCAAACTGAACTGGTCCTTGAAAAATTCAGATTTAGAAATTTTAATGAAAAATTTGAAAATTGCTGCTGAACTTTGAAGTCCTCTAATGTCTTCAAAAAGTTAAAACATGTCAACTTTATGATGCAAACAAAAAGGAGATTTTTTAACACTTACCGTAAAATCTCTTTCTCGAAGGATCCATTGGGGGACACAGACCGTGGGTGTATCTTGCTGTCTCTAGGAGGTGTGACACTATGGTAACAAAAAAAGTCAGCTCCTCCCAGCAGGATATACCCACCTTCAGGCTCTGAGCTAGTCAGTTTAAGTTCCAGAGCAATAGGAGGAGACCAATAGGGCAAAGTAAACCCCAAAACTGTCTGAGACCAAGTAGAAAAAACACAACTGAACACACCCTCGGACGGAGAACCAAAGGAAAAAACCCAAAAAGGGCGGGAGCTGTGTCCCCCAATGGATCCTTCGAGAAAGAGATTTTACGGTAAGTGTTAAAAAATCTCCTTTTCTCTATCGGCTCCATTGGGGGACACAGACCGTGGGATGTACCAAAGCCGTCCCTTGGGTGGGCAGATAAGTAGTCAGGCAGACGGCCGATCCACTGCCGCCTGCAACACCTTACTACCCAGACTAGCATCAGCCGATGCGAAAGTATGAACTCGGAAAAACCTCGAGAGAGAGAGTGTGCAAAGACGACCAGGTAGCCGCCCTGCAAATCCGCGAGGCCGAAGCTCTATTCTGGAGAGCCCAGGAAGCCCAACAGAACGTGTGGAATGAGCCACAACCCTGAAAAGGAGGAATCTTCCCCTTACAGCAATAGGCTTCCGCAATGGCGGACCGAATCCACCGAGAGATGGTGGCCTTGGAAGCAGGTTGTCCCTTGCGACGACCTTCCGTAAGGACGACAAAGGAATCACACTGACGAAATGATGGAGAGATAAAACCGAACAGCCCAAAACTACAACCAGCTTGTGTAGTAACGCTCCTTAGGATGGGAAGGAGCCGGACAAAAAGACGGGAGGACAAAGTCCTCATTGAGATGAAAGACTGAGACCACCTTAGGCAAAAAGGAAGGAACTGGCCGGAAAAGACCTGTCCTGGTGGATCACCAGAAATGGAGAACGACAGGAAAGAACTGCCAGTACAGACACCCTCCGGATGGAGGTGATAGCAACAAGAAACGCCACTTTCCAAGAAAGGAGGCGGAGAGACACCTCTCTAAGGGGCTCAAAGGGTTCACCCTTGAACCAATTTCAAGTCCCAAGGGGGAGAAGGTGACCGATAAGGAGGAGCATCGTGCGCCACTCCTTGCATGAAGGTCCGGACATGAGAATAGAAACCAGGGGCCGAAACCTGACCTTAAGGGAACTGAGAGACAACCCCAGTTCCAACCCCGACTGCAAAAAAAAGGAGAGAAGACGGGAAACCGAGAAGGTCACTGGGGAGAAGTCTTGAGCTTCCCACCAACGAAAATAAAAAAACGCCAAGTACAGTGGTAAATTCGTGCGGAGGAGGGCTTACGAGCCTAGAGCATGGTGTGAATGACTTGGGAAGAGAACCCGCAGGCCCTCAAAACCGCGGTCTCAACCGCCACGCCAACAATAAAGCGACTGTAAATTGGGGTGGCAAGAGGACCCCTAGAGAGAGTAGGACCGGGCGGAGCGTAAGGCGCAGAGGAGCGCCGTCCAGGAGCCTGACTACGTCGGCGTACCACAACCTTCGGGGCCAATCTGGAGCTACCAGAAAGGCGAGGACGTCCTCTGCCTTCAGCTTCCTCAGCACCCTAGGAAGGAGCGGAAGAGGAGGGAACAGATAAGGTAGGGCGAACCCCGCCCAAGGAATCACTAGGGCGTCCACGTCCAGAGCCTGAGGGTCCCGGAACTTGGACACAAACGGAAGGATCTTCCGATTGTGTCGGAACGCGAAGAGTTCCAGGTCCGGAAGGCCCCAGAGGTCGCAGAGCTGCGCGAAGACCTCCGGATGAAGAGACCACTTGCCGGGGTCGGGTGAGGACCGACTGAGGAAGTCCTCTTCCCAGTTGAACACTCCCGGAATGTGTGTCGATCATGTACGCCACGGCCGTGGCGTTGTCCGACTGAATGCGGACAGGACAAGACTGAAGACGGGACTCCCAATGAAGAAGACAAAGAAGAATCGCCCGTTATTCCAATGTTTGTCGGAAAAGGGGGGTCTCCAGGGGAGACCAGAGTTCCTGGACTGTCCAATCCCTGAACACGTCGCCCCAGGCCGACAGGCTAGCAACCGGTGTAACAACCCGCCAGAGAAGGGGAAGAAAGGAACGCCCTTGGAGAAGAAGTGGGGAGCGGAGCCACCAGAGCAGAGACAGATGGACCCTGCGAGGGAGAACAATCTGACGATGGAGGGCCAGAGGAAACCTGTTCCATCGAGAGAGAATCGCCAGTTGAAGGGGGCGGTAATGAAACTGGGCAAAGGGTACAGCCTCCATAGTTGCCACCACCCGACCCAGGATGTCCATACTGTGCAGGTGGAGACTGACACCTGGGTCCGAAGGGGGCGGACCCCCGACCAGAGCGCCAGACATTTGTCCGGCGGAAGACAAATGCGGGCAGAGGCTGTCGAATCGAAGGCCATGAATGTTAGAGACTGGGTAGGACAGAAGACTGACTTGTCCCAGTTGACCATCCACCCGAAGCGAGTCAGAGAGTGGAGAGAGACCTCCAGATTCTCCAGAGTCTGGGCTCTGGTCGGAGCCTTGATGATAGGGTCGTCCAGATAGGATATGACCAAGATTCCCCTCGACCAAATAGGCCCAACACTGGCACAAGGGTCTTTGTAAGGACCCGAGGAGCCATGGCTAAACCAAAGGGGAGGGCCACGAACTGAAAATGCCCCTCCGGAACCGCAAGCGGAGGTACCGATGATGGCCCGGAAATATTGGCACGGGGAGGTAGGCATCCTTGATGTCCACCGATGAAGGTAACTCCCCTTGTTCCAGGGATGCCACCACCGAACGGAAAGATTCCATTCTGAAGTGGTGGATGAGGAGATGACGGTTGGATAGGTCGCACAGAAACGTCCATCTTGGGACCACAAAAAAATCTGAATAGAACCCCGAAAAACGTGCCCCTGGAAGAACGGGGATGATAACCCCCTGGAGAAGCAGAGACTGGAGAGCCGCTCGAAATTGCTTCGCCAGAGGGGGAGACCGGGGGCCCGGGGTCGAAAAAATGCGATCCCTCGTAAGGGAGGCGAATTCGATCCAGTGGTGTTGGACACCACATCCCTGACCCCAAAGTCCTGAATGTGTGAAGTCCAGATGTCTAGGAAAACAAGAGACGACCTCCCACCCGAAAGAAAACAGAAGTGGGCTTGCGGTTGCCCGATTTGGGCGCAAAACGGCCGGACCGGTTGGAGTCCGACTTGCAAGCCAGGCGTGCCCGGCACGAGGGAGTCTTCTTGTCCCGCGAGGGCGCCTGCCCGGACCCTTAGCTGGAACCAGAGGTCCGAAATGACCGAAAAGAAAAAGGACTTCCATTGGGAAGAAGGGCGAGCCTTATTTTGAGGTAAGAAGGAACTCTTACCTCTAGTTGCCATGGAGATAATCTCATTGAGGCGGTCAGCAAAAAGACGGCCACCCGCAAAGGGAAGCTCAGAGAGAGACCTTTTGGAAGTGGCATCTGCATTCCAAGCTTTAAGCCACATAAAGCGGCGGAGAGCCGCTAGGTGACCCACAGCAAAGGCAGAACAACAGGCTGACTACGTGGAAGCTGCGCACAGAAGGTCCCCAGCTTTAGAGCATTGGAGACCCAGAGCAGATAGATCCTCTGGTGGGGGGATCCCGCTAAGATATCCTGATGGAGCTTTTGGCACCACTCCGACAGGGCCTTGGACACCCATGTTGAGGCGAAGATGGGAAGAAGAGAAGAGCCAGCTGCCTCAGAAGCAAACCTCGCTAAGGATTCTACCTTCTTGTCCGTGGGATCCATGAAGGCAGCGGCAACTGCCAGAGGCAGTTTAGTCGCCCTAGAGATCCGGGAGGTTGGTGGATCCGCTGAGGGAGGGGAAACCACCTTAGCGACAAGGTCCTTGACAAATGGATAACGTTCTTGGATTGTCTTGATTCCCGGGAACCTCTTGTCTGGATGTATCCATGCAGATTCCAGAATGTCGTCAAAGTCAGCGTGAGAGCTGAACCTTTGAGGTGCTGGCTTAGCATGATGAAAGGATACTTCTGGATAGACATCCGAAGATCCTGGGTCCTCTAGATGAAGGGTGTCTCTTATGGCTGTCACCAATGCGTTCACCTTTGCAATTGAGTCTGAGCGGTCCTCTGAGTCAGATGCCGGCTCGGAAGCCTCGTCCACCAGTTCACCAGGGAAAGTGAGTGAGTAGAGGCAGTCCTGGAGGGGGGCGACCCTGACCGTGTACGCAGCTCTGGCGTGGCAGATCGGCGAATCCGAGAACGTCCTCAGGAGGAGCGACGTTCGTGCCCAGATGACAGGGGGGGCGGACAAACCAGGGGAACGCCCACGTCTATCTGAAAACTCTATTGAACAGTCAGACGAGGCACCCCTATTACGGTTGTAAGAGCGTGAAGCATGAACGAGGAGCGGGCCCTCTCAGAGGTCCCGCGCAGGGAAGACCCCTTCAGGGCGGACACCCCTACCCGGAAGGCCTCAGCCACCGAACGGGAGACTTGGGTCAAGTCAGCCATATAATGGGTCAGGGAGAAACCCAGGGTCGTGAGCGGCTGAACCCACCGGGACCGAAAGGGCATCAGGGGGTACCAGGGGGCCTGGGGGAGCAGTGTAGCAGGCATTGCAAGGGGGCTCAGCAGAGCCAGACATCTTGGTATTACAGTGCTACAAACATAATAAGTTACTGATGTTCCAGGTTTCTGACTAGAGGGAGGAACAGCTCTGGGAGCGGACATAATGGTGGAAAAAGAGGGACTAGCCCTCTCACCCTGGTCTGTGTCCCCTGACAGCTGCAGTGAGAGCTCACTCCGTGCAGCTAAGGAGACTAAAAAAGACCAGCCAATAGAAAGGGAGGGGCGTGCCCGAAGTAAGGCACCACCCCCCAATGTTGTGAAAATTGCGCCCATGGCGCTGATTGGGGGCTGCTTCGCACCCCTGGAAGCTCCCAGCCCTGTGGGCGTAGCTAAGACCGGCCGAGAAGGACTGTAATGGCGCCCGCTCCTTGTCCCGAGTGCCATGTCCAGTCCGCATAGCGCTCGGGGGAACAGAGCAGGCGGCCGGCGAAAGTGAAAGTAAGCCGGCGGAGAAGCGCCCGGCTCGAAGGGGCGCCGCGGCTATAAGCCGCGGATAAGGCGCTAAGGGAGAACGAAAGTAAGCCGGCGCTGGAAGCGCCCGGCCCGAACAGCGCCGCGGCAGACAGCCGCATATAAGGCGCTGAAGTATAGCACCAAGCACACACGCACACATAGTAAAAAAAAATGCCCCCAGAAGTAAAGTGCCCTGTAATATATACCCCCTTAGGTGCCACTGCTCCCCCAATAAAAAGATGCAGCCCCTGTAAAATGCAGCCCCATAAAACTAAAGGTGGGCCAAAAACGAGTCCGTACCTATGGAGAAAAAAAGGGGGAAAGTACTTACCTCAGTCAGAAGAACTTACCTAATGGAGTCTTCAGTGAAGTCTTCAGCCAGCTTATGGTCCCTGCATCACGCCTAGCTGCTATGCGCGAGCGAGGCGAGCAGAGACATAGGGGGACCCGGACCCATGAGGTACCACCCAGGCGCTGACCGTTGGCGAGGGGGGGTTAACAGCGCATATATGCAATGTCTGTGCCCCCTGAGTCCCTGAGTCCCCACCTGAAAACAGAAAAGAAAAGGAATTAAAAAACTAACACGTCCCTAACTAAGAAAACAAAAAATCAGAAGACCTGGTCTGGAGCAACCCAGACCACGTCCACCTCCTCAGAAACTAAGCTTAAACTGGCTAGCTCAGAGCCTGAAGGCAGGTATATCCTGCTGGGAGGAGCTGACTTTTTTTGTTACCATAGTGTCACACCTCCTAGAGACAGCAAGATACACCCAGGGTCTGTGTCCCCCAATGGAGCCGATAGAGAAATATATATATTGGACTAGATTTATCAAACTGTGTGAGAGAAAAAGAAGGGATTTTTCCACAGCAACCAATCACTTCTCAGAAAATGAGCTCTGGTAAAGTGAAAGCCGAGCTGTGATTGGTTGTTATGGGAAAATCACTGCACTTTTCTCTCTCACACAGTTTGATAAATCTGGGCCATTGTATTTGTGAATAAATAAATAATTTATTTGGAATATCCATTTTCCTCACAAGCAGAGAGTTTTAACCCCTTGGGGATGGAGCCCATTATAACCCTAAGGACGGGAGCATTTTTTGCAATTCTGACCATTGTCACTTTAAGCATTAATAACTCTGGGATGCTTTTTACTTTTCATTCTGATTCCGAGATTTTTTTTCCGTGACATATTCTTCTTTATGTTAGTGGTAAATTTTTGGTGAAAAATGCAAAAATGTGTTAAAAAAATTGAAAATTTTGCATTTTTCTAACTTTGAAGCTCTCTGCTTGTAAGGAAAACAGACATTCCAAATAAATTATATATTGATTCCCAAATACAATATGTCTACTTTATATTTTCATCATAAAGTTGGCATGTTTTTACTTTTGGAAAACATCAGAGGGCTTCAAAGTTCAGCAGCAATTTTCCAATTTTTCTCAAAATTTTCAAAATCGGAATTTTTCAGGGACCAGTTCAGTTTTGAAGTGGATTTGAAGGGCCTTCATATTAGAAATACCCCATAAATGACCCCATTATAAAAACTGCACCCCTCAAAGTATTAAAATTAATTCAGAAAGTTTGTTAACCCTTTAGGTGTTTCACAGGAAAAACAGCAAAGTGAAGGAGAAAATTCAAAATCTTCATTTTTTACACTCGCATGTTCTTGGAGACCCAGTTTTTTAATTTTTACAAGGGGTACTAGGAGAAAAAGCCCCCCAAATTAACCCAATTTCTCTCGAGTAAGGAAATACCTCATATGTGTATGTCAAGTGTTCGGCGGGTGCAGTAGAGGGCTCAGAAGGGAAGGAGCAACAATGGGATTTTCGATAGTGAATTTTTCTGAAATGGTTTTTGAGGGGCATGTCACATTTAGGAAGCCCCTATGGTGCCAGAACAGCAAAAAAAAAACACCACATGGCATACTATTTTGGAAACTACACCCCTCAAGGCACGTAAAAAGCGGTCCAGTGAGCCTTAACACCCCACAGGTGTTTGACGACTTTTCGGATGTGTAAATGATTTAAAAAAATTCTCACTAAAGTGCAGTTTTTTTCCCAAAATGTACAATTTTTACAAAGAGTAATGGGAGAAAATGCCCCCCAAAATTTGTAATCCCATCTCTTCTGAGTATGGAAATACCCCATGTTAGGGCGTAAAATGCTCTGCGGGTGAACTACAATGCTCAGAAGAGAAGGAGTCACATTTGGCTTTTGGAGAGCAAATTTTGCTGAAATGGCTTTTGGGGGGGCATGTCGCATTTAGGAAGCCCTTATGGTGCCAGAACAGCACCAAAAAAACACATGGCCTACTATTTTGGAAACTACACCCCTTAAGGAACATAACAAGGGGTACAGTGAGCCTTAACACCCCACAGGTGATTGACGAACTTTCGTTAAAGTGGGACGTGAAAATGAAAAATTTGATTTTTAACAGTAAAATGCTGGTTTTACCCCAAACTTTTCATTTTCCCAAGGAGTAATAGGAGAAAATGCCCCACAAATTTGTAACCCCATTTCTCTCGAGTAAGGAAATACCTCATATCTGGATGTAAAGTGATCTGCGGGTGCACTAGAGGGCTCAGAAGGGAAGGAGCACCATTGGGCTTTTGGAGAGCACATTTTGCTGAAATGGTTTTTGGGGGCATGTTGCATTTAGGAAGCCCCCATGATGCCAGAACAGTAAAAAAAAAAAAAGCACATGGCATACTATTTTGGAAACTACACCCCTCACAGAATTGAATAAGGGGTGCAGTGAGCATTTACACCCCACTGGCATTTGACAGATTTTTTGAACAGTCGTCCGTAAAAATGAAAATGGAATTTTTCATTTGCACAGCCCACTGTTCCAAAGATCTGTCAGACACCTGTGGGGCGTAAATGCTCACTGCACCCCTTGTTACATTCCGTGATGGGTGTAGTTTCCAAAATGGGGTCACATGTGGAGGTTGTCCACTGTTCTGACACCATGGGGGCTTTGAAAACACACACTGCCTTCAATTCCAGCCTAATTCTCTCTAAAAAAAGCCCAATGGTGCCCCTTCTCTTCTGAGCATTGTAGTTCGCCCGCAGAGCACTTTACATCCACATATGGGGCATTTATATACTCAGAAGAAATGGAGTTACAAATTTGGGGGGGCTTTTTTCCTATTACCCCTTGTGAAAATGAAAAATTTGGGGTAACGCCAGCATTTCAGGGGAAAAAAACAAATTTTTTATTTTCATGTGCAACTTTAACAAACATTTGTCAAAGACATGTAGGGTGTTAAGGCTCACTATACACCTTGTTACATTCTGTGAGGGGTGTAGTTTCCAAAATGGGGTCACATGTGGGTGTTTTTTTTTGCGTTCATGTCAGAACCGCTGTAATGGTCAGCCACCCCTGTGCAAATCACCAATTTAGGCCTCAAATGTACATGGCGCTCTCTCACACCTGTGCCATGTAGTTCGTCTGCAGAGCATTTTACGTACACCTATGGGGTATTTCCGTACTCAGAAGAAATTGCGTTAGAAATTTTGGCGGTCTTTTTCTCCTTTTACCTCTTGTGAAAATGAAAAGTATGGGGCAACACCAGCATGTTAGTGTAAAAATTTTAATTTTTTACACACTAACATGCTGGTGAAGCCCCCAGCTTTACCTTTTCATAAGGGGTAAAAGGAGAAAAATGCCCCCAAAATTTGTAACGCAAATTCTCCCGAGTACGGAAATACCCCATATGTGGCCCTAAACTGTTGCCTTGAAATACGACAGGGCTCTGAAGTGACAGAGCGCCATGCGCATTTGAGGCCTAGATAAGGAATTTGCAATAGGGGCGGACCCGGTTACAAGGATGGGGCTTGTCTCCACCAAAACCCTTCAGCAGTGTTTCCCAAACAGGGTGCCTCCAGCTGTTGAAAGACTCCCAGCCTGCCAGGACAGTCTATGCTGTCCGGCAATACTGGGAGTTGTGGTTTTGCAACAGCTGGAGGCTCCGTTTAGGAAACACTGCCGTAAGAGACGTTTTTCATTTTTATTGGGGGTGTATATGTAGTGTTTTACTTTTCATTATTTGTTAGTGTAGTGTAGTGTTTTTAGGGTACATTCACACAGGCGGGGGTTCACAGTAAGTTTTCCGCTGGGAGTTTGAGCTACGGCGGAAAATTTGCCGCAGCTCAAACTTGTAGAAGGAAACCCACTGTAAACCCGCCCGTGAGAATGTACCGTGTACATTCAAATGGGAGGGGGGGCGCCCCAAACCTTCAGCTGTGGCAAAATGACAACTCCCAGAATGCACTGACAGACCGTACATGCTGGGAGTTGTAGTTTTACAACAGCTCTAGGCACACTGGTGGGGAACCACTGAGTTAGAAAACAGACTCTAGCTCAGTGATTCCAACCCGTGTGCCCCCAGCTGTTGCAAAACTACAACTTCCAGCATGTACGGTCTGTCAGTGCATTCTGGAAGTTGTAGTTTTGCAACAGCTGGAGGCACACGGGTTGGAATCACTGAGTTAGGAAACAGACTCTAGCTCAGTGTTTCCAAACCAGTGTGCCTACAGCTGTTGCAAAACTACAATTCCCAGCATGGCCAGACAGTCAGGGATCCTGGGTGTGTATTTCTGCAATACCGCCTGGACAGTCTGGGCATGCTAGGAGTTGTAGTTATGCAACAACTGGGGAAGAACAGTTTGGAGACCGCTAAGTAGTGTTCTCCAAACTGTAGCCCTCCAGATGTTGCAAAACTACAACTCCAAGCATGCCCAGACTTTCCAGGCATGCTGGGAGGGGCCAGATATTGCAGAACTACACGCCCAGCATCCCTGACTGTCTGAAAAAGGAAAAAAACTCCAATGGAGGCGCTAACCCATACAAGAGTAACAATGACTGGTAAGATGAACTCAGTCGTATTTTAATGATAAAACATATAACAGGTGACAACAATAGGCAAGACGCGTTTCGGGTAAAGGCTTACCCTTTCTCAATTGCAGGTGTCTGCACCTGCAATTGAGAAAGGGTAAGCCTTTACCCGAAACGCGTCTTGCCTATGGTTGTCACTTGTTATATTTTTTATCATTAAAATACGACTGAGTTCATCTTACCAGTCATTGTCACTCTTGCATGGGTTAGCGCCACCATTGGAGTTTTTTTCTTTTTTCTTGCAAATTCACATTACCGGAATCACTGCCACGGATCCCGGTCAAGCTCCTGAGGCCTGCAATCCCTGCTTTGTACCCCAGATATAGGGGTGATATGTCTGATATTTGATTTTACCAGGTGAGAGTTTATCATTCAGAAGCTCACCTAAATCATAATATCCACAGGATTACACGAGGCGCTGTCCTTCTTCCTCTTTTTCTTTTATCTCCTTTATATATCCCTGACTGTCTGGCCATGCTGGGAGTTCTAGTTTTGCAACATCTGGAGGGCTACAGTTTGGACTGTGCCACTTCAGATGTTGCAAAACTACAACTCCCAGCATGCCCAGACAGTCAGTGCATGCTGAAAGTTGTAGTTTTGTAACATCTGGAGGACCACAGTTTAGAGACCACTACACAGTGGTCTTCAAACTGTGACCCTCCAGACGTTGCAAAACTACAACTCCCAGCATGCCCAGACAGCCTTTGGCTGTGTGGGCATGCTGGGAGTTGTAGTTTTGCAGCTTTTAGAAGGCCACAGAGAAGATCACTTACCGCGATCTTCACTGCAGCCTTCTGCACAAGGCATTTTACGCCTGCACACCTCCTGCGTCGATGCCGCCGCCGCTACTCCAGAATGCCGCCTCCGCCGGTCCGGGTAAGCCAGCCATGCTCCCCTCTCGCCGCCCGTGTTTCCCAAACACCCCCCCCCCCCGCCCCAACCTCGATCGGTGGGCAGAGCAGGGGAGATTAACTCTAACCTCCTCGCCCCCCTCCTGCCATTGGTCGTCAGCCTGATCGACCAATGGCAGGGGATAGGAGGAGGTGGCAGCACTGCCACCTTGCTCCTATCTTTTAGGATGGCCGATCATTCTTATTTTCTGGGCGATCGGGTCACCAGTCGACCCAATTGGCCCAGATCGCCGCAAATCGCAGGTCTGAATTGTCCTGCGATTTGCCACGATCGCCGACATGGGGGGGCCTCAGGACCCCCCTAGGCATTGCCACGGGATGCCTGCTGATAGATATCAGCAGTCATCCCGGTCCGATGGCCGCCCGGTGAGCTGTGGTGATCGGAATTACGGAGGGAGTATGCATACGCCCTCCGTCCCCAAGGAGTTAAAGTTAGAAAAATGCAAAATTTTCATGAAAGAGAAAGGATGCAAGTAACGACACAAATTTACCACTATGTTAAAGTAGAATATGTCAGAATTGTAGAAAACAATCTCAGAATCAGAATGGAAGGTAAAAGCATACCAGAGTTATTAATATTTAGTGACAGAGGTCAGATTTGCAAAAAAGGGGTTAAGTACCGAGTAACATATCACTTTTTTATTTATTTTTTGGCACTATGACAGGTAGGCTTTATCTTCATCTAACAACTACCAGTGTCGTGGCACCAGACAGGGCAAAAATTGACAGATAGAAGCTCTGAAGTAAACAGAGCAGGCTTTCTGGGTCACAAATCTTTGATGATGCTTTGCTATTCTGTTAGGCTGGGTTCACACCACGTTATTGCAATACAGTTGCCATATACATTTTCAATTTGAAAAACCATCTGGAACCGTATTGAAAACCGCATGCATTGACTCTCCATTTAAAACCGTATGCCAAAAGATGCATGGTTTTTGGTCCGGGTAAAAAAACGTATTGAAACTTATAAGTTTTTTTTTTTCCATCTGGTTTTCATCATACGGTTTTTGGCTTTGCTCAGTTTTTTTTCTTGGAATTTACATCAAATAAGTGAAACTTTATTCATAATGGAGTGAAAAGTTAAAAATGTATACGGTTTTTCTTAACAAACGGATGCAACCTGACATCATTTTTTCAAACCGAATACAGTTTTCAACCGTATACGGATTAAAATTTGTACACATGTTTTGATGCAGTTTATTCAGGTTTTGAGGAATTTGTTTTTTTATGAAAAACCTGATACGGGAACTGTATTGCAAAAATGTGGTGTGAACCCAGCCTTAGGGAGGAATTAGAGATTTTCCACTTCTGATCTTATGATATGGAGCTTCTCCTTTCTTTTTTTACAAGCCATATGTTTTACTTGTTACAATGACCATGTGACAGTATGGTTGTCTCGGCTACTGTACTGAACATCATATCCAGCATCTCTCACGCTCAACTTTCCAGAACAGGTGGGAGAGCTTCCATCCTTTTCGAAAGTGATTAACCTGCTTCTAGTTGCTTCTTCTGACTATTAAAAGTAAGCACTTTATATATGCACTATTTTTGTGCTTATTTTTCCTTCATTCTTCATGTTTTCTTAATTTGGCATGACATTTTCGGGTGTTTCAGAACCAGTTATGGGTTTTCCATAGTTATAGACTCAACAAAGAATGGTCCTCCCATAATTAATTAATATTGTATGTTGAGGTACCACTGTGTGTGACTGTAATGCTGGTGGTTGGCAGATGCCATCATGCTACGTACCTTGGCTGAATGGCACACATGGCTCCTCCTCTTCTCTGCAGGTTTCGTGGGCCTGTTTTTAAAGGGGTACTCAACTGGGAAAAAATTTTTTTTATCAACTGGTGCCAGACAGATTTGTAAATTACTTCTATTAAATCCTTCCAGTACTTATCAGCTGCTGTATGATCCACATGAAGTTCTTTTCTTTCTGAATATCCTTTCTGCCTGAGCACAGTGCTCTCTGCTGACACTTCTGTTTATCTCAGGAACTGTCCAGAGTAGGAGCAAATCCCCATAAAAAACCTATCCTGCTCTGGACAGTTCCTAAAATGGACAGAGGTATCAGCAAAGAGCACTGTGGTCAGACAGAAAGAAATTCAAAAAGAAAAGAACTTCCCGGGGATCATAACAGCAGCTGATAAGTATTGGAAGGATTAGGATTTTTTAATAGAGGTAATTTACAAATCTGTTTAACTTTCTGGCACCAGTTGGTTTAATTTTTTTTTCCAGTGGAGTACCCCTTTTAACTGTATAGCAAAGTTGTACCCCTATTAAAGTGTTGGCAGCCTTTTTTGTATGTGATCCTGGCTGCAGGGAATACTTGGCCTTTTTATAGTGCTGTAAGTAAGGTCAGGGCTGTAATATGCAGATAAATTATTTGTGACAGGGCTCACAAATACCCAGGGAGAGGATACTGGTGAGGGTGGTCCTAGGTCTGTTGTTTTATAGTGTTGCTATTTAAAGGGGTACTCCGGTGAAAAGTATATTTTTTTCCGTTTTTCCGTTTTTACATTTTCATTTTTTCCTCATCACCTTCTAAAAATCATAACGCTTTCAATTTTGCACATAAAATTCCATATGATGGCTTATTCTTTGCGCCACCAATTCTACTTTGCAGTAACATTAGTCATTTCACCAAAAAATCTACGGCGAAACGGAAAAAAAATTCATTGTGCCACAAAATTGAAGAAAAAACGCCATTTTGGAACTTTTGGGGACTGCCGTTTCTACACAGTGCATTTTCCAGTAAAAATGACACCTTCTCTTTATTCAGTAGGTCCATACGGTTAAAATGATATCCTACTTATATAGGTTTCATTTTGTCGTACTTCTGAAAAAAATCATAACTACATGCAGGACAATGTATACTTAAATAATTCTCATCTTCTGACCCCTATAACTTTTTTTTATTTTTCTGCGTACCAGCCAGTATGAGGGCTCATTTTTTGCGCTGTGATCTGAAGTTTTTATCGGTACCATTTTTGTATTGATCGGACTTTTTGATCGGTTTTTATAAATTTTTCCATGATATAAAAAGTGACCAAAAATATGCTTTTTTGAACTTTGCAATTTTTTTGCGCGTACGCCATTGACCATGAGGTCAACATTAACTATATATTTTTATAATTCGGACATTTCAATATTAACTATATATTTTTATAATTCAGACATTTCAACATTAACTATATATTTTTATAATTCGGACATTTCAATATTAACTATATATTTTTATAATTCGGACATTTCAACATTAACTATATATTTTTATAATTCGGACATTTCAATATTAACTATATATTTTTATAATTCGGACATTTCCACACGTGGCGATACCACGTTTATTTTTATTAACACTGGGGGTGATTCAAACTTTTATTAGGAAAAGGATTAAATGACCTTTATTAACTTTCATTTTTACACTTTTTTTTGCAGTGTTATGGGGGCTATAACACTGCACACACTGATCTTTTACACTGATCCCTGCAAAGCCATAGCTTTGCCTTGATCCGTGTTGTAGGCGGTCGATTGCTGTATCTCAGGCTTGGAGCAATCACTCGCCGATCGGACACGATGGAGACAGGTGAGGGGACCTCCGCTCGCGTGCTAGCTGATCGCGACATCGTGATTTTATCGCTATGGTCCCGATCAACCCCACTGAGCTGCCTGGAAGCTTTTACTTTCATGTTAGACAATATCAACTTTGATCGCCGCGTCTAAAGGGTTAATGTCACGATGCCGGCTGGCAGGTAGTGGATCCTCTGTGCCAGAGAGGGATTGGCGTGGACCGTGCTAGTGGACCGGTTCTAAGCCACTACTGGTTTTCACCAGAGCCCGCCGCAAAGCGGGATGGTCTTGCTGCGGCGGTAGTGACCAGGTCGTATCCACTAGCAACGGCTCACCTCTCTGGCTGCTGAAGATAGGCGCGGTACAAGGGAGTAGGCAAAAGCAAGGTCGGACGTAGCAGAAGGTCGGGGCAGGCAGCAAGGATCGTAGTCAGGGGCAACGGCAGAAGGTCTGGAAACACAGGCAAGGAACACACAAGGAACGCTTTCACTGGCACTAAGGCAACAAGATCCGGCAAGGGAGTGCAGGGGAAGTGAGGTGATATAGGGAAGTGCACAGGTGAACACACTAATTGGGACCACTGCGCCAATCAGCGGCGCAGTGGCCCTTTAAATCGCAGAGACCCGGCGCGCGCGCGCCCTAGGGAGCGGGGCCGCGCGCGCCGGGACAGAACAGACGGAGAGCGAGTCAGGTAGGGGAGCCGGGGTGCGCATCGCGAGCGGGCGCTACCCGCATCGCGAATCGCATCCCGGCTGGCAGCGGAATCGCAGCGCCCCGGGTCAGAGGACGTGACCGGAGCGCTGCCACGGGGAGAGTGAAGCGAGCGCTCCGGGGAGGAGCGGGGACCCGGAGCGCTCGGCGTAACAGTACCCCCCCCCTTGGGTCTCCCCCTCTTCTTGGAGCCTGAGAACCTGAGGAGCAGACTTTTGTCTAGGATGTTGTCCTCAGGTTCCCAGGATCTCTCTTCAGGACCACAACCCTCCCAGTCCACTAAAAAAAATTTTTTCCCTCTGACCTTTTTGGCAGCTAAAATTTCTTTGACCGAGAAGATGTCCGAGGAGCCAGAAACAGGAGTGGGAGGAACAGATTTGGGAGAAAAACGGTTGAGGATGAGTGGTTTGAGAAGAGAGACGTGAAAGGCATTAGGGATACGAAGAGAGGGAGGAAGAAGAAGTTTATAAGAGACAGGATTAATTTGACACAAAATTTTGAAAGGACCAAGATAGCGTGGTCCCAACTTGTAGCTAGGGACACGGAAGCGGACATATTTAGCGGAGAGCCATACCTTGTCTCCAGGGGAAAAAACGGGGGGAGCTCTTCTTTTCTTATCCGCGAACTTCTTCATGCGTGATGAAGCCTGTAAGAGAGAATTTTGGGTCTCTCTCCATATGATGGAAAGGTCACGAGAAATTTCATCCACAGCGGGCAGACCAGAGGGCAAGGGAGTAGGGAGGGGGGGAAGAGGGTGACGGCCGTACACCACGAAAAATGGGGATTTGGAGGAAGACTCAGAGACCCTGAAGTTATACGAGAATTCGGCCCATGGGAGGAGATCTGCCCAGTCATCCTGGCGGGAGGAAACAAAATGTCGCAAATAATCACCCAAGATCTGGTTAATCCTTTCTACTTGTCCATTGGACTGGGGATGATATGCAGAAGAAAAATTTAATTTAATCTTGAGTTGTTTACAGAGAGCCCTCCAGAATTTAGACACGAATTGGACGCCTCTATCCGAGACAATCTGCGTAGGCAACCCGTGAAGACGAAAAATGTGTACAAAAAATTGTTTAGCCAACTGAGGCGCAGAAGGAAGACCAGGAAGAGGGATGAAATGTGCCATTTTGGAGAATCGATCAACGACCACCCAAATAACAGTGTTGCCACGGGAAGGGGGTAAATCAGTAATAAAATCCATACCAATCAGAGACCAAGGCTGTTCGGGGACAGGCAGAGGATGAAGAAAACCAGCGGGCTTCTGGCGAGGAGTCTTATCCCGGGCACAGATAGTGCAGGCTCGCACAAAGTCCACAACATCCGTCTCCAGAGTCGGCCACCAATAGAAGCGGGAGATGAGTTGCACAGATTTCTTGATACCCGCATGACCTGCGAGATGGGAGGAGTGACCCCATTTGAGGATTCCGAGGCGTTGGCGAGGAGAAACAAAGGTCTTTCCTGGAGGAGTCTGCCTGATGGAGGCAGGAGAAGTGGAGATCAGGCAGTCAGGTGGAATGATGTGTTGCGGAGAGAGTTCAACTTCTGAGGCATCCGAGGAACGAGAGAGAGCATCGGCCCTAATGTTCTTATCGGCAGGACGAAAGTGAATCTCAAAATTAAATCGGGCAAAGAACAGAGACCACCGGGCCTGGCGAGGATTCAGCCGTTGGGCAGACTGGAGGTAGGAGAGGTTCTTGTGGTCGGTGTAGATAATAACAGGAGAACTTGATCCCTCCAGCAGATGCCTCCATTCCTCAAGTGCTAATTTGATGGCTAGAAGCTCTCGATCCCCGATGGAGTAGTTCCTCTCCGCTGGAGAGAAGGTCCTAGAGAAAAAACCACAAGTGACAGCATGCCCGGAAGAATTTTTTTGTAGAAGAACAGCTCCAGCTCCCACTGAGGAGGCATCAACCTCCAATAGGAAGGGTTTGGAAGGGTCAGGTCTGGAGAGGACGGGAGCCGAAGAAAAGGCAGACTTGAGTCGTTTAAAGGCGTCTTCTGCTTGAGGAGGCCAGGACTTGGGATCAGCATTTTTTTTGGTTAAAGCCACGATAGGAGCCACAATGGTAGAAAAATGTGGAATAAATTGCCTGTAATAATTGGCGAACCCCAAAAAGCGTTGGATAGCACGGAGTCCGGAGGGGCGTGGCCAATCTAAGACGGCAGAGAGTTTGTCTGGATCCATCTGTAGTCCCTGGCCAGAGACCAAATATCCTAGAAAAGGAAGAGATTGGCATTCAAACAGACATTTCTCAATTTTGGCATAGAGTTGGTTGTCACGAAGTCTCTGAAGAACCATACGGACATGCTGGCGGTGTTCTTCTAGATTGGCAGAAAAAATTAGGATATCGTCCAGATATACAACAACACAGGAGTATAACAAATCACGAAAAATTTCATTGACAAAGTCTTGGAAGACGGCAGGGGCGTTGCACAGTCCAAAGGGCATGACCAGATACTCAAAGTGTCCATCTCTGGTGTTAAATGCCGTTTTCCACTCGTCCCCCTCTCTGATGCGGATGAGGTTATAGGCGCCTCTTAAGTCCAATTTAGTGAAGATGTGGGCACCTTGGAGGCGATCAAAGAGTTCAGAGATGAGGGGTAAGGGGTAGCGGTTCTTAACCGTGATTTTATTAAGACCGCGGTAGTCAATGCAAGGACGTAGGGAGCCATCTTTTTTGGACACAAAGAAAAATCCGGCTCCGGCAGGAGAGGAGGATTTACGGATAAAGCCCTTTTTTAGATTCTCCTGGACGTATTCGGACATGGCAAGAGTCTCTGGGGCAGAGAGAGGATAAATTCTGCCCCGGGGTGGAGTAGTGCCCGGGAGGAGGTCGATAGGGCAATCATAAGGCCTGTGAGGAGGTAGAGTCTCAGCTTGTTTTTTGCAGAAAACATCCGCGAAGTCCATATAGGCCTTAGGGAGACCGGTTACTGGAGGAACCACAGAGTTACGGCAAGGGTTACTGGGAACCGGTTTTAGACAGTTCTTGGAACAAGAGGACCCCCAACTCTTGATCTCCCCAGTGGACCAATCCAGGGTAGGGGAATGAAGTTGAAGCCAGGGAAGTCCAAGGAGAATTTCCGAGGTGCAATTGGGGAGGACCAAAAGTTCAATCCTCTCATGATGAGATCCGATGCTCATAAGAAGGGGCTCCGTGCGGAAACGTATGGTACAGTCCAATCTTTCATTATTTACACAATTGATGTAGAGGGGTCTGGCGAGACTGGTCACCGGGATGTTGAACCTGTTGACGAGAGAGGCCAAAATAAAATTTCCTGCAGATCCTGAGTCCAAGAAGGCCACTGTAGAGAAGGAGAAGGCAGAGGCAGACATCCGCACAGGCACAGTAAGACGTGGAGAAGCAGAGTAGACATCAAGGACTGTCTCACCATTGTGCGGAGTCAGCGTACGTCTTTCCAGGCGAGGAGGACGGATAGGACAATCTCTCAGGAAGTGTTCGGTACTAGCACAGTACAGGCAGAGGTTCTCCATACGGCGTCGTGTCCTCTCTTGAGGTGTCAGGCGAGACCGGTCGACCTGCATAGCCTCCACGGCGGGAGGCACAGGAACAGATTGCAGGGGACCAGAGGAGAGAGGAGCCGAGGAGAAGAAACGCCTCGTGCGAACAGAGTCCATATCTTGGCGGAGTTCCTGACGCCTTTCGGAAAAACGCATGTCAATGCGAGTGGCTAGGTGAATAAGTTCATGTAGATTAGCAGGAATTTCTCGTGCGGCCAGAACATCTTTAATGTTGCTGGATAGGCCTTTTTTGAAGGTCGCGCAGAGGGCCTCATTATTCCAGGACAATTCTGAAGCAAGAGTACGGAATTGTACGGCATACTCGCCAACGGAAGAATTACCCTGGACCAGGTTCAACAGGGCAGTCTCAGCAGAAGAGGCTCGGGCAGGTTCCTCAAAGACACTTCGGATTTCCGAGAAGAAGGAGTGTACAGAGGCAGTGACGGGGTCATTGCGGTCCCAGAGCGGTGTGGCCCATGACAGGGCTTTTCCGGACAGAAGGCTGACTACGAAAGCCACCTTAGACCTTTCAGTGGGAAACAGGTCCGACATCATCTCCAGATGCAGGGAACATTGGGAAAGAAAGCCACGGCAAAACTTAGAGTCCCCATCAAATTTATCCGGCAAGGATAAGCGTATCCCAGGAGCGGCCACTCGCTGCGGAGGAGGTGCAGGAGCTGGCGGAGGAGATGACTGCTGAAGCTGTGGTAGTAACTGTTGTAGCATAACGGTCAGTTGAGACAGCTGTTGGCCTTGTTGCGCTATCTGTTGTGACTGCTGGGCGACCACCGTGGTGAGGTCAGCGACAACTGGCAGAGGAACTTCAGCGGGATCCATGGCCGGATCTACTGTCACGATGCCGGCTGGCAGGTAGTGGATCCTCTGTGCCAGAGAGGGATTGGCGTGGACCGTGCTAGTGGACCGGTTCTAAGCCACTACTGGTTTTCACCAGAGCCCGCCGCAAAGCGGGATGGTCTTGCTGCGGCGGTAGTGACCAGGTCGTATCCACTAGCAACGGCTCACCTCTCTGGCTGCTGAAGATAGGCGCGGTACAAGGGAGTAGGCAAAAGCAAGGTCGGACGTAGCAGAAGGTCGGGGCAGGCAGCAAGGATCGTAGTCAGGGGCAACGGCAGAAGGTCTGGAAACACAGGCAAGGAACACACAAGGAACGCTTTCACTGGCACTAAGGCAACAAGATCCGGCAAGGGAGTGCAGGGGAAGTGAGGTGATATAGGGAAGTGCACAGGTGAACACACTAATTGGGACCACTGCGCCAATCAGCGGCGCAGTGGCCCTTTAAATCGCAGAGACCCGGCGCGCGCGCGCCCTAGGGAGCGGGGCCGCGCGCGCCGGGACAGAACAGACGGAGAGCGAGTCAGGTAGGGGAGCCGGGGTGCGCATCGCGAGCGGGCGCTACCCGCATCGCGAATCGCATCCCGGCTGGCAGCGGAATCGCAGCGCCCCGGGTCAGAGGACGTGACCGGAGCGCTGCCGCGGGGAGAGTGAAGCGAGCGCTCCGGGGAGGAGCGGGGACCCGGAGCGCTCGGCGTAACAGTTAATAGCATGCGGCACAACGATTGGTGCCGCACGCTATTAGCCCAGGGTCCCACCTATCATTACCCGCTGGGACTGACCCGGTAAGACGTTATTTACTGGGACCTGGTGCAGGGCGTACAGGTACGCCCTGCGTCCTTAAAGGGGTACTCCGGTGAAAACCTTTTTTCTTTTAAATCAACTGGTGGCAGAAAGTTAAACATATTTGTAAATTACTTCTATTAAAAAATCTTAATCCTTCCTGTACTTATTAGCTTCTGAATACTACAGAGGAAATTCTTTTCTTTTTGGAATGCTCTCTGATGACATCACGAGCACAGTTCTCTGTGCTGACGTTATTATAATAATAATAATGCTTTATTTATTGTTGTCCTTAGTGGGATTTGAACCCAAGTCCCCAGCACTGCAAGGCAGCAGTGCTAACCACTGAGCCACCATGCTGCCCTTAGCATACATCTGCTGTGCATGGTTGCTAAAATGGACAGATATGTCAGCAGAGAGCACTGTGCTCGTGATGTCATCAGTGTTCCAAAAAGAAAGAAATTTCCTCTGTAGCATTCAGCAGCTAATAAGTACTGGACGGATTAAGATTTTTTAATAGAAGTAATTTACAAATATGTTTAACTTTCTGCCACCAGTTGATTTAAAAGAAAAAAGGTTTTCACCGGAGTACCCCTTTAACCCCTTCATGACCCAGCCCATTTTCACCTTCAGGACCTGGGCATTTTTTGAAAATCTGACCACTGTCACTTTAAACATTAATAACTCTGGAATGCTTTTACTTATCATTCTGATTCCGAGATTGTTTTTTCGTGACATATTCTACTTTATGCTATTGGTAAAATTTCACTGATATTTGTATCCTTTCTTGGTAAAAAAATCTAAAAATGTCATGAAAATGTTGAAAATTTAGCATTTTTCTAACTTTGAAAGTCTCTGCTTGAAAGGAAAATGGATATTCCAAATAAATTACATATTGATTCACATATACAATATGTCTACTTTGTGTCTGCATAAAAAAATTGACAAGTTTTTACTTTTGGAAGACACCAGAGGGCTTCAAAGTTCCGCAGCAATTTTCCAATTTTTCTCAAGATTTTCAAAATCGTAATTTTTCAGGGCCCAGTTCAGGTTGGAAGTGGATTTTAAGGGTCTTCATATTAGAAATACCCCATAAATGACCCCATTATAAAAACTGCACCCCCCAAAGTATTCAAAATGACATTCAGTAAGTGTTTTAACCCTTTAGGTGTTTCACAGGAATAGCAGCAAAGTGAAGGAGAAAATTCTAAATCTTCATTTTTTACACTCGCATGTTCTTGTAGACCCAGTTTTTGAATTTTTACAAGGGGTAAAAGGAGAGAAATCACCCTAAAATTTGTAACCCAATTTCTCTCGAGTAAGGAAATGCCTCATATGCGTATGTAAAGTGTTCGGCGGGCGCAGTAGAGGGCTCAGAAGGGAAGGAGCGACAATGGGATTTTGGAGAGTGAGTTTTTCTGAAAGGGTTTTTGGGGGGCATGTCCCATTTAGGAAGCCCCTATGGTGCCAGAACAGTGGACCCCCCCCACATGTGACCCCATTTTGGAAACTATACCCCTCATGGAATTTAATAAGGGGTGCAGTGAGCATTTACACCCCACTGGCGTTTGACAGATATTTGAAACAGTGGACTGTGCAAATCAAAAATTTTATTTTTCATTTTCACAGACCACTGTTCCAAAAATCTGTCATACACCAGTGGGGTGTAAATGCTCACTGCACCCCTTATTACATTCCGTGAGGGGTGTAGTTTCCAAAATGGGGTCACATATGGATATTTATTGTTTTGCGTTTGTCAGAACTGCTGTAACAATCAGCCACCCCTGTGCAAATCGCCTCAAATGTACATGGCGCACTCTCCCTTCTGGGCCTTGTTGTGCGCCCCCAGAGCACTTTGCGCCCACATATGGGGTATCTCCGTACTCAGGAGAAATTGCATTACAAATTTAGAGAGTCTTTTTTCCCTTTTACCTCTTGTGAAAATGAAAAGTATAGGGCAACACCAGCATGTCAGTGTAAAAAATCTATTTTTTTACACTAACATGCTGGTGTAGACCCCAGCTTCACCTTTTCATAAGGGGTTAAAGAAGAAAAAGCCCCCCAAAATTTGTAAGGCAATTTCTCCCGAGTACGGCGATACCCCATATGTGTCCCAAAACTGTTGCCCTGAAATACGACAGGGCTCCAAAGTGAGAGAGCGCCATGCGCATTTGAGGCTTGAATTAGGGATTTGCATAGGGGTGGACATAGGGGTATTTTATGCCAATGATTCCCAAACAGGGTGCCTCCAGCTGTTGCAAAACTCCCAGCATGCCTGGACAGTCAATGTCTGTCCGGCAATACTGGGAGTTATTATTTTGCAACAGCTGGAGGCTCCGTTTTGGAAACAGTAGCGTACCAGACGTTTTTCATTTTTTTGGGGGGAGGGGGGCTGTGTAGGGGTATGTGTATATGTAGTGTTTTTTACTTTTTTCACAGCAAGTTTGCCGCTGGAAGTTTGAGCTGCAGCGCAAAATTTGCGCCATCTCAAACTTGCAGCACTCACTGTAAACCTCCGCCCATGTGAGTGTACCCTGTACATTCACATTTGGGGGAGGGGGCAAACATCCAGCTGTTGCAAACTCCGAGCATGCCCTTTGGCTGTCCATGCATGCTGGGAGTTGTAGTTTTGCAACAGCTGGAGGAACACTGGTTTGGAAACACTAAGTTAAGTAATAAACATTCAAGTGTTTTGCAACCAAACTTAGTGTTTCCAAACCAGTGTGCCTCCAGCTGTTGCAAAACTACAACTCCCAGCAAACCCATGAAACCCCCCCGTGGTCGCAGGGTAAGATGGCTGGCTATCAGTGATAGCCACCATCTTTCCGGGCGCTGCGGGATGCCGCGAGTAGCGGCAAAAATGTTCATGACGTACCTGTATGTCATGGGTCGGGAACACCTTGCCACCCATGACATACAGGTATGTCATAGGTCGGGAAGGGGTTAAGAGGTTAAAAAATCTTTAGCCTTCCAGTACTTTTTAGCAGCTGTATGCTACAGAGGAAATTCTATACTTTTTGAATATCTTTTTTGTCTTGTCCACAGTGCTCTCTGTGTGTCCAGAGCAGCATAGGTTTGCAATGGGACTTTCTTTTTTCCTGCTCTGGACAGTTCCTGATATGGGGATCAGGTGTCAGCAGAGAGCACTGTGGACAACACAAAAAAACAAATTTAAATTTTTTTATAATTTCCTCTGTAGCATACAGCTGCTAAAGTATGGGAAGGATAAACATTTAATAGAAGTCATTTACAAATCTGTTTAACTTTCTGGCACCAAAAGTTTCCAACCGGAGTACCCCTTTAAACTACCTATATATTGCCCTGAGGGTCGTGCGCAGCTTTCTAGAGCCTACCAACGCCCTTGCTCTCAGCCACAGGTGCAGCTAACACCCTGTCAGCTATAAACTAGCACAAGAGTTGCGCAGCAGGATAGACGCTGTCGCTTCTCCTCTTTGGTTGACGTGTCATTGAAGCACTAGGAAGTTCCGCACCTCTACAGTGACTGAGCCCCGTGCGTGGTTTGGCGCTCTTTCTATAGCGCCCGTCTCATCCCGACTCTCGTTCATTTAACAGCGGCCGCCTCAGAGCAGGTGAGAAGCTATCTGTACAGCCCGTCCGGCCGCTCCCGCCACTTTATCATAGAGTGCGCCGGGGGTGCTGAGTCTGTCCTGGTAGGGTGAGTAGGAGCCTGACATGAGGTAACCTCTGGTGTGCTCTGCTGCTTCTACCCGCTGTCCGCTGCTCTCCGCCTTCTAGCGATTTAGTGCTGTGGGTATATATCAATTTCATTTAATGGAGTTCAGTTTTCTAAGGGTTTTAGGCTAGGTTTTTTTTTTTTTTCCCCCCCCCATCCCATTGCAACTTTTGGAAAGGTACTAACCTTAAACATTGCTGTAAACCAATGCCCTCCATGTGTGTGTATATGTATGTGGGTGTATGTATATATGCAGTCACATTTTGGTTTGTAGCAAACATATGCAATTCTGGCAAAACAACATGGTTTATTTTATTTTTTTAAGTTCTCACATCAGGCTGTGTTCATTCTAAATTTAGGGGTTCGTCCCAGGTATCCATCACCATTCTGGCAAAAACACAGGATGCTAATGTATACTGTGTCTTACAGCAGCTGCCACAGTCTCCTGAATGTAGTTGCTTAGTGACTTTTACATTTGGGTCGCTTTTGGCTGGTATATGCTAACTTGCCAGTACTCCATAAAGCAGCAGAGTATGCTGTTGTGTTTGGATAAATTGGTGTATATCTGCAAAAAAGCAGCTTAAATGTACTATCCATTAAAATAAATTTCACTTGCTGATGTGCGCCACTGTATACCTTGAATCTTGTTCTAAGCGGGATGACGACAAATACCTCTGACGTGCACCATAAATGCGCTGTAAACAAAGTTTACTGTGACGTTGCACTGCATTTTCATTAAATAGCTATCATTAATGCTTTTTGTAACAATAACTGCCAACTGTCTCTTTGGGTACGTTCACACGTGCGGATTTTCGCAGCGTATTTAGCTGCGGATCTGCTAGTGAAGGCCCGTTCTATGCTGGCTTTACATGTGCCTACTGGTAGCGGCAATACGCCGCTACGAGCAGACACTGCAGCGATGTGCGCAGCCGCTCTCCCTGCTCTGAGCAAGGCAGAGAGCTCCCGCGATGTGAGTATACTGCGACTCGCACATCGCAGTGTGCCTGCTGGTAGCGGCGTATTGCCACTACGAGCAGGCCCATGTAAAGGCAGCATAGAGCGGGCCTTCACCAGTGGATCTGCAGCGTAAAATCTGTTGAAAATCCGCGCATGTGAACATAGCCTTTCTGTGTATTAACCCCTTAAGGACTCTGCCCATTTGCGCCTTCAGGTCTCGGACAATTTTATTTTTGCATTTTCGTTTTTTCCTCCTTCTAAAAATCATAACTTTTATATTTTAATCCACAGACTGGTGTGAGGGCTTGTTTTTTGTGCAACCAGTTGTCCTTTGTAATGCCATCACTCACTTTACCATAACATGTATGGCTCAACCAGAAAATACTATTTGTGTGGGGAAATTGATAAGAAAACAGCAATTTCTTTATCGGCTCTACTGGGGGACACAGACCGTGGGTGTATCTTGCTGTCTCTAGGAGTGTGACACTATGGTAATAAAAAAAAAAAAAAAAAAAAAAAAAAAAAGTCTGCTCCTCCCAGCAGGATATACCCGCCTTCAGGCTCTGAGGTAATCAGTTTAAGCTTAGTGTCTAAGGAGGTGGACTGGTCTGGGTTGCTCCAGACCAGGTCTACTGGTTTTTGTTTTCCTAGTATAGGGACGTGTTAGTTATTAATTCCTTTTTCTTTTCTGTTTTCAGGTGGGGACTGCGGTTCCCAGTTTCCCCATTGTGAGTAAGGGGGCACAGACATTGCGTTTATGCGCTGTTAACCCCCCTCTCGCCAACGGTCAGCGCCTGGGTGGTACCTCATGGGTCCGGGTCCCCCTATGTCTCTGCTCGCCTCGCTCGCGCATAGCAGCTAGGTGTGATGCAGGAACCATAAGCTGGCTGAAGACTTCACTGAAGACTCCATTAGGCAAGTTCTTCTGACTGAGGTAAGTACTTCCCCCCCCCCCCCCCCCCCTTTTTTTTTCCATAGGTACGGAGCTCGTAACCTCTGGAGACCCCCTGTTTTTGGCCCACCTTCAGTTTATGGGGCTGGTTTATACAGGGGCTGCATTTTTTTTATTGGGGGAGCAGTGGCACCTAAGGGGGCTTATGTGTTTTGGGGCACTTTACTATGTTTGTGTGTGTGTGTGTGTGTTTGGTTCTACTACCCCAGCGCCTTATATGCGGCTTTCAGCCGTGGCGCTGTTTCGGGCCGGGCGTTCTCAGCGCCGGCTTACTTTCGTTTTTCCCTCAGCGCCTTATTCGCGGCTGATAGCCGCAGCGCTGCTCTGAGCTGGGCGCTTCAGCGCCGGCTTACTTTCACTTTTGCCAGCTGTCTCTGCCGGCGTTTAGGCCGCCCGCCCTATTCCCCCGAGTGCTATGCGGACTTGACATGGTGCTCGGGACATGGAGCGGGCGCCATGACTGTTCTTCTTCGGCCGTCTGTAGCTCCGCTCTCAGGGGCGCGAAGCAGCGTCCAATCAGCGCAGTGGGCACGATTTTTCTATGTGAAGGGGCCGATTACAGTGCGCCTTGCTTCTGGCACGCCCCTCCCTTCCTATTGGCTGGCCTATTCAGTATCTCTGACTGCAGGGAGCGGGTTTTCTCTGCAGCTAACAGGGGACGCAGTCTAGGGGAGAAAGTTCATGGGACAGGTCTCCTCTCTAGGGCTATTCTCCCTCTACGCAGAAACCTGAATTTCAGTGCCTTATTATATCTGTAGCACACTGATGCATGTCCTGTCTGCTCCCCCGGTCCCGGTGGGTTCAGCCGCTACTCCAGCCCGGGTTTCTTCCCTGACCCGGTATATGGCTGACTTGACCCAATTCTCAGTTCGGTGCCTCACGGGAAGTGGTGTCTGCCTTTAAGGGTTCTTTTCTTGCAGGACCCCTGGGAGGGCCGCTTCTCGTCTCCTGGTACTTCACGCTCTCACAAGCGTGCTAGTGGTGCCTCGTCTGCATTGAGTCTTCAGATAGACGAGCGCGTTCCCCTCGCGGGCCTGCCCCCCCCCCCCCCCCTCTGTCATCTGGGCACAAACGTCGCTCCTCCAGAGGACGTTCTCGGGTTGCCGCTCTGCCATGCCAGAGCCGCGTACCCAGTCTGGGTCACCCACTTCCAGGGCTACCTCTGCTCATTCATCCCCCTGGTGGACGAGGCTTCCGAGCCGGCATCTGACTCGGAGGACCGCTCGGACTCATTGCAACGGTGAATTCATTGGTGACAGCCATAAGAGACACCTTTCACTTGGAGGACCCAGGATCTTCGGATGTCATCCAGAAGTATCCTTTCATCGTGCTAAGCCAGCACCTCAATAGTTCAGCTCTCACGCTGACTTTGACATTCTGGTATCCGCAGGGAGACATCCAGACAAGAGGTTCCCGGGAATCAAGACAATTCAAGAAGGCGACTACGTTATCCTTTCGCCAAGGATTTGTCGCTTAGGTGGTTTCTCCTCCCTCTGTGGATCCACCAATCTCCCAGATCTCTAAGGCGACTACACTGCCTCTGGCAGATTCCGCCGCCTTCAAGGGTTCCACGGACAAGAAGGTAGAATCTTAGAAGTTCGCTTCCGAAGCAACTGGCTCTTCTCTTCTTCCCATCTTCGCCTCGACATGGGTGTCCAAGGCCCTGTCGGAGTGGTGCCAAAACCCCCATCAGGATATCTTAGCGGGATTCCCCCCCCCCCCCCCCCCCCAGAGGATATTCCCGATCTGGCTCTCCAAGCGCTAAAGTTGGGGATTTTCTGTGCACATTTTCAATGCAGTCAGCCCGTTGTTCTGCCTTTGCTGTGGGTCACCTAGCGGCTCTCCGCCGATCTCTGTGGCTTAAGGCTTGGTATGCGGATGCCGCTTCCGGAAGGCCTCACACTGGGCTTCCCTTTACGGGTGGCCGTCTTTTTTGACAAATGCCTTGATGAGATCATCTTTGAGGCATTTGGGAGGTAAGAGTTCCTTGTTGCCTTTTAAAATAAAGCTCGCCCTCCTTCCCAAAGGAAGTTTTTCCTTTTGGTTCTTTTGGACCTCTGGCCCCAGTGAAGGGTCAGGACAAGAAGGCTCCCTCGTTCCGGGCACGCCCGTCTTGGAAGTCGGACTCCAACCGGTCCAGCCGTTTTGCGCCCAAATCGGACAACCGCAAACCTACTTCTGCATGCAGTAAGACCCTCACCCGCTGTTTCTTTTGGGTGAGAGGTCGTCTCTTGTTTTTTCGAGTCATCTGGATCCCATATATTCAGGACTCTGGGGTCAGGGATGTGGTGTCCAACGGTTACCGGATCGAATTCGCCTCCCTTCCGGGGGATCGCTTTTTTTCGTTTCCGGGCCCCCCGGTCTCCTCCTGGCGAAGCAATTTAGAGCGGCTCTCCAATCCCTGCTTCTCCAGGGGGTTTTCGGCCTCGTTCCTCCAGGGGAAAGTTTTTCGGGGTTCCTTTCAAATCTTTTTGTGGTCCCCAAAGGGTCGGTTCTGTGCGCCGATTCTGGATCTCAAGCGTCTCTTTCCCATCCGCCACTTCAGAATGGATTCTCTCCGTTCGGTAGTGGCGTCCCTGGAACAAGGAGAGTTCCTTCCTTCCATCGGTGGATATCAAGGATGCCTACCTCCATGTGTCATTATTTCCGGGCCATTATCTGTACCTCCGCTTTGCGGTTCCAGAAGGGAACTTTTCAATTTGTAGCCCTCCCCCTTGGTCTAGCCTTGGGCTTTACAAGATCCTGGCACCAGTGATGGGCCTGTTACGGTCAAGGGGAATCTTGGTGACACCTACCTGACGACCTTCTCATCAGGCTCCAACTGGAGCCCAGACTCTGGATAATCTGGACGTCACTCTCCACACTGACTCTCTTTGGGTGGATAATCAACCGGGACAAGTCAGTCCTCAGTCCTACCCAGTCTCTAACCCTTCCGGGACTTCGATTCTTCACGGCCTCTTCCCGAATTGGTCTTCCGGGACAGACGTCTGGCGCTCCCTTCGGCCCCAGGTATCAGTCCCCATCCGTACTTGTATGGAGGTCCTGGGTCGGATGGAGGCCATACCCTTTGCCCAGTTTCATTACCGCCCCCTTCATCTGGCGATTCTCGATGGGACAGGTCTCCTCTATCCATCGATCGTCAGATTGTTCTCCCCGCAGGGTCCGTCAGACTTTTCTCTGGGGGCTCCGCCCACCCTTCTCCAAAGGCGGTCGTTTCTTCCCCTTCTCTGGCAGGTGGTTACAACGGATGCCAGCCTGTTGGGCTGGGGCGGCGTGTTCCGGGATTGGACGGTACAGGGACTCTGATCTCCTCTGGAGACCCTTCTTCCGATAAACATATTGGAATTGCAGGAGATTCTTCTTTTCTTATTCATTGGGAGTTCAGTCTTCAGTCCCGTCCTGTCCTTGTTCTGTCAGATAACGCCACATCCGTGGCGTACATAAATCGACAGGACTGCTCTCGCAGCTCGGCAGCCATGGCCGAGGTGACCAAGATTCTCACTTGGACGGGGAACAAGGTTCCGGCCATCTCCGCGATTCACATTCCGGGAGTGCTCCACTGGGAAGCGGACTTCCTCAGTCGGTCCTCACCGACCCCGGCGAGTGGTCCCTTCATCCGGAGGTCTTTGTGAAGCTCTGCGGCATTCTGGAAGTGGACCGCTTCGTGTTCAGGCTCCTGGACGACGCTCCGCCCAGACCAACTCGCTCAGGGTCCTCTTTGCCACCCCATTTTACAGTTGCTACATTTGACTGCATGGCGGTTGAGACCACGGTTCTGAGGGCCGTGGGTTCTCTTCCCAGTCATTCACACCTTGCTCAAGGCTCGTAAGCCCACCTCCGCAAGAATTTACCACCGTTCTTGGCGGTGTTATCTTCGTTGGTGTGCGGCTCGGGGCTTCTCTCCGGTAACCTTCTCGGTTCCAGTCTTCTCTCCTTTTTGCAGTCGGGGTTGGAACTGGGGTTGTCTCTCTCTGTTCCCTTAAAGGTCAGGTTTCGGCCTTGCTATTCTTTTCCAGCGGCCTCTGGCTTCGAATTCTCATGTCCGGACCTTCCTTCAAGGAGTAGCGCACGCTGTTCCTCATCGGTCCTCCTCTCCCCCTTGGGACTTGAAAATGGTTCTGAGTGCCCTCCCAGGGTGCACCCTTGGAGCCCCTTAGAGAGGTGTCTCTCCGCCTCCTTTCTTGGAAAGTGTTGTTTCTTGTTGCTATCACCTCCATCCGGAGGGTTTCTGAACTGGCAGCTCTTTCCTGCCGTTCTCCGTTTCTGGTGATCCATCAGGATAAGGTTGTTTTTCCGGCCAAATCCTTTCTTTTTGCCCAAGGTGGTCTCTGCTTTTCATCTCAATGAGGACATTGTCCTACCGTTCCTTTTTGTCCTGCTCCCACTCATTCTGAGGAGCACTTACTACACAAGCTGGATGTAGTCCGGGCTGTTCAGGCTTATCCTTCAATCTCCATTTCGTCAGTGTGATTCCTTTTTTGTCCTTTATGGAAGGTCGTCGCAAGGGACAACCTGCTTCCAAGGCCACCATTTCTAGGTGGATTCGGTCTGCCATTTCGGAAGCTTAACGCTGCAAGGGGAGGATTCCTCCTTTCAAGGTTGTGGCTCATTCCACTCGTTCTGTCGGGGCATCCTGGGCTCTCCAGAATAGAGCCTTGGCCTCGCAGATTTGCAGGCGGCTACCTGGTTGCACACTTTCTCAAGGTTTTACAGAGTTCATACTTTCGCATCGGCTGATGCTACTCTGGGCCGTAAAGTGTTGCAGGCAGCAGTGGATCGGCCGTCTGCCTGACTGCTTATCTGCCCACCCAAGGGACGGCTTTGGTACATCCCACTGTCTGTGTCCCCCAATGGAGCCGATAGAGAAGATTTTTTTTGTTTTAATGCTTACCGTAAAATCTTTCTCGAAGGATCCACTTCAGTTCACCACATGGCCCTTACTAGTGAGTGTGTGCAGTCCTTTTCTCAAGTGCATCTGTCATACAAAATAGACTTTTAAAGCTGCACACACCCGGGGAGATTTATAAAAAAAAAAAAAAAAAAAAAAAAAAAAAAAAAACTGTCCAGAGGAAAAGTTGCTGAGTTGCCCATAGCAACCAATCACATTGTTTCTTTCATTATTCACAGACCTTTTAACCTGTTAAGGACCAAGGATGTACCGGTACATCCTGAGCCCTTTCCCTTTCTATAACGCGGGGCTACTGCGTGGCTCCGCATTATAGCGGGTCGGGCCCAGCCTCTAACAACGGGCGGGACTCATGGCTAATACTGCGCAGCACTGATCGTGGTGCCGCACGCTATTAACCCTTTAGACGCAGCGTTCAAAGTTGAACATGAAATCATGGCATCCCGAACAGCCAGTGAAATCAGTGATCAATGTAAAAGATCAGTGTGTGCAGTGTGTTACCCCCCCCCCCATGGGAGCTAGAACATTGCAAAAAAAGTGTATAAAGATCATTTAACCCCTCCCCTAATAAAAGTTTGAATCACCCCCCTTTTCCAATTTAATAAAGTAAAAATAAACATGTGGTATCGCCGCATGCGGAAATGTCCGAATTATAAAAATATATAATTAATGAAACCACACGGTCAATGGCGTACGTGCAAAAAAAATTCAAAAGTCCAAAATAGTGTATGTTTGGTCACTTTTTAAATCATGAAAAAATGATTAAAAAGTGATCAATAAGTCCGATCAATAAAAAGAATGGTAACGCTAAAAACTTCAGATCACGGCGCAAAAAGTGAGCCCTCATACCGCCCCATATGCGGAAAAATTGAAGTTACAGGGGTCAGAAGATGAAAATTTTAAACGTATATATTTTCCTGCTTGTAGTTATGATTTTCTTTCAGAAGTAATACAAAATCAAACCTATATAAGTAGGATATAATTTTAATTGTATGGACCTACAGAATAAAGTGTCCTTTTTACCGAAAAATGTACTGTGTAGAAACAGAAGCCCCTAAAAGTTACAAAATTGCTTTTTTTTTTTTTTATTTTGTCTCGCAATGATTTTTTTTTTTTCCGTTTTGCCGTAGATTTTTGGGTAAAATGACTGTCATTACAAAGTAGAATTGGTAGCGCAAAAAATAAGCCATCATATGGATTTTTAGGTGAAAAATTGAGTTATGATTTTTTTTAAAGGTAAGGAGGAGGTCCTTAAGGGTTAAAAAAAAAATGAAAGAAGCGATCTGATTGGTTGCTATGGGCAACTCGCCAACCTTTTCTCTGGACAGTTTTTCATAAATCTCCCCCCACAGTGCAGCGGAGCTTCAAGCCTACACCTGGCAAACACTCTAGAAAACCCTCCAGGAGGGTCCAAGAGGCAGGGGTCTGCTATTCAGGGCTGCAACGCCACACTCTGACTTAGTCACACCAGCTCTACCTCTTGACACCGCACATGGGCCATCAGTGAAAGGGAGTGACTTAAAGGGGTACTCCGCCCCTAGACATCTTATCCAAAGGATAGGGGATAAGATGTCTGATCATGGGGGTCCTGTCGCTGGGTACCCCCGCTGTCATCACTGCACATAGCAAAAATGCTCTGTCCGTAATGACGGGCAATACAGGGGCCGGAGCATTGTGATGTCACGGCCCACCCCCTTAATGCAAGTCTATAGGAGGAGGTGTGATGGCCACAACGCCCCCTCCCATAGACTTCCATTAAGGGGGTGTGCTGTGACATTGCGTAT
This sequence comes from Hyla sarda, assembly GCF_029499605.1. Lineage (NCBI taxonomy): Eukaryota > Metazoa > Chordata > Amphibia > Anura > Hylidae > Hyla > Hyla sarda. Next base: position 251,936,533 of record NC_079189.1, on the reverse strand, counting down.
TGCCTGTCATTATGCACAGAGCGAGTTTCAGCTGTGATCCTTTGGATAGGGGATGTCTAGGGGCAGAATACCCCTTGAGGGTCCGTTCACATGTATTTTTGCTGCAGATCTGTTGCAGATTTTTCTGGCCACTGAAGTCAATGGGCAGCAAAATCTGCAGTAGCAAATCTGCAGCACAAATACGCACTTGTGAACACACTCTTAAAGTGGTGGTTTACAGTAGGGATCGACCGATGTGTTTTTTTTTTTTTTCTCTTTATATTTAAATTTTTTTTTTATGGTCGATATAGATACTCTGTGGAGGTTAGAGCTGATAACTTGTACAGATATTCCGGTATAAGTTATCGGCTATTCCGTGTATACCCCCGCCCCCCCCCTGACACCGCTGCAGATTGATTTTAAGTCAATGAACTGCAGCGGCTTTTGCCGTGCCAGAGACAGCCGCCGCCACCCGCTTATCCTGCCTGTCCGGGGTCCTCCTGAGTCCTATCACTGCCTATGCCCCTGCCCCATTGCCTCCCCCATCCCCGGTTTTATAATTACCTGTTCCCGGGGTCCACGCTAAATCTGGCTCTGGTGGCGTCCTGAGCTGTCACTGTGCACACTGACTGTGACGTCGCATTGAGGACGTCACTCGTCATTGCATAGTGTAACACAGGACGCAGCAGGAGCCAGAAGTAGCGTGGACCACGGCCCCCGGGCACAGGTTATTATGGGGGAGGCAATGGGGTGGGGCGGGGCGGCGCTATACAGATAACGCCCAAAATCGGGAATATCGGTCGATCCCTAGTTTACAGTGCTTGTGAGTCCAGCAATAAAAAAACACTGACAACAGAGCCATGTTTATGGAGGTGTGAAGACAATGATCTAAAACACATATAACCATTTTTTTTTTAATTTTTTTTTTTTACTTTTTATTGGTTGTTGTATGTATTTTTACATATTGTTTTTCATATGAAATCTCAATTTAACCACTTAAGGACCAAGGACATACCTGTACACCCTGAGTCTGCTCCCGTTCTAGAACGCTGTGCCACATGTCATAGTTGGTCGGGCCTGGCCTCTAACAACTGCCGGGACCCATGGCTAATAGAGCGCGGCACTGATCGTGGTGCCGCGCTATTAACCCTTTAGACGCGGCATTCAAAGTTGATCGCCGCATCTAAAGTGAAACTAAACTACCCCTAGCTAGCTCAGTCAGCTGTTCGGGACTGCCGTGGCGAAACTGCGGCTTCCCAAACAGCTGGAGCACACAAGGAGGGCCAATACCTGCCTCCATGCTGTCTGATCGCCGAATGACTGCTCAGTGCCTGAGATCCAGGCATTAGCAGTCAAGTGGCAGAATCATTGATCAATGTTATCCTGTGGGATAACAATGATCAATGTAAAAGATCAGTGTGTGCAGTTATAGCCCCTATGGAAGCTATAACATTGCAAAAAAAAGGGGGAAAAAAGTGAATAAAGATCATTTAACCCCTTCCCTAATGAGTTTGAATCACCCCCCTTTTCCCAATAAAAAAAAAAAAGTTAATAAAAATGAACATATGTGGTATCGCCGGGTGCGGGAATGTCCGACTTATAAAAATATATCGGTAATTAAACCGCACGGTCAAGGGTGTACGCGCAAAAAAAAAATTTCCAAAGTCCAAAATAGCATATTTTTGGTCGCTCTTTTTATATCGTAAAAAAATGAATAAAAAACGATCAAAGTCTGATCAAAACATAAATGGCACTGCTAAAACCTTCAGATCACAGCGCAAACAATGAGCCCTCATACCACCCCATACGCAGAAAAATAAAAAAGTTATAGGGGTCAGAAGTTGACAATTTAAACTTATAAATTTTCCAGAAGTACAACAAAAGCAAACCTATATAAGTAGGGTATCATTTTAATTGTATGGACCTATAGAATAAAGATGAGGTATTATTTTTACAGAAAAATGTACTGTGTCGAAACAGAAGCCCCAAAAGTTACAAAATGGCATTTTTTTCTTCAAATTTGTCGCACAAAGATTTATTTATTTATTTTTATTTTTTTTCGTTTCGCTGTAGATTTTTGGGTAAAATGACTGATGTCATAACAAAGTAGAATTGGCGATGACAAAAGTCGTCATATGGATTTTTAGGTGCAAAATTGAAAGGGTTATGATTTTTAAAAGGTAAGGAGGAAAAAGCAAAAGTGCAAAAACTGGAAAAGCCTCCGTCCCCAAGGGGTTAAATTCAGGTAAGTTACTATTCTCCTCTCCTCCCCCCCACAATGGGGACGACTCCAAATTTTTGTTTTACAAATCCCTTTTATTTCATACAAAACTTTATAAAATGTTAAAATATGAAGTGTTTCAAATCAGTGTTTAGTGCATCCGCTTCCAAATTTTCTACAATCTCCATAAAACTCCCCTTAAATGTAGCTATTATATAAGCTATTGCTACATTAATCCCCACCCCCTTTACCCCTCCGTCTGAGTTAGGTCAAGAGAGTGAGAATGAAAGTCATCTATTTCAATGCCCAGATATTTGAAAGACTCATTGGCCCTCATTTACTATTGCAAACCTGACATGTTTTGTAGGGAAACCTTAGGAAATACAGTGGAAAATAAATTGTAGGGAATTAAAACCCACAAAGAAACCTACACTCAACTCTTAGTAAATGAGTTCCATTGTGTCCCAGCACAGGCACTCCTTCAACCAATGGGAGCAGGAAGCATTTAGACCAATTTATTCTTATGCCAGATATGTCCCCGTACTCCTTAATTAATAACATCACCTTTGGAAACATTACCTCCGGCTGATCCAGAAAAGGATCAGCATATAAAGAAACTTTATTATTCCTCCCCCCAACTCCAAACCACCATATTTCAGATGAATTCCTAATCACCCTTACCAAAGGTTCCATATAGAGAAGAAATAACACCCAGGAGAGCAGACAACCCTGTCGCGTTCCCCGATATAAAGAAAGAGGGGATAATCTACCATTAACCACTAAGCTTGACCTTGGGGCTTTATCTAGGAGCTTAATCCGCTCTATCATTTTTGTATCAAAATTAAACCGATCCAGGACCTTCCAGAGAAACGCCTACTCCACCCTGTCGAGTGAGTTTTCAGCATCCAGTGACAGGATGGAGCAGTGAGGATGGCCTTCCATTTGAAGTGTTGCCATGACTCTGGATAAATTGTCCTGGATCCATCTACCCGGCACAAAACTGGATTGATCACAGGAGTGTGGAAATTTAATAAAAAAAAAAAAACAAAAAAAAAAAAACCTACTTGTCCACGGGTCTAAAATGGAGCAAAATCTATTTGTCCCTCATGACTATCGACTTGTCGGACCAATTTTGGCATTTACTCACTAACTACTATAAGGATACCTTTTTCATTTTTCAATAACATATTCTCCGAACCAAACATATATATTATATATATATATATATATATATATATATATATATATATATATATATATATATATATATATATATATATATATATATATATATATATATATTATATATAATATTCATATATTCTTTTGCTAATTTGGTGGCTTTCTTTTCTAGCCATTTACCTTGTGGTCGAGCTAACGTTATTTTGATACTTTAGGTCACCTGATTACAGCAATACCAAATTTGTTTAGTTTGTCAGGTTTTACAAATTTAAAAATTGTGAACTTTTGAAAAAATTTTTTTTGAATTGCCATTTTTTTTTGACCCCCTGTAGCTTTTTTCGCATACCAGGCTGTATGAGGGCAAATTTTTAGCTCTATAATCTTTTTGTTTTCGTTTTTTTGTATCGTTATCATTTTGGTATTTAATCGCTTTTGAACTCCCTTTTTTTTTTTTTTCTTTTTTTTTTTTTTTCTTTCGGGGATATTATAAATGCAATTCTGTGGTTTGTGTGTGTGTGTGTGTGTGTGTGTGTATGTATATGTGTATATAATTTTTTTTTTTTCTACATTTAAGTCATTAACCATATGGGATACATAATGCTATAGTTTAATAGTTCGTGCAATTACGCACGCAGCGATACTAAATATGTTTATTTTTATGTTTTTATATAGGAAAAGGGTGTGATTTGAACTTTTAACATGGAAGGGGTTAATGTGTCTTTTAAAGTTATAAAAAAAAAAAATTTTTTTTACACTTATTTTTTTATTAGACTTTTAGGAGGAATCATTAGATTCCCAATTGATCTGTGTGCTCTGCGATCCATTGATTGAGCCTAGTCCAGCAAGGCTCTATCAATGACAGAGCCACAGACACCAGGGAATCAGAGGTAATCCCTCCGGCTACCTCTTTTTAGTGGAGCGATCCACCCCACTAGCCCACCAGGGAGCATTCACATGTCCCTTTAGACGCCACTACCAGCTTTGACAGCAGTGATCTAAAGGGATAATAGCCAGTCGCGGCGATCATCGCATGCTGGCTATCAGCAACGTCCCTCGGCTACTAAGAACAGCCGGGGGCTGCAGAGTACGGAGCGGGCACAAGTCGGAAGCCCGCTCCATACAGATTGCTGTGTGCCGCCTCGCTTGTCAGGTCTGGCTCCGAAGCTGGGCTAAGGGCCTGGGAATTTCACCTGCCCGACGCCTGGTACTGCATGTGTCGGGTGATAGGAATTCCGCATCCCTGGATCATGATGGATCAATTCCGTTTTTTGCACTTTTGTTTTTTCCTCCTTACCTTCTAAAAATCATAACCCTTTCAATTTTCCACCTAAAAATCCATATTATGGCTTTTTTTGCATCACCAATTCTACTTTCCAGTGACATTAGTCATTTTACCCAAAAATTCATGGCGAAACGGAAAAAAAAATCATTGTGCGACAAAATCTAAGAAAAAACGCCATTTTGTAACTCTTGGGGGCTTCCGTTTCTACGCAGTGCATATTTCTGTAAAAATGACACCTTATTCCGAAGGTCCATACGGTTAAAATGATACCCTACTTATATAGGTTTGATTTTGTAGTACTTCTGGAAAAAATCATAACTACATGCAGGAAAATTTATACGTTTAAAAATGTCATCTTCTGACCCCTATAACTTTATTTTTCCACATACACGGCGATATGAGGGCTCATTTTTTGCGCCATGATCTGAAGTTTTTAACGGTACGATTTTTGTTTTGATCAGACTTTTTGATCACTTTTTTTTTTTTTTTATGGTATAAAAAGGGACCAAAATACGCTTTTTTGGACTTTGGAATTTTTTTTGCACGTACGCCATTGACCGTGCGGTTTAATTAATGATATATTTTTATAGTTCGGACATTTACGCACGCGGCTATACCACATATGTTTATTTTATTTTTTTTACACAGTTTTATTTTTTTTATGGGAAAAGGGGGATGATTCAAACTTTTATTAGGGAAGGGGTTAAATGACCTTTAACACTTTTTAAAAATTTTTTTTTTTTTGCAGTGTTATAGGTCCCATAGGGACCTATAACGCTGCACACACTGATCTCCTCCTATGCTGATCACTGGTGTGTATTAACACGCCTGTGATCAGTGTTATCGGCGCTTGACTGCTCTTGTCTGGATCTCAGGCACGGAGCAGTCATTCGTCGATCGGACACCAAGGAGGCAGGTAAGGGCCCTCCCGATGTCCTGTAAGCTGTTCGGGACGCCGCGATTTCACCGCGGCGGTCCCGAACAGCCCGACTGACTAGCCGGGATACTTTCGCTTTAGAAGCGGCGGTCAGCTTTGACCGCCGCTTCTAAAGGGTTAATACCACACATTGCCGCAATGTGTGGTATTAGCCGCGGGTCCTGGCCGTTGATGAGCGCCGGGATCGACGCAATGTGATGCAGGGTCGCAGCGCGACCCCCGCTTCATATTGCGGGAGCAGGACGTAAATGTACGTCCTGCGTCGTTAAGGGGTTAATCAACCTGTCAGCTAGGACTTTTGATATTATTTTACATCAACATTCAAGAGCGATATTGGTCTAAATGGGGTTAAATTGTAATACTTTTTTGAATTAAAGTGATCTCTGCCTCAATCATTGAGGGTGAGAGTCCCCTAATCAAAGGATTCAATAAAAATGAATGGGTTAGGTAAAATAAACTTGGGTAAAAGAAATAATGGAAACACTGTATTTCTGCTGAATGTGACTTATTGCTCCCATCTAGCTTAGTTATATATCCGATTTCATTAGTTCCCTTCTGATCATTCAACAAATTGGCCACCAATCTCCTAGGTCTACTCCCCTCTGCAAAGTGCTTCTGTCCTGAAAAAATAAAATAAAATTTGTTATACTTTCTCTAGCGGGGTCTCTAGCGAATTCCAACTCAAGCCTCACCACCTCTGCCTCCACCGCAGATTCCCTTTTCACGGAATTCCCTCTTAGATTGAAGGACACCTCTGAAGAGGCGGCCCCTTGGAAAGGCTTTCAAAGAATCCCACAATATCTGTGGGGAGGCAGAGTGTTTATTCATTTCCCAAATTCTCTTAATTGTAAGTCAATCCCCTCTTTATTTTTCAAAATATTCAGCTAATGTGGGTTAAACCGGGAGTTCCTAGGACGGCCTGTCAGTTCGCATCCCAACTCTTATCAGATCACGCCCTGATAGTGACAGACTAACACTTTTGGGGGGATACTTCATATTTTTAACCGCTGGGCATTCCGATTACAAAACAAGAGGTCAATACGTGATACAGTATGATAGGAGTTTGGAAAAAGGCTTCTTTAGTAGGATGTAATTGCCTCCACGTATCTATTGTGGCAGTGTGGCAAGGAAAGGGTGTTTTTCCTTGGCTCACCCTGCAGAAGCTCTCACCTGCCTCTTAAGTAATGAGGCAGGAGGAAAGGGAGGTGTGTATATGAGATGGAGACTCAGTCTAATCTGTGCTCTTCCTAGGAGACAGCATGTGGGCTGTAGGGAAGACAGAGCCTGCTGAGTACACAGCCCGAGCTAGGAGTGGCTCAAAGAGAGTGACATGAATTGTGAGTAGAAGGTTGCAGGGGACATATGTTTAACCGGCTGAGGGAAGCTCAGCGGTTGTTAGTCAGGACAAGCTGATCTGTTTAGTCAGTGACCAGACGGTCTAGGATTTTGTTTTTGTTCCTGCTTTTTATTTCTTTCCCTGCAACCTGTCTAATAAAACTGGCAAGGTGCCAGATTTGCATTATAAGCGTTTGTTTGCTGGTTTATTGAGAAGAAACTCATCCTGTGGCGTGGTCCAGAGCTAATCCCCAAGACGGATCGTCACACTATCCACCCCAGTTCAAGGGTACTTTTCATTTAAAAAAAACTTGATATATTATAGATTAATGTATGCAGAATAACTTATTCTGCATACATTAATCTATAATATATCAAAAGTTTTTTTGATGAAAGGTACCCTTTCAGTTATTAACTTGGGAGCTGTGTTTGATTGGTAGATTAACACTGCCTTGGGCGCCAGCCCTTTTGCTATGTTTTGCCATCACGTTGTTATAATCACCCCAAACAAATAGAGGTAGATCTTCACTCCCCTTTGAAAATTTAACCAATGCTAAAGTAGGCTCTGGAGAGAAGGGTGGGGGAACATACAAAAAATAAAAATAACAAAAATAATAAATAAAAAAACTAATCAGATCACATGCAAAAATATAAACCTCCCCTTGTTATCTGTCTTAAAAAAATAGTAAATTGATATTTTTATGAATATGGCCAAAATGCTAGAAAGGGCTGAATGTAGAGTTATTTTTGACCACTTCCTCTAGTTTCTGGGCATTTTTCATTCGTAATGTGTTTCAACCATACAAACTATAGAAGGCAAAAAATCTCTGTACCCAATCAAAAACTACCAACCTCTTTCCACAGTCCCCCATCCCCCTCACTTTCCAGAATAGCACTTGATAAAGGATATATAAAATGGTAAAGGATATCGCAAAGGTATCCTACTGTTATAGGATGCCAACGATAAAGGGGATATAAGGAGTGTATATAATAATATAGGATATGACAAAGATATAGGGAAATGATAAAAGATATATAAAAATATTGATATAAATATTGTATACTACTCCTCCTTCCTTCCTTTTCTAAGTGTTAATAACTTTAGTTTACCTTTGTAAATTGTGCGGTTTAAGTAATTCCCAACACAGGGTTAAAAATAGAAAGGTTTATTCACTAATACACTATATAACTTTAGCATCTCTATCTATCTATTAATCTATCTATTTATCTATCTATTAATCTATCTGTGTATACAACAATGGCTAAGACACTTCAACACATTAACATTATACGATCACATTACAATTTAACCCAATACAAGATCTTCCCCCACTCAATTACACACCAATACACAAGCATTCAATCCCGAACAGCTTTCTGTCCCTAGGGCTATAGGGGTCCTTGATAGTAATGAGAGGGTCAATGCTTAACAGGGATGGAAAGGGTTAATGCAGAGTCTTGGTAGAGAGGAGTGGAAAGGAATTAGTGCTTGGGATTGGAGGGTAAAGGATTAGACTATGGAAGCGAAGAGAGTGGAGGTTACTAAGAGAGAAGTTGTGGCAAAGGTAGAGGAGGAAAGAGGGTGCCCAGGATTATACTTAGCAGGTGTTGGGAGATGAGGCAGGACAGCAGTCTCTTTCTTGGGCCTGGATCCTCACTGCCTCATGGAGTTGCTCCCCGTGTTGGTGGCTGCCTCCCAGGAACACTCCCTCCCTTTCATCCAGCTTGGTGTGTGTATATATAGCTAACGTTATACAATGTCCTAAGACCCTCTTATCTGGCCAGATATCCCCAGGCACCAACACAGGTTTGGTGGGCACATAACAGAGGAAAGAAAGATAACCCTGGATGACCTGCCATAAAACAGATCTCTACCCATAGTTGCCTTTACGCCCTCCTCATCCGTCCCTCATCTCTTCCCCCTGCCCCTCTAATTCACAAAGTATTGATACATTTGACTTCAGACGGCGTAGGCTCCCAAATTATAAACCTTCCAGTCCCGTACTGCAGCAGCATCCTTAAAAAAAATAAAAAAAAAAAGTGTTTTTATTGAAGGTGACCCTTAATTTAGCGGGATAAATAGTTGAAAACTGAATCTTTGCATCAAAAAGTTAATTTTTGACCTCCTTGTATGAGGCTTGTTGGATTTGAGTTCTAGAAAAATCTGGAAAAAAGACCTTAGAGCTGTTGTAGTTCAGCTGACACTTTTCCCTTGCACACGCTAGGAGTAAGTCTTGATCATCTGAACACATGAATTTAATCAGGATGGTCCTGGGGGGGGGGGGGGGTTGCCACTTTTAACTGCAATGTCTATAACTGTTTTGTGTGAGCTTATAGCAAAAGCAGTATGTACGGTAGTTAATATTTAGTTGGTCTTATGGCAATTTTTTGTTCTTTTTGCCTGTATTGGCTCCTGTTTTTATTCATGAAGAATCCCTCAGGTGCTGCCCGGTCTCTGTGGGGTAGTCCAGTTGTCATGGGCACAGTTGCCATGGCCATTTTAAACTAAAGTCTGAATAGATTATGGTCTAGTTATTAGCAGGCTGCTGTCAGCTTGTGGTAAGTCTTCATTCTGTGCACTGCTATTTTTCTATTCTCAGGTTTCAGTATTTCCTCCCACATCCTTTTGTTCTATTCTAAAAGCAATACAGTTTGTGTATGTTTATACGTGTATTTGTTAGCTATGGTTACATTTGCATTGTGGCTTCCATTTACACTCTGCAGAAGCAATTGTAGGTAGCAATGGAGCCTGACGCAAATATTACAGCTTTCAGTAGTATAGCAGTTTTTGACCTTTTAAATAGGCACTGTCAGATTCAATAACTTCTTATGTTACATCTTGGCAAAACATTAACCTTTCTAATAAACTTATTTTTATTTATTTTTATTGGAAATCATGACTTTGTCCAAGCTGAAGCACAGGCATGGACAAAGTCCAGTAAGTGAGGGTGGGCTAGCAGTACTGTACAGTACTGTGCTCTCGCCTGTCTGATGGCGCTCCTCTCGCCTGTCTGATGGCGCTCCTCTGTGCTCTCGCCTGTCCTATAAAACAGGGTAGAGCAGAGAAGTGCTGGCCCACTCTCACTTACTGGTCCATGCCTGTGCTTCAGCTTGGGCAAAGCCATGATTTCCAATAAAATTTAATAAAATTGTCTTATGAAGTATATTAGAAAGGTTAATGTTTTTCCAAGATGTACAACATACCAACATTTTTATTTTTTTTGTTTCTGACAGTGCCCATTTAAAGGGAATCTGTTACCTGAACCATGGGTTTGTGGTATCCCGGTACAGGACCTGGTCCTGTCCCTGTCTAAAGTCCCCTCAGCCAGAGTCCCATCATTCCCATAGGACTCTCCTGCAAGGCTTACCCCTGGTCGCCTCATATAAATTGTATATTGTTTATAGATATATAGATAATATAAATGTATAGGACCTTTCCCGGGTCACGTGATGTACAGTTGTAATGTATAATTGCTTAAAATCTTCAGGATGCAGGGCGTATGCATACGCCCTGCATCCCGAGTCCTTAAGGACGTAGGGTGTATGGATACGCCCATGGGAATTCCGGTTCCTGCCGATAGCCGGTTGGGGACCGGGATGACTGCTGATATCTATCAGCAGGCATGCCGTGCATATGCCCAGGAGGGTCCTGAGAACCACCCCCCCTCCCATGCCGGCATGCGATTTTTTTTTTTTTTTTTTTTTTGGCGGATCCGGGTCATACCGGTGTCCGGTTACTCGGAAAATCAGGGAGATCCCCCTGAAGGGATAGGAGTGTGCCACCCCTCCTATCCCTGCTATTGGTCATCAAGAAGCGACAACCAATAGCAGATCGGGGGCGGGGGGGGGGGGGTTAAAGTTCGGTTCCCCTGTCCTGCCCACCGACGGTACTCCGGACAGAACGGGGGAACTGTAGCGTGACCAGCGGTGGTGGAGGTACCTTACCTTACCTGATCGGCTGCGGCGGGCGGCGATGACGTGCGTCTCCCTCGTGGCTCCCTGGTGAAGACTACGGAAGCCGGTGAGTAGTTGCCTAGCAACATCTGGGGGGGGGCTAAACTTTGGAGACCACTATACAGTGCTCTCTAAACTGTAGCGCCCCCCCCCCCCAGATGTTGCAAAACTACAACTCCCAGCATGCCCAGACAGCAGTTTGGGCATGCTGGGGGTTTTCTAGTTTTGCAAGATTCAGAGGGTTGCAGTTTGGAGATGACTTTGCAGTGATCTATAAACGGCAGTTCTCCAGATCTTGCAAAACTACAACTCCCAGCATGCCCACAGAGCAGTTTACTGTTTGTAGAACCTAACTGAAGGTTTTACAAACAGCTGGAGGTTTGTCCCCCCCCCCCCCCATGTGAATGTTACAGGGTACATTCACACAGGCAGGTTTACAGTAAGTTTCCTGCTTCAAGTTTGAGCTACGGCAAATTTACTGCCGCAGCGCAAACTCCTAGCGGGAAACTCGCTGTAAACCTGCGCCAGTGCGAATGTACACTACACGAACACATAATAAAGGGTAAAACACTACATGTACACTACCCCCCCCCCCCCCCCCCAATAAAAAAAAAAAAATCATACGGCAGTGTTTCCAAAACGGAGCCTCCAGCTGTTGCAAAACAACTCCCAGCATTTCTGGACAGCCACTGACTGTCCAGGAATGCTGGGAGTTTAGCAACAGCTGGAGGCACCCTGTTTGGGAATCACTGGCGTAGAAATTTTACACTGACATGCTGGTGTTGCCCCATACTTATAATTTTCACAAGAGGTAAAGGGGGGGGGGGGGGAAGGACCCCCAAAATTTGTAACTCAATTTCTCCTGAGTACGGAAATACCTCACGTGGGTGTAAAATGCTCTGCAGGCACACAACAAGGCTCAGGAGTGAGAGCACACTATGTACATTTGAGGCCTAAATTTGTGATTTTCACAGGGGTGGCTGATTTGACAGCGGTTCTGACATAAACGCAAAAAAAAATCCCCCCATGTGACCCCATTTTGGAAACAACATCCCTCACGGAACGTAACAAGGGGTATAGTGAGCCTTAACACCCCACAGGTGTTTAATGAAAATTCTTCAAAGTTGGATGGAAAAATGAAGAAAAAAAAATATTTCACTAAAATGCTGGTGTTACCCAAAATTTTTCATTTTCACAAGGGAAAATAGGAAAAAGACCCCCAAAATTTGTAACCCATATGTGGATGTAAAGTGCTCTGCAGGCGAACTACAATGCTCAGAAGAGGAGCACCATTGGGATTTTGAAGAGAAAATTTGTCCGGAATTGAAGGCCACGTGTTTACAAAGCCCCCATAGTGCCAGAACAATGGACCCCCCCCATGTGACCCCATTTTGGAAACTACACCCCTCATGTAAGGTTATTAGGGGTACAGTGAGCATTTAGGCCCCCCCCACAGGTGTCTGACAGGTTTTTGGAACAGTGGTCTGTGAAAATGAAAAATAAAATTTTTCATTTTCACAGCCCACTGTTCCAAAGATCTGTCAAACGCCAGTGGGGTGTAACTACTCACTGCACCCCTTATTAAATTCCGTGAGGGGTGTAGTTTCCAAAATGAGGTGGGGGTCCACTGTACTGGCATTTACAGAAGCCCCCGACTTCTATTCCAACCAAATTCTCTCTCCATAATCTCAATGACGCTCCTTCTCTTCTGAGCATTGTAGTTGTCCAGCAGAGCACTTGCTCATCCATCATGGGGTATTTTCAAACTCAGAAGGGATGGGGTTACAAATTTTCGGGACATTTTCTCCTATTACTCCTTGTAAAAAATGTCAAATTTGTTTGACTTTAACTAAGTCGTCAAACACCTGTCGGGTGTTAAGGCTCACTGTACCCCTTGTTACGTTCCCTGAGGGGTGTAGTTTCCAAAATGGTATGCCATGTGGGGGTTTTCTTGCTGTTCTGGCACCATAGGGTAGGGATCGACCGATTATCGGTTTGTCCGATAATCGCAATTTTGGACATTATCGGTATCTGCAATTACCATGCCGATTAAGCGCAGCACCGTCCCCAAAATTTTTGAATTTTTCACCAAGAAATGATGCAAGTATCGACAAAATGTTACCACTAACATAAAGTAGAATATGTGACGAAGAAAGTCTCTGAATCAGAATGAAAAGTAAAAGTATCCCAGAGTTGTTGTTTTTGTTTAAAGTGACAGTGGTCAGATTTGCAAAAAAAGGCCTGTGTCCTTAAGGTGAAAATGAGCTGCGTCCTTAAGGGGGTTAAGGACCTTACAGGGTCATGTGATGTACCCAGAGTTCACTGGGTTCAGGACTTACAGGTTTGCTGACCAAAATCTTCAAGTAAAGTTCTTCAGTTTATTCATAAAGTCTGCTGTGGACATTCCGTTATTTTCCCTACCGTTTCTGGGATGGTTGGCGGTTAGACCATTAACATTAAAGGGGTTCTCCACTGCCTTAACCTACTTGTGGCAGTTAGTTAGTACTGTGGCTATATGTTATTATGGCTTTTTTTCCGGTTGCTCACGGTACTGTATGTGGTGTTTTTCTTACCTTGATTCCAGACCCGGAAGCTTAAAGGGGTAGTCCAGTGGTGAAAAACTTATCCCCTATCCTAAGGATAGGGGATAAGTTTGAGATCGCGGGGGGTCCGACCGCTGGGGCCCCCTGCGATCTCTCTGTACGGGGCCCCGGCTCTCGGCCCAGATAGCGGGTGTCGACCTCCGCACGAAGCGGCGGCCGACACGCCCCCTCAATACATCTCTATGGCAGAGCCGGAGATTGCCGAAGGCAGCGCTTCGGCTCTGTCATAGAGTTGTATTGAGGGGGCGTGTCGGCCGCCGCCTCGTGCGGAGGTCGACACGCCCCCTCCCCGTGGGCGGTCGGGGATCCGTACAGGAGATCGCAGGGGGCCCCAGCGGTCGGACCACCCGCGATCTGCAACTTATCCCCTATCCTTAGGATAGGGGATAAGTTGCTAACCACTGAGTCACCACTGGACTACTCCTTTAAGAGACCTTTTTATCAGGGCTGGGGACAGCACAGAAGAATTATGGTTGTCAGCATGAACATCCAAAACTTTTGACATGTCTCTATAATAGATCAAAAGTGTGTGTTTAAATTTTTTTTTTTTTTTTTTACACTACTCACTATAATTTTAGGTGTGCAAAGTCAGTGTGACCTCTTGTCACTTGCTGATATCTTCTGTTCGTCCTATTTACCTTTTGTCTGAAAGTCACAATGTAAAGTCTGAACATATTTGTAACTGGTTTGTCCGCATGTTAAAGTTCAGAAGGGCAAAGTGTTGCATTGTAAAATGTTAGGTGGGTTGAGAACAGATGTGCCTAGACCTCTGCTGAATTGCCAAAAAGAAAGTGAGAGGTTTGCTTCAACTGACCATAGAATTTATTAAAATGTATAGCATGGAAGAAAATTTTGAGGATTTAAGGGTACTCCGGTGGAAAAAATATATATCCTCTTAAGGATGCGTATCCATACGCCCCCATTTTAAAGTCCTTAAGGACTGAGGGCGTATGGATACCGGGGTTACTGCAGGCACCCCGTGTAAACCCCTGGGGAGGTCCCAGTCCCAACCCCCCCCCCCATGTCGGCGATTGGCGCAAATCATCGGTCAATTCAGACCAACGATTTGCGGCTTTTTCAGGGTCAATCGGGTCTCTGGTGACCCGGAAAAAGGGTGAATGGGGCTGTCCAAGACAGCCCCATTCACCCTTACCCAGCAGGAGTGAGGTGGCATAGGTGCCGCCTCACGAACACGTGATTGATCTGTCGGAATGACCGATCAATCACGACCCTGCTGGGCAGCGTTCGGGATGGCTGAGATGAGCGTCGGCGGAGGTCTCCTATCTTGCCCTGGTACGGCAGAGTCCCCAGACACGAGCAGCAGGATCGGCGGCAGCAGCGGTAGCGGTCCCAGCGGAAGGGTACGACAGGAGGTGAGGCCTGGTCACTTCCTTCTGTTTAGCAACAAATCGCAGCATGCACAGGCAAAGGGCATCCTGGGGGTTGTAGTTTTGCAACAGCTGGAGGCACTTTTTTTTCTTTAAAAAAGTGTGCAGCCAGCTGTTGCAAAACTACAACTCCCAGCATGCAGAGACTACCATAGGGCATGCTGGGAGTTGTAGCAGTGTGCCTCCAGCTGTTGCAAAACTACAACTCCAAGCATGCCCTTCGGCTGTCAATGCATGCTGATTGTTAGTAACACAGTAACAAACTGTGATTTGCAACCAATGTGCCTCCTTGTGTTGCATAACTACAACCATTGTATGGTATGTCAGTGCATGCTGGGAGTTCTAGTTTTGCAACAGCTGGAGGTTTCCTTACTCAAGAGAAATTGGGTTACAAATTTTTTTTTTGGGGGGGGGGGTTCTCCTTTTACCCCTTGTAAAATTTGAAAAACTGGGTTTACAAGAACATGCGAGTGTGTAAATTGAAGATTTTGAACTTTCTCCTTAACCCTTTAGGTGTTTCACAGGAATAGCAGCAAGGTAAACACAATTTCTGAATGTCATTTTGAATACTTTGAGGGGTGCAGTTTTTATAATGGGGTCATTTATGGGGTATTTCTAATATAAAGGCCCTTCAAATCCACTTCGAAACTGAACTGGTCCCTGAAAAATTCTGATTTTGAAAATTTTGTGTAAAATTGCTGCTGAACTTTGAAGCCCTCTGGTGTCTTCCAAAAGTAAAAACATGTCAACTTTATGATGAAAATATAAAGTAGACATATTGTATATGTGAATCAATATATAATTTCTTTGGAATATTCATTTCCTTATAAGCAGAGAGTTTCAAAGTTAGAAAAATGCTAAATTTTCAAAATGTTCATGACATTTGGGGATTTTTCACCAAGAAAGGATGCAAGGAACAACGAATATTTACCACTGTGTTAAAGTAGAATGTCATGAAAAAACAATCTGGGAATCAAAACAATCGGTAAAAGCATCCCAGAGTTATTAATGCCTTAAGTGACACTGGTCAGAATTGCAAAAAAGGCTCAGTCCTTAAGGTGAAAAAGGGCTCAGTCCTTAAGGGGTTAAAGTTAAACAGACTTGTAAATTCCTTCTATTTAAAAATCTTTCAGTGTCAGTAGGAGCAAATGCCCATAGCAAACCTCTCCTGCTCTGGACAGTTCCTAACATGGACAGAGGTTTCAGAAATAAAAGAAAATAACTTTCTCTGTAGTATACAGCAGCTAAGTACTGAAAGGATTAAGATTTTTAATACAAGTAATTTACTAATCTGTTTAACTTTCTGGCACCAGGAAAAAAAAATAATTTATCCACCGGAGTACCCCTTTTAAAAGAGTTTACCTCAAGATTAAATGGTCTGGGTGATCGGTAGTGATTTGTCTGCTGAGACTCCCAATCATGATATGCGAACAGAGGTCAAATGTTCTCTGACTGAATGAAGCAGTAGTGCACATGCTCGATTAGATATAGATATAGATATAGATATAGATAGAAAAAAAAAAAAAATTCTGTTTTAGAATTGCCTGATTACAGGGAAATTTTTGCCCGAACAGACAGATATTGCCCTGTTTAAGGGTACGTTCACACAGGCGGATTACCTGAGGACTTTCCACTGCAGAAAATCTGCAGCAGATTTTTCTACGATTGACTTCAATGGGTCAGCAGAAAATCCACAATAGAGGCAGATTTGCAGATTTTCCTTTTGGACCCATTGAAGTAAATAGTAGCAAAATCTTCTGAGTTTTCCACAGCAGATACGCAGCGGAAAATCTGCAAATAATCCACCTGTGTGAACATACCCATTAAGCCGGTAAACAAGTATACGCTCATTCAGTGAATAATAGGGTAATTTTTACCTGTCAAAATAATAGGTCATTTAATGATCACTGATCTAACAGATTGACTCTACCATCGGGTTGTGTAATAGAACCCTAACACACCTATAATGAAAATGGAGGGGGGTGCTAATTGACTTCTGCTGTGATCTTTGGGAGTCTCAGCATTCACATCACCCTAAACCTGTGGTTAGGGGATGCCTTTTAATCATAGGGTTACCTGTGTTAAAATTCAAAAAGCAAAACCTATCTCTTAATTCCTGTATTTTAGTACCAGTTTGTTTCATGCACCTGCCAGTGTTTCCCAACCAGGGTGCCTCAAGCTATTGCAAAACTACAACTCCCAGCATGCCCAGACAGCCAAAGGCTGTCCAGGCATGCTGGGAGTTGTAGTTTTGCAACAGCTGGAGGCACCCTGGTTGGGAAATATTGACCTGTGGTATTCTTTGGCTAGGCATCTGTATTTTGCTCTTTGACCGAAAGTAACCTCAGAGCTGTGTACTAGTAGAGGAAATGATCTGCACATCCTCAGGGAAGCTTATGTTGTGATGCAGCAGTGTCGTAGTGATGGGGGTGGGCTGTCGGCACATCCCTGACGTGCAGCCATACAAGCAGATGGTGTTGTGGGCTGATGGTTGTCTTCCAATTGCAGCGAGGCAGCAGGGTGATGTCACACCACTACTAGTCATTCTGATGGGAGGGGGAGGTTGGTTTTACCAGTCAATTCCAGTGGTGTGGAGTAAGGCGAATGCACCGTTAACCGGCACATGCTGCAGCAGGAAACATTTGACTGGCAAAATGTTATGTGAGTTTTGTGCTTTTGAAATTAATATAATCAAAGGGTTTATATTTCTGTAATCTTATAGTACATTTGTGTCATGTAATGTTAATTTCATTCATTATTTTAGTAGCATTATCTTGTAAAAGATTATTGTTGTATACAGAAATACATCAACATTCTTTGATTTTATTTTTATTTTTTAAACTGTTTTAATGTAATACTTTCATATATTCTCTAAATTAGCGATCATAATGCAGCCATTCATACATCCAGGAAATGGGTGTTGTCATCATTGGGGTAGTCCCCACTTGTTTCCTACAACAAACGAATATTTAAAACCCTTTCTATATAATCTACGGAACAGTTGAAACACTTAAGTGTATGGTATTTATTCTATTTGCACTAGCCATTAGATTGTTTCTGTTTTTCAGTGACACTTCAGTGTGATTCGGACATGTCCACTATGGAAGTACATGTAAAGCCACATGCGACAGCAGACCAAGATGTGTGTTTGAATGATATATTTATAACTTCCCCACAAGAGTAAGTATTACATTTATTATAAATGAGTGATAGTTTTGTATGTAGTGTGGCTTGTCTTTTCTTGTAACAAGTACAGTGAAACCTCTTTGAGAAGACAACCCAAAATTCCCTTTAGAGGTAGGCAAGCTGATGCGCTGCTAATTTTCTGAAGTGGATCCAAGTGGAAAGAGAAATATCAAAGACTGTTATAATTCCCCTTTCTAACTTAATCCATTTCTGCCTTTTGCATATTTTCTGCTGCAGAAAATCAACAGTGTATCTGCAACGTGTTCCTAGCCATATACAGACCTAATGTTGTTATAAACAAAAGTATAAAATTAAGCATGTACTTTTAAACATCTCAGCATTTGCTACATTTAACAGTTTTGCGGCTCACTGGCCTCTTTGGAGAGCGAGTAAAATTTAAACAGTTTTCCACCTGCAAAATAGATGAAAGTAGAGCATGCCGAGTTAAGATAGCTTTTTAATACAGTCCAAAAAGTGGCTTTAGAGTTAGGGCGAGTTCCCACACAAGACAGACTGACTCCGTGTGGAATGCAGACTCCGTGCATGAAATTTTACACGGATTTCGCCTTCCATCAGACTCCCATTGACTTCAATGGGTTTTCCCTTTGCGGTCCAACATAAAACCGTATTCTGGTGGAAGAATGAACATGGCATACATGTACATCCTGAGTCCACTTCCATTCTATAACGCGGGGCTACAGCCGTGGCTAATAGCACGCGGTGCCGCACGCTATTAACCCTTTAGACACAGCGTTCAAAGTTGAATGCCGAATCTAAAGTGAAAGTAAAACCTTGCCGGTTAGCTCAGGGGGCTGTTCGGGATCGCCGCGGCAAAATCGCTGCATCCCGAACAGCTCTAGGACAGCACGAGGGTCCCTTACTTTGCCTCCTGTTGTCCGATCTCCGAATGACTGCTCAGTGCCTGAGATCCAGGCATGAGCAGTCAAGCGGCAGAATCATTGATCAATGGTTTCCTATGAGAAACCATTGATCAATGTAAAAGATCAGTGTGTGCAGTGTTATAGGTCCCTATGGGAGCTAGAACATTGCAACTAAAAAGTGGGGGGAAAAAAGTGAGTAAAGAGCATTTAACCCCTTCCCTAATAAGTTTGAATCAGCCCCCTTTTTCCCATAAAAAAAGTGTAAATAAAAATACATATGTGGTATCGCCGCGTGTGGAAATGTCCGTATTCTAAAAATATATCCTTAATTGAACCGCACGTCCACTGACGTACGCGCAAAAAAAAAATTCCAAATTCCAAAATTGCGTATTTTTGGTCGCTTTTTATTCATTTATTTTTTTTTTTTTCCATGATATAAAGTGATTAGAGATGAGCGAACTTACAGTAAATTCTATTTGTCACAAACTTCTCGGCTCAGCAGTTGATGACTTATCCAGCATAAATTAGTTCAGCTTTCAGGTGCTCCAGTGGGCTGGAAAAGGTGGATACAGTCCTAGGAAAGAGTCTCCTAGGACTGTATCCACCATTTCCAGCCCACGGGAGCACCTGAAAGCTGAACTAATTTATGCAGGAAAAGTAATCAACTGCTGAGCCGAGACGTTCGTGACGAATCGAATTTACTGTAAGTTCGCTCATGTCTAAAAGTGACCAATGAAAAAAAAATGGTACCGCTAAAAATTTCAATGACAGCGCAAAAAATGAGCCCTCATACCGCCCCATACACGGAAAAATGTAAGTTATAGGGGGTCAGATGACAATTTTAAACATATAAATTTTCCTGCATGTAGTTATGATTTTTTTTGTTTTTTTTTCAGAAGTAAGACCAAATCAAACCTACATAAGTAGGGTATCATTTTAACTCCTTAACGACGAAGGATTTAAATTTACGTCCTCCGCTGACTCCAGCGGGGTCACGCGGTGACCCCGCTTCATATCGGGTCTGTCCCGGCGGCCATCAATGGCCGGGACCCACGGCTAATACAGGACATCACCGATCGCGGGATGGCCGGTATTAACCCTTCAGACACGGCGATCAAAGCTGACCGCCGCGTCTGAAGCGAAAGTGAAACTATGCCGCCTGCTCAGCCCGGTGTCCTGTAAGCTGTTCGGGACGCCGCGATTTCACCGCGGCGGTCCCGAACAGCTTACAGGACACTGGGAGGGACCCTACCTGCCTCCTCGATGTCCGATCGGCGAATGACTGCTCCATGCCTGAGCTCCAGGCAGAAGCAGTCAAGCGCCGATAACACTGATCACAGACGTGTTAATACACGCCAGTGATCTGTGTAAAAGATCAGTGTATGTAATGTTATAGGCCCCTATGGGAGCTATAACATTGCAAAAAAAAGTTAAAATAGTGTTAATAAAGATCATTTAACCCCTTCCCTAATAAAAGTTGGAATCACCCCCCTTTTCCCATTGAAAAATAACAGTGTAAATAAAAATAAACATGTGGTATTGCCGCGTGCGTAAATGTCCGAACTATAAAAATATATCCTTAATTAAACCCCACGGTCAATGGCGTACACGTAAAAAAAAGTCCAAAAAAGCGTATTTTTGGTCCCTTTGTATTAATTTTAACAGTGATCAAAAAGTCCGATCAAAACAAAAATGGTACCGATAAAAACTTTAGATCACGGCGCAAATGAGCCCTCATACCGCCCTGTACGTGGAAAAATAAAGTTATAGGGGTCAGAAGAGGACATTTTTAAACGTATACATTTTCCTGCATGTAGTTATGATTTTTACAGAAGTACGACAAAATCAAACCTATATAAGTAGGGTACCATTTTAACTGTGTGAACCTACAGAATAAGTTGTCATTTTTACCAAAATATGCACTGCGTAGAAACGGAAGCCCCCAAATTTACTAAATGGCATTTTTTCTTAAATTTTGTCGCACAATGATTGATTTTTTTTTTCTGTTTCACCGTGGATTTTTGGGTAAAATGACTCACTGCAAAGTAGAATTAGTGACGCCAAAAATAAGCCATAATGTGGATTTTTAGGTGGAAAATTGAAAGGGTTATGATTTTTAAAAGGCAAGGAGGAAAAAACGAAAATGCAAAAACTGAAAAACCCTGTGTCCTTAAGGGGTTAATCGTATGGACCTACAGAATAAAGGTGTCATTTTTACCAAAAAATGTACTGTGTAGAAACGGAAGCCTCCCAAAAATTACCAAATGGCGTTTTTCTTCAATTTTGTGGCACAATTTATATATATTTTTTTTTCCACTTCGCTGTAGATTTTTGGGTAAAATGGCTGATGTCAATACAAAGTAGAATTAGTGGCGCAAAAAATAAGCCATCATATGGATTTTTAGGTGCAAAACTGAAAGTTATTAATTTTGTAAGGTAAGGAGGAAAAAACGAAAGTGGAAAAACCCTGAGGGGTTAATATACTGTTACTTATGTAATTTTAAGACTCTTTGCTATTTACTTGCTATTAAAATTCTCAATCTTTGTTTTTTATTTTCCAATTCAAAGAACGTTTATTAGATTTTCAACAGAAATACAATAAAACACATTGAGCAATCAATGCAGGGCAATAATGCAATAAATGCGACCTTGTAGGTCCAATTGAATTGTACGATGCTCAAACAGAATAAAAAATAAATATAGATATCTATAGATTATTATATTATTATTAATAATAATATTATTATTATATTATAATATTTACACACAGCAGGCGTAAAAGATCAATCTTTGTTTTTAAAGTGATACTCCACCCCTAGACATATTATCCACTATCCAAACGATAGGGGATAAGATGTCTGATCGGGAGAGTCCCGCCGCTGGGACCCCTGCTATCTCTGTTCAGCACCCAGCGTTTGTTTACAATGCTGGGTGTAGGTGGCGTGTTCTTGACATCACTGCCACACCCCTCGTGAAGTCACACCACGCGCCCTCAATGAGTCTGTGGGAGGGGGCGTGGTGGCCGTTATGCCATTTCCCATTGACTTGCATTGAGGGGCGTGATATCATATCCCCGCCACCCACTCCAAGCATTCGGAACAAAATGTTCCGAACGCTGAGGCAGCAGATTACCCCTTTAAAAAAAAAAAAGCCACTAGGTGGCTCTGTTCTGCTCCCTGCTGGAAGTCAGTGTGGTCTCCTCCTGGCCTGGCAGGAGACCAAACTCAGGAAGTGTGGGCGGGTCAAGGCAAGGCACAGCTCTCGCAGGCTTCAGTGACATCGTGCCTGCTGTGGAACACCCACTTTCTCCGGCTTGGAGCTCACATAATGGGCCTCATTTACTAAGCTGAAACTGGACAGTTTTTGTCGGGTTATTTTGTCGCGGAGTGCCTGCGACATGACATGTCTGACAGTGTGTGCCAGGAAAATGACAAACCTGACACTGCACTGTGAAAACCAGGAAAGGGGTGCGGTTTCACAACCCGACCAATTTACTATTGAATTCACAGAAAATCCTGTGGATAAATGGCTGGAAATTTCCACCTAGAAAAATCATCTGGTCCGAAAATGTTCCCGGCTTATAAATCTGTGATCCCCAAATAAGCTGGAATCCTGCAAGTCTGCAACAACGTTTCCCACTAGTAAAAACCCAACACTCTTAGTAAATGAGGCCCAACGTGTGCAAGGGGGAAGGCATTATAAAAAGCTTTTTAAGGCTCGGAAAATTTTTATAAGGGCAGGAGGGGTATTAGGAGTAGTTAGGCAATATAATCTGTTAGTTCAGAAAATATGGTTTTATGACCGGTACTATATTTTAAAGGGGTATTCCAGGAATTGTTCTTTAATAACTTTACAGCCACTGTAGCATAATCATAGTTCATAATGTAGTGTCTTTTCCTGTGTGTGTGAAGGTGGTCTCGCAAATTATGTGATTTTTGCGCCAATAGTTAATTTTAACAGCATACAAAATGTCAGGTCTCGGGTTTTCCCAGGTTGCAGTGCATTGAGATATGACCTCGCTAGTCAGGTGTGCAAACTGAGCCTGTCTGCTTCAATGGGTGGAGCGACCGCTGGGTGGGGGAGAGATCATTTTGCAACAGCTGTAGTCACCCTGATTAGAAAACACTGGGTCTTTTGAATGGAATGCAGCTCATTTGTGTTTCAATGGGTGAGGTGGCTGTGTGGGAGGGAGGAAAGTGACCTCACACTTACAAACAAGGAACTATGGGATGTTTAGTTTAAAAGAACAGCTTCAACAGGAAATACCCAGTTCACAAAAAGCCATAATCGTTATGGTAACTCACAACATAGCCATTTAGCCCCAAGACAAGCGCAGATCCTTCTTAAAGGGAACCAATCATCAGATTTTACCCTATATAATGCTTGGCAAAGCATTATATAGGGTAAAATTGTTGTCCTCACCATCCCCGGGGGACGCTCCTGCCCCCAGGGATGGTGAAGATATGAAGTCATAAACTAGCCGCCGCCGCCGTCGTAAGTGGTCACCTGGACGGGGAGCTCTTCTCATCTACTCCCGTTTTTCGGCCGGCCCCCTCCGCTTGATTGATGGGCCGCGTCATCGCTCTGCTTCGTCTGTTCAGTGAGCGGAACAATGACGCGGCCCATCAATCAAGCGGAGGGGGCGTCGCTCCCGGCCGAAGAACGGGAGTAGATGAGAAGAGCTCCCCGCCCAGGTGACTACTTGCGGCGGCGGTGACTAGTTTATAACTTCATATCTTCACCATCCCTGGGGGCAGGAGCATCCCCCGAGAATGGTGAAAATAAAGATTTTACCCTATATAACGCTTTGCCAAGCGTTATATAAAGTAAAATCTGATTGGTTCCCTTTTAAGCATGTGCATTACTGTCTGGCAGGTATGTACTATAATCACCTTTATGGTGAATAACCCCTTTTTAAGACAATGTGAATTGTGGTGCTAAATTCCGCACCATTTTAACATCATTTCTGCTCCATTGGCATTTAGCAGAAAGAGGAATACAGAGGGAAAATGTTCTTTTGTGTAAATGTACAGTTGAGCTTTCTGGCTTAAATAATATTCCCCTTTTTTGGCTTTTTTTCCTCAATAGATTATTCTCTTCCTGCAGTACAATATTTACTTGTTTTCTTTCCTTTATCTTCCCTATAACAGCAAAGAAGTATTGGTACAAGAGCAGTCAAAAATGAATGTACCTTCTGATCAACTTGGTGACAAAAAGGTTCAAGCGGATATCGCTCAGTGTGACGGTATGGATTTTTATTTTCTCCACCCTGTTAAGGATCAGGCCCTTTCAGAAAGTAGAGGCTGGGGGGGGGGGGGGTGGGGGGGGGGTTTGTTTAGCTTTTTATCTTACTGATAGCTGCTGCCTCCATTAATGGTATTAGTTAGCATCCCACCAAAACCGGGATGCCGACAAATACTGGTAACTGGAGCAGTGGACGCCATTCACTTCTTTTGCTGAACAGTCATCTTGTGAGTTTGGGATGTATCTGCTGTTTTAAGCAGACTGCAGCACTGGGGCTGTTGCACTTTTGAAATAGCACATACATTCCGATAAGGAGTTTTTAATAAAAAAAAGTGGGAGATTTATCAAAACCTGTGTAGGGGAAGAGTGGTGCAGTTGCCCATAGCAACCGATCTGATCGCTTCATTTTGCACAGTCCTCTTTTTAATAATGAAATAAGTGATCTGATTGGTTACTAAGCATCTGCACCTCTCTTCCTCTGCACAGGTTTTGATAAATCTCCCCCCTAAGTGACTCCATTCGGCCATAAAAGTGAATGGGGTCCGCTTACAGTATACATCAGCATCCTGTTTTCTTCAGGATGCTGATAGATACCATTATTGGAGGGACAGGAATCTTTTCTGGGGCCCTGTATAAATGAGGGCCTGCATAGCGAGCTCATGGCTGTGGCCGGGTAGCTCTGTGTGTTGGCTCGTAGTGGCGGATTTCTACAGCGGGAAATCCGCCATTACGAGCGTACAGTAAGAGCTACCTGGCTGTAGCCAGGAGCTTGCTCTGATATCCCTCTGTGACTGCCGTCGGTGCATGTGCAGTGTGTAATACACTGTGGATGGACCCTGCCCTGAGTGTGCACATTTTTATCCTATCAACCATGACAGCACCCCTGGAGAGGACCTCCCACGGTAGGACAGGAAACCTGGATATAAATTTGGACCTCCTTCCTCTCCACCATCAGTTCAGGTTTCCTGTCCTAAGGATAGGAGGCCTTGGAAATTTTGTCTGACCTCTTTCCTTGGACTGAGCTGCGGGGCCCCCGTTGCCGTGGGTTGTGAGGGGTTTCCCTGCCAGCGTAAGTCTCCTCGGGAGCTGTCGGCATGTCTGCTGTGGGGTCAGGCAGTGTCTGGCATGGGGTTCGACGGTGTTCTCTAGCGAGGGGGCACTGTAGAGTCTGCGGGTCGAGTGGCCAGCTCTCCCATCTCTGCGTGTCCTCCGTATGTGTGTGCGCCGGGCGTCTGTTGCATCTCCTGCATCCGAAGACCCTGCTGACCACAGCAGCCAGCTCCTGCACCAGTGCAGTTTCTACACTGCAGTAGATCCTGAAGTTGGTGCCGGAATTCCGGTTTTGTTCCTAACTGAAGACCTTCACAAGCATGCCTGAATCTGGAAAAGAAGGTGAGACCTTTCCATGTTTTCATTTTTATGATCTAATTGGGGTTATCATGTGCCTTGTTGTAAGCAGATAAAAGCTCAGCTGAGGACCCTAGGAAGCGTCATCTAAAACTCATAATATAGAATGTGCGCAATGTAGAGGTCCGCTAGATCCCTCATGTAAAAGAGCAATCTGTCAGTCTTGTGTAGATGCTCTAGTTGCCAGGAATCCTCCTCTTTAGCGCTGACCATCAAAAAAATGATTAAAGATTAACTTAACATTCTCTACAGGACTTGGGTCTTAGGAGAAGAACGGCCACATTCTTATCCTTTCTATGTGGAGGGGATTGGGAAAATGGGGCAGGAAGAAGTCTTATCTTCTGATGAAGAGAGATAATGCGGGTACTATATCTTGTATTACCCGCGAGGATACGGAGCAACTTATTAAGGCCATCCGTATTACCATGAATTTGGAAGAAAGTAAAGAGCCTTTGTCAGCTGAGGATGCGCTCTGAGGGTCTAGGTCCGAAGGACAGGCGCACTTTCAGCCCTTATTGATAAGGAATTGAGTCAGCCAGACAAGAATTCCTACCTAACTAAACACTTAAAAAGAAAATATCCCTTTGAGGAAGAAGTCACAAAAAATTGGGATAGAGCCCCCCCCCCCCCTAATTGATGCACCTGTGGCGAAGATTTCTTTAAAAAAAACAACAAAAAAATTGCCCTGCCCTTTGAAGATCTTGGCTCTCTGACCCTATGGATAGGAAAGCTGACTTATTTAATATTTAAAAAAATGAAAAATAAATGGCAAGTCGCAGAAGGTACTCTTAGAGCCTCAGTGAGTGTCCTGGTCCCTGAGGGTATGGTTAGCTCAACTAAAATCTCATATAGAAAGTAAAACTCCTAGGCAGGAAATTTTAGATTCCTTTCCTGTGATTTCCAAAGCTGCTGACTTCTTAGCAGATTCCTCCGTGGATCTAGCTAGATCCTCTGCTAGGTCCGCAGCATTGTCAAAATTAGCCAGAAGGGCCATCTGGCTTAGATGTTTGAAGGGGATGTTACATCCAAATCAAAGCTCTATTCTATTGTGTGGGTGACCTACTCTTTAGGGGAACAGGAAACCCTTTCTTTTTATCAGAGGCCCAAACAGTTTGATTCATCCCTTAGGGGTAGGGGCAGGGGTAGGTATTCCTTTCAGGGGAACCAAAATAAGAAATTTAGCGTGTCTGGGAGTGGTAAGGGATTCCTTTTTAATCCCAATAGACTCCCGCCCCAAGGATTCCCAACAATGACGCCTTAACTCCAGTAGGGGGACGCCTGTCCGGATTTGCGGAAGCTTGGGTGACAATTTCCTCAAACCCCTGGGTCCTAAATACAATTTCCTCGGGACTCCTCCTGGAGTTCAATGCAATTCCCCCAGACAGGTACTTCCCTACTGGAGTGATGACTGATTCGCTGAAACAATCGGCAATGTGTCTAGAGGTAAAGTCCCTCTTGCAAAAGAGGGTTCTTGTTCCAGTTCCCCATTCAGAAGAAAAGCAGGGATTTTACACTCCCTTCTTTCTAGTGAAAAAACCCTCGGACATTCAGGGTAATCAATCTCAAGGCCCTGAACAAGTTCCTATCCTTCAAAGAATTCTGCATGGAATCAATCAAATCGACTATCTGTCTTCTACTCCCAAATTGTGTGCTATCACATCCCAAACCACTCCTCCCATCAAAAGTTCCCCAGAGGAGCAGTATTCTTAGAGGGGAAATGGGTTCACCTTCAATATACAGCTATACCTTTTCGGGGTATCTCAAGCACCCAGAGTGTTTACAAAGGTGATGGCGGAGACAGTTGCCTTTATCAGAACAAACGACATTCTCATAGTTCCATATCTGGACGACTTTCTTATTGTGGGGAGTTCATAAGATCTGCTTATCCAACAGATAGTCTGTAAGTTCAATCCTCAAATTCCTAGGTTGGAACCTGAACCTAAAAAAAAAATCCTGTCTTGTTCCCTCCAGGACCTGTCAGTTTTTGAGAATATCCCTGAACTCATCTTCTCAAATGTTAACCCTGCCTCCAGCAAAACTATTGCTTCAAGAGAGGATACTAAATCTATTTCTATTCCACACTCCTCCTTGCAGAGAAGCCATGTCGGTCCTGGGTCTCATGACAAGCAGTAAGGTGGGCCCAGTTCAGGTCAAGAGAACTTCAGCTAGAAATCCTTTCCCATTAGAATGGGGAAAAAAATCTTCCTTGAACCAAGGATTCCCTTTGTCTTCCAAAGTGAGACTCTCCCTTAGGTGGTGCTAATTCCGAAAAATCTCTCCAAAGGAGTTCCCTGGTTTCCCCCCTCAGTGGTGAGAATTACAACAAACGCCAGTTCTTTGGGCTGGGGATCTCATGTGAATCACACTCTTCAAGGGGAATGGGATCCACATCTAGTTCCTTCCTCCTCAAATTACAAGAAGCTCTCAGCGGTCTATCAGGCGCTTCTCTGTCTGTCTCAAGTGAAGGAGAAAGATGTGTTTTTAATATATACCGACAACACTACCACAGTAGCATACCTCAAGCAGGGAGGAACAAGATCCAAACAACTCATGGACCTGACATCTCAGATCTTTGGGCAGAGACCCGTGTGGTGTCTATACGGGCAGTACACTGGAAGGGCAAAGAGAATACCATAGCAGATTTTCTCAGCAGAAACAAGATGAGCCAGAAAGAGTGGTCGCTAAATCCAGAAATCTTCAGTATAAGTCACAGATTTGGGGTCTTCTCAGTAGATCTATTTTCTTCAAAACTTAACAAAAAGCTTCCCAGGTTCTACTCTGTAAATCCTCTGGATCATCCATCTGCAGTGGATGCTTTCTCCCAGTCATGGACAAGAGGAATGGGGTACGCTCCCCCCCCCCTTCTGCTTAATCCCAGCAGTCCTTTAAGATTTTACAGGATCATGCTCAAGTCTTGCTCATTGCTCCCTTCTGGCCCAGGAGACCCTGGTTTGCCCTTCTGAGGACTGTGTGCCAACTGGATTCTTCCAGACAGGAAAGATCTCCTCTCGCAGGGCCCAGTTCTGCATCCTCCATACACTCATCTGCATCTCACGGCCTGGATGCTGAAAGGCTAATCCTTAAGGCTTTACTGATTGGGTAATTAGTACTAGGGATCGACCGATATCGTTTTTTTAGGGCCGATACCGATAATCGGTGGAGGTTAGGGCCGATAGCCGATAACTTATACCGGAATATCTGTATAAGTTATCGGCTATTTATCCCCCCGCGACACCGCTGCAGATCATTGATTTAAAGCAGGTGCTTTAAATCAATGCACTGCAGTGGCTTTTGCGGTGCCATAGGCCGCCGCCCCCACCCGCTTCTCTCCCCCTACCTGTCGGGGTGGTCCGGGCCATCCATCCTTCCTGTAGTGTCCGGCGGCATTCCGGGTGGAGGGTGAACCGGTCCGGCTGTACTTCTTCTCCGCTCCGGCCTAGTAACGCAGCATAGACGCCGCTGCGCAGTGACGCCCGTGTGCAGCGACGCACCTGACGTCACGGCGTAGCGGCGTCTATGCAGCGTACTAGGCTGGAGCCTGCCCGGAGTGGAGAAGAGGACCCCGGAGAAGGAAAGCCCGGACCGGTTGACCCTCCACCCGGAATGCCGCCTGACACTACATGAAGGATGGATGGCCCGGACCACCCCCATTACGGGTAAGTTTAATTTTCTTTATGGACTCGGAGGCTGGGGCTCGACCGGTATAGTGGTATGGGCAAAAATCCATACCGTGGGAGAAAAAAAAACGGTATCCGGTTCATACCGGTATACCGCCCAGCACTACGGTGGGGGGTGCGGGCGGTGCATTATCGGCTTATCGGCAAGGTAATTGCCGATACCAATAATGCCCAAAATCGTGATTATTGGCCATACCGATAATCGGTCGATCCCTAATTAGTACCTTACTTGCAAGCAAGAAGGAAATAACTTCAAAAATCTACCTTAAAACTTGGAAAGCTTTTCCTAATTTTGCAGGTGATGGAGTAGATCCCTGTTATTCTTAGTTTTCTTGAGGGCTAGAGTTAAGCCTTAGTCCCAATACTCTCAAGGTTCAAATCTCTGCTCTCAGTTTCTTCCTAAATTCCAAATTGGCTGACATGCCTCTTGAGATTTCTGGTAGGGGCTTCCAGACTTCACCCTTCAACCAGATCCTTAGTTCCTCCATGGGATCGCACTTAAGTTCTAGACGCCCTCATGACCCCTCCATTTGAGCCTCTAGAGTCGGTCTCCATTAAAGTTTAAAAAATCAAGCTAGCTTTTCTCTTGGCAATCACCACAGCGAGAAGGGTGGGGGAATTACATGCCCTTTCAGCCTTTACTCCTTCTACCAAAATTCTCTGACAGTTATGAGAACATTACTGCACTTCTTGCCTAAAGTGGTGTCTGATTTTCACCAAAATCAAGACCTTTATTCTCCCTTCTGTAACAATCCTTCCAATGATAAAGAAAAACTTTTCCATAATCCAGATGTAAGAATATGTATAATCACTTATATTGATTCTACTAAGAGTTTTCGTACATCTGAAAACCTTTTTTCATTTTCCGGCCCTACTAGGGGTAAAGCTGCCTCTAGATCCACTATTAGTAGGTGGATTAAACTCTGGCTTATGATGCAAAAAAAAGAAAACAGGACCCCCCCCCCCCCCTTCTTTCTTTAAAGCTCATTCCACAAGGGCAGTTGCAACATCTTGGGCGGAAAAAGCTGACTATTCCATAGACCAAATTTGTAGGGCAGCTACCTGGTCATCTAGCCATACCTTTCTGAAGCACTACAGGTTGCACCAGTTGCCAATCTGTTTCGGTCGCAAGGTTCTTCAGGCTGCTGTCCCTCCCTAGGTGATTCTATTCTAGTCTACAGGGGTGCTGTCGTGGGTGATAGGGTAAATATGGATTACTTGCCGGTAATCTGTTTTTCGAGAACCCATGACAGCACCCCTCGTATATCCCTCCTTCCCTTTATTTTTTTGGTGCATTTTGTATTGTATTTTTTCTGTGCAAGTTGTTCTACCTCTTGCTCCATAGGAGTACTTTATAATTGAACTGAGGGTGGAGAGGAACGAGGTCCAAATATATATTCAGGTTTCCTGTCCCACGGTGGGAGGTCCTCTCAAGGGGTGTTGTCATGGGTTCTCGAAAAAACAGATTACCGGTAAGTAATCCATATTTCTGGCTCATTTTACTGATTGGGTTCTGAGTGAAACAGAAACAAATGTAATGTGATATTTTTTTTCTTATTTCCTTACTAGTTAAGCTTGGCAGCCTGAAAGAATAGTAAAGGGTAAAATCTTTGCATTTGTGGTCTAAAAGTTTAAGGCTCTGTTAACTCAATGCAACCTGTTGAACTGCGTAATATTGCTTAAAACATCTGCAACAATGAGGGAGATTTATCAAAACCTGTCCAGAGGAAAAGTTGCCCATAGAACCAATCAGATCGCTTCTTTCATTTTGCAGAGGCCTTGTTATTAATGAGAAGCAGTCTGGTTGCTATGGGCAACTTGGCAACTTTTCCTCTGGACAGGTTTTGTTAAATCTCCTCCAATGTGAAAGTACTGCAATGCAGCTGCAACATGTAAACACAGCCTAATGGCAGTGTCACACGTAGCATATCCACAAGTGGATTACGTTGCTACCCATTGAAGTCAGTGGATTAAATTTGTGGATTTATTTGCTGCTGCATATTTTCCTACCCATTCGAGTCAATTTGTAGCAAATTCAGCTGCAGCAAATATGCAGCAGAAGACAACACTTTTGACCCTACCCTTAGTCTGTAATGGATGGTATCTGTCATAGGCATCGTACTGCTGTCATGTCAGTTTATGAACAAATCACTAGACCTTGCTGGTGCAGAGATGCAGTGACCTCAGGAAGCATGCATGGCCTAAGCTTGGAACTGTAAAGATATAATTTGCAGAGCTCCCAAGACTGGCAACTTTTAGTTATTCTCAGGCAGCCCTGACACTAGACGGATTACTTCTTGATTTTAAGTGACATTGATGTGCTGCAGATTAAAAAATCTGCAACACAGTGAAGGATATTTCTCAAAACCTGTGCAGAGAAAGCTGCCCATAGACACCAATCAGGTGTAAAAAGGCCTATGAAAAATGAAAGAAGCAATCTGGTTTGTTGCTATGGGCAACTGGTCAACTTTTCCTCTTCATAGGTTTTGAGAAATCTCTAGCATCTTTAGTCAAGAAAATTTTAGCTGTGGCCTTTAGTCAGAGGTGTACTTAGAAATCATCCCAATGTAAACCTGCATCAGAAGGCAAGAAGTTAATTTGATAGGGGCCCGGTACCCCTAAGATAATTGCCTTATTTTTGTAATTGTTCATTGTACATTAGGCTATGGTCACACCTGTTTTGACCCCTTTGCAGGCTCTGATCCTCTTGAGAATAAATGCCTAATTTTAAACCATTTCTAGCCTCCGTGTGTGTGTGTGTGTGTGTGTGTGTGTGTGTGTGTGGTATTGCAACTCTACTCAATTTACTTCATTGGAATTTTGCTGGAATATCACACACAAACTGAGGACAAGAGTGGCATAGTTTCTGGAAAAAAGGCACCTATGTCTTCATAATTCTGGATAACCCAATTAATGGACAGTTGGATGGAGTTTGACTGCTAGAATGCCCGCCAGTTATGAAAATTGAGATAGCAGGGCATGGAAAAGTGGGGAAACACTGCAGATTTTGTGGCAGTTTTTCATTCAGTATATAGAATAAGAAATAAGGAAGAAAACTGCATTGGTATTTTTCCAAGTGGTGCTGTGTGAACCCCCCCCCCCCCCCCCCCCTGCTGCCTCTTTGAAAACATGTACCGTATATTTCCTCCCACTCCATAGGTGATTCTTTTACTACTTCCTCTACTGACCTGAAGCTGTGGTCAACCCAGAGGGACAGTGCTGTGCAGCTGCGGATGGAAAAGTCTGGTGTGGCCAGTCTTCCTCCAATAACCATTCACCAGATGTTTGAAGAGGCTGTTCAGAAATACGGGGATTATGTTGCTCTTGCATCCACAGAGGGAGATCAATGGGTTAAACTAACATACAAGCAATACTATGAGCAATGTAGATTAGCTGCTAAAGGATTCATTAAGGTAAGATGAATGTAAAAAATTATGTATTTTTAAATTGTTAGACTGCATTCACGCTAAGTTTCGTCCATACGGGGATGGGAAAACCGGGCGCTCCCATATACCACCCAGACCCAGCCCTGATCTCATTGATTTAAGCCGACTGGAGTCAGATAGTGACTCAGGTCAGCTCATTTTTGCCACGTATGCAGTTTTCTGGCCGGACTGAAAACCGTGGTATGCTGCAGTTTTCAATCCGGCCAGAAAACCGGATTCGGGGCAAAAATGATTCACTATCAGACTTCAGTCGGCTCATTCAAATGAGGGAGGTCCCTGTATGGATGAAACAGTGTGAATGCAGCCTTTTAAAACTTTTTTTTTTTTTTTCGTTTTTTTTTTTTAAAGTTGGGTTTGGAGCAATACCATGGAGTGGGCATTCTGGGGTTCAACTCTGCTGAGTGGTTCATAGCTGATATAGGAGCTATACTTGCTGGGTAAGTTTTTTTTATTTCTATTAAACTTGCACTAAGATCTTGGCAATACAAAAAGCACATGAAACTGGGCTGCTAGTTAATGCTTTTTTTTTTTCTTAGCGGTAACTGCTGAATTTTATCAAACCTGGAGTGCATTATCAGGGGTGTGGAAATTTTATTTAAAAAAAAATATTTGTCCACAGGACTAAAACGGAGCAAAATCTACTTGTCCCTCATGACTATCCACTTGTCCGGACCAACTTTTCGCTTTTACACGGTTTTCCTCTTCACCCTATAATAGCCATAACTACCTACTATGATACCTTTTAATTTTTTTAATAACCTATTCGCCGAACCAAAAGATACTATATAATATAATTTTTTTTTATTTATTTATTATATATTGTGTTCTGTTGTGGTATTGTATATAGGAAGAGTGTTGTATAATTTAGCAAATGTGGTGGTTTTCTTTTCTACACATTTTACATTGTGGTTGAGCGAACATGATGTTTTGCTTCTTTAGGGCAGCGTGATTACAGCAATACCAGACTTGTGTAGTTTGTCATGTTTTCCGAATTAAAAAAATAAATTAAAAAAATCGGAACCTTTCTATTTTTTTTTCTGTATACCAGGCTTTATGAGGGCTAATTTATTTTGTGCCATAATCTCTTCGTACAATCATCGCAGTGATACGATGTTTTTTTTTTTTTAACGTTTTTATATAGGAAAAGGGAACTTTTAACATGGAATTTTTCTTTACACTTTATTAGACTTCTAGGAGGAATCATTACATTGAACTCCATTGATCTGTGTGCTCTGCTATCCATTGATAGAGCCTAGTCCAGCCAGGCTCTATAAATGACAGAGCCACAGACACCAGGGAAGCAGAGGTAAGCACTCCGGCGGGGGCGATCCATCCCACTAGCCCACCAGGGAGCATTCACATGTCTCTATTTTTTTTTTTTTTTTTTAGATGCCACTGTCAGCTTTGACAGCGGCAATCTAAAGGGTTAATAGCCAGCCACGGCGATCGGGATCTCCGCATGCTGGCTATTAGTGGCAGCCCCTGGCTCAGGTCTGGCCCTGCTTGCCTGAAGCAACGTTAAGGGCCAGAAAAATTCGCCGGCTCGGTGCCTGGAACTGCATGTCCTGGGTGTCAGGCGATAGGAATTCCACATCCCTGATTATAATATTCTGTGAACCTAGGATATCTGCTTTACATGACTGGCCGATATGTACTGGGGTGCTGGCTCAGCAGCTGAGCTAATCACATGATGGCCACATTTTTCCTTTTTTTTTTTTTAAAACAATAATTTTTAAATGTGATATTGCTGCAAACTGTGTTAACCAACAGAATAATGTTGACATGTTGGTTTTACTTTTTTATAGAACACTAACGTACCATACAAATTGTGGGCTGACGTTACGTAAATACGTGAATTATAGTGGTCAAATAGCAGATGCCAAGGATTCAAGACTGTTGCTGTACGTGCTGATTTTCATATAATGAATTGCATATTTCTATTATAGGGGATTTTCTGTGGGCATCTACACCACAAACTCAGCAGATGCATGTCATTATGTTGCAGAAAACTGTGAGGCTAACATATTGGTGGTAGAAAATCACAAGCAGCTTCAAAAAATTTTACAGGTAAGTTGTCACTGAATAGTTTCCAGCAGCTGCTTTATGTAGTCAATATACAGCCTTCTGAATATTTGTGATTTACATTTAGATAACTTGGACAGCGGCCTCAGCTGGTAAGAGTGTTTCTTGGATTCCTATGGCCTTTAAAATAGTCTTTAGCTCAGTACATGGCACTGTAGCACTAGAAATAAAGTGTGTTTTCCTGATCCTAGGAACCCAATTAACATTGCAATCTAATACTAAAAGTTTAGTAATGCACATCTGTCAGTTTGTCACATCACACTAGTGAGACAAAAAATTTCCATCTTTAAAAGCGGATGTCTTCTAGGTTCAGGACCAGTTGCCTCATTTGAAAGCAATTATACAGTACAAAGAAGAATTAAAAGAGAAGCGACCCAACCTATATACAGTATGTACACAGACCTTACCTGTGGTTTGAGAAGTGCTCATGCCTTAGTCTAAATGCCACTACCCTTAGTAAATGTTTGTTGTGTTTTGGGAATCTGGGGTAAGAATTATTTTTTTTTGTGTATTTTTTTTTTAAATATATTTTTTTTTAAGGTTAGCTTTTACTCCTAACCAGTTAGAATCCACCAAGACAAAGCTATTCACTGTACCTTTCTCTGCAGTGGGCTGAGTTCATGGAGCTGGGAAAGGATGTCCCAGATGTGCAGCTGGACCAATTGATTTCTTCCCAGAAGCCTAACCAGTGCTGCACTCTGATTTACACATCGGGAACTACAGGGCAGCCTAAGGGAGTTATGTTGAGCCATGACAATGTAAGTTCCATATGTTTGACTATGGCATCTATGTGTCCTAGTTGGTAATATCTAGATGGATTGCCCTCGGAGGGCCCAACAGTATTCTGTACGTTTGAGAAACAGTCAATCTAATAAAAATTTGCTTTTTATTTCAGATCACTTGGACAGCCACTGCAGCTGGAAGGACAGTTTGTCTCAGAGAGGCAACTGACCAACAAGAGATAGTCGTCAGTTACTTGCCCCTTAGCCATATTGCTGCACAGATGATAGACATCTGGTTGACTATGAAGCATGGTGGAGCCACTTATTTTGCTCAGCCAGATGCTTTGAAGGTATACTTTCTGTACTGCTTATGAACAGCCTAAAGTGTACATCATTTATGAAGAAAATAACTAGTCATTTTAGTATCAAATATGCAGTTTCTGTTTCTCAGGGGTCATTGGCAAACACCCTAAAAGAAGTAAGACCAACTGCATTTATGGGTGTTCCTAGGGTGTGGGAGAAAATGCAGGAGAAAATGAAGGCTGTAGGAGCCAAATCTTCCACCATCAAACGCAAAGTGGCATCTTGGGCAAAAGGTGTAGGCTTAGAGGCAAACTTGAAGAGGATGAATGGGTAAGACTCTCTATGTAATATTACGCTAGTAGATCCTCATACAGTCATGGCCGTAAATGTTGGCCCACTCTTCCCTTTGCAAACTTCTCCAGGTCTCTCTTATTGGAAGGGCGCCTTTTTCCAACAGCATTTTTAAGATCTCTCCACAGGTGTTCAATGGGATTTAGATCTGGACTCATTGCTGGCTGCTTCAGAACTCTCCAGTGCTTTGTTGCAATCTGCTTTTATTTATTTTTTAATGTATGTTTGGGGTCATTGTCCTGCTGGAAGACCCAAGATCTCAGACACAAACCCAGCTTTCTGACACTGGGCTGTACACTGCGACCCAAAATCCGTTGGTAATCCTCAGATTTCATGATGCCTTGCACAGATTCAAGACACCCAGTGCCAGAAATGGCAAAACATCACTGAACCTCCACCATATTTCGCTGTAGGTACTGTTCTTTTCTTTGTAGGCTCATTCCATTTTCAAAGAACAGTAGAATGATGTGCTTTACCAAAAAGCTCTATCTTGGTCTCTTCTATCCACAAGATGTTTTCCCAGAAAACTTTTGGCTTAATCAAGTTCATTTTGGCAAAACTTAGTCTTGCTTTTATAGGTCTGTCAGCAGTGGGGTCCTCCTGGGTCTCCTGCCATAGTGTTTAATTTCATTTAAATGTCGATGGATAGTTCACACTGATGCTCCCCTGAGCCTGCAGGACAGTTTAAATATCTTTGGAACTTGTTTGGGGCTGCTTATCCACATCCGGACTATCCTGCATTAACCCCTTTTTCATCTATTTTTCTTTTCAGTCCATGCCCAGGGAGATTATCTACAGTGCCATGGGTTGCAAACTTCTTGATGATGTTGCGCACTGTGGATAATGGCAAATCTAGATCTCTGGAGATGGACTTGTAACCTTGAGATTGTTTAAATATTTCCACAATTTTGGTTCTCAAGTCCTCACAGTTGTCTTCTCCTTTCTGTTGTCCATGCTTAGTGTGGCACACAGACTCACAATGCATTGCCCATATTACCCACACCTGTTACTTGCCCCAAGTGAATTTAAAGGAACGTAACATGCTTGAAACAATCTTATTTTTCTACAATTTTGAAAGGGTGCAATTTTTTGTCCAACCCATTTTTGGAGTTTGGTCACATTAGTTCCAATTTGCTTTTTTTCCTCCCTTTTCTGGTTTAGTTCCAATACACAGAAAGGGAATAAAAGTGTATAGCAAAACGTGTTACTGCGATACTTCATTTTCTAGAAAAACTTCAGGGGTGCGAACATTTACGACCATGACTGTAATTGTGGGTTAACATAACTTTTTGGCAATTCAATAAGCATTTGGCATGTGCGTGAATAATCTTTGCACTGTCTCATTATGTTGATTCTTGCGTTGTGGACTGCAAATAAAGATTTAGACATCAACTGAATTGGAGAGCACAAGGTTTATTCATATGGAGTATCGTATAAAGTGGAATCCTGCTTGTGCACGATTAGACCCAGAAGTGGCATTTTTTTCTGCTGTGTGTGTGTGTGTGTGTGTTTTGGAGGGTTTTGTTTTTAAAATATCCAATAAGTGCTTTTGAAAAACTAATCTACAATGGCCCAATGATGTCAAAAGTAACAGTTTCTTTTCTGTTACAGAGCCTCTCCCCAACCAGTAAAGTATCATGTTGCCAAAAAATTGGTGTTTAAAAAAGTGCGCAAAGCTCTTGGCTTAGACCGCTGTACAAAATGCTACACTGGAGCTGCTCCAATTACAAAGGATACTCTAGAATTTTTCCTCAGCCTCAATATTCCTGTATATGAACTTTATGGTATGAGTGAAAGCTCTGGTCCTCACACTATTTCTCTCCCAGATGCCTTCAGAATTACCAGGTATGAGCCATTTGTAATACTAAATAGTTCATTAGAATTATAAAAAAAAAGATTTTTAGAAAATTATACTAGTCAATCTGACTTAATGTGACCTTTCCTTCTCTTGCTTTTATAGTTGTGGAAAAGTAATATCTGGTTGCAAAACAAAAATCTACCAGCCCGATAGTGATGGGAGTGGAGAAATATTATTCTGGGGTCGACATGTCTTTATGGGTTACCTAAACATGGAGGACAAAACACAGGAATCCATAGATGAAGAAGGCTGGCTGCATTCTGGAGACCTTGGCAAACATGATGACAAAGGATTTTTATTCATTACTGGCAGAATTAAAGGTGATTCACATCTGTTTTGTAGACCTTAGAGAATTCTTGTAAAAAAATCCTACCTAAAAAAAAATCCTACCTGTGATAATGAGATGACTACTGACAGGATGGAGGGTCATCCTATGAGGCCCAGGGACATCAGGGAAAGATAAAAGTGGTGGTTCCCGCCCCCCCACCTTTTGGCCCTTTTTACACTATCGTTATGACACAGAAGTGTGACGGTTGTCGGAAAGAATAGCGGGAGAAAATACTGCTTGCGCCATCTTTTTCTCCCGCTATTCCTGCTGGAAAACAGCAGCGCCTGATGGACCCGTCGGGACCCGCTGCGGCACAATGTGCCCCGTCAAACTCAAAGACCGTAGTGTGTATGTAGCCTTAGTCTGATGCTGTCCATTTTAAGATCTTTACAAGTGAAATGCTGATTGCATGCATGTGTAAGTTGTATTCAAGGTGTTATCCCATGTTGGTTAACTATGCACGCTAAAACTGTTTGTTCTATTTCAGAGCTCATTATTACAGCAGGAGGCGAAAATATCCCTCCTGTGCCCATTGAGGATGCCATAAAGGAACACATACCAATAGTTAGTAATGTCATGGTAATTGGAGACAAGAGAAAATTTCTTTCCATGCTTCTGACCCTGAAGGTAACAAGCAAAGAATTCATTCTATCTACATTTTAGAATAGTAGGATGTGCCCTTTTTCATTTGAAAGAGGACATATGGCCACACCAAAAATGAGTTTTTAACCCCTTAAGGACTGTGCCAATTATTGCTTTTGATTTTTCCTTCTTGCCCTTTTGAGACATAACTCCTTATGTATTCCATCTAAAGAGCCATGTGAGAGCTTGTCTTTGTGCAAACAGTTGTTTTGTAATGATACCATTTATTTAACCATAAATAACTAAATTTACGAATTTTTGCACTACTTAAAAAAATAAATTGGTTAAAATTACACTACTGACATCCTATAACTTTTTTAAATTTTTTTTTTTTTTTTTTTTATCGGTACAATTTTTGTTTTAGATGGGAATTTCTGTTCAGTTTTAGAAAAATGTCTTCTGATGTATGATGTGACAAAAAATCTGCAATTCTCCTGCCTGGTATTTTTTTTTTATTTTTTTTTACGTTTGTGCTGTTCACTGCATGGAATTACAAACATAATTATGTTTTTAATAGCATGGACATTACCATATGCAGTAATAACAAATATGTTTTGTTTTTGTTTGTACTTAAAGTCCCCATAAATTAACTATTATATACAATCTTCTGATTACATGTTCTGTTACATACATTGTTATAGCTTGTACAGCCTGCTTGATGAGTGATCACTAGAGATGAGCGAACTTACAGTAAATTCGATTCGTCACGAACTTCTCGGCTCGGCAGTTGATGTCTTATCCTGCGTAAATTAGTTCAGCCTTCAGGTGCTCCGGTGGGCTGGAAAAGGTGGATACATTCCTAGGAAAGAGTCTCCTATGACTGTATCCACCTTTTCTAGCCCACCGGAGCACCTGAAAGCTGATCTAATTTATTCAGGAAAAGTTATCAACTGCCGAGCCGAGAAGTTCGTAACTAATTGAATTTACTGTAAGTTCGCTCATCTCTAGTGATCACTGATGTCTACAATTAGCAGTGAGTTTAGGACCAGATGGCCAGGGTGTTCATGTACGCTCTGTGTTGTGGCTCCACTACCTGATTGGCATCCTCCACCAGAGGTCTTCTCACCTAGTTTGTGCGGGTATTGGGAAAATCTGCAAATAGTCTGCCTCAGGCAGACTTTATTAGTAGATCGCTGATGACACAGAGCATTTCTATGAGATACTGGAACATTACGCAGTGTTGGCAATTTAATTTCTTAGAAGTCCCCTATGGGAACTTAAAAAGTAAATAAAATGAAAGATAGTTTTTAAAACCTTAAAAAGCATGTCCCCTAATAAGTTTAAATCTCTCCCTTGGACTCGCCATGTATGGGATTGTCAGAACTATTAAAATATAACGTTACTAGTCCCATACAGTAAACTGCATAAATTGAAAACAATACCAAATTACAGATTTAGGTCATGTCACATCCCAGAAAAATAAAGGGCTAGAAGTCGCCTATAGTCAAAAGTGATGCGGATTTAAAAAAATAAAAAAAAATTAGCCCTCAAACAGACCCATAGACAGAAAAATGAAGAAGAAAATAAGGATCAGCAGAGGACAATTCAACCCCTTCCCGACCATGACAGACCTATTTAGTGACCTCGGAGATCGCTCCGATGTCCATTTTAACTTTAAATGTCATGATCTTTATAAATCACGGTATTTAAACATTAAATGCTGCTATTCTCCGGTGTCTAGTGGTCCCATAGCGACCCCCTTGTGATTACATTGCGGGGGGGCTATGGGTTGCTAGGGAAGCCCAAGGCCTTACCTTGTCCTCGGCATCTTCCCT
The DNA here is from genome assembly GCF_029499605.1 of Hyla sarda. NCBI lineage: Eukaryota > Metazoa > Chordata > Amphibia > Anura > Hylidae > Hyla > Hyla sarda. The sequence goes on along the minus strand of NC_079189.1, from coordinate 251,895,750 downwards.
GTCTCTGATTGCTTGGGGCTCCCTTTGGCAGCCCTTAGCAATTGAGCACAGATTTCTTGGATCAATGTAATGCAATAGCATGAGGTTTGTACAAATTTAGGGTCAAAACCCTTATACAATCATTCCCTTACTTTTATACCCTAGAATCCCAGAGTCTACAAAAAATGTCAGCTCTTCACTGGAAGCTTCAGTTAAGGGTGCACTGATGTTTTTGCAGGTCCAGCAACCTAATCCATAAAGCAGAAGAAAATTCTGCACTCCAAGCTCCGCCCAAAATTTTTTTTTTTTTTTTAAATCATTAAAAGCCTAAAGATTCAAACTTCTTGAACAGAAAATAGCATGGTTTTGCATGTTTCAAGGAGAACCTCTTAAACATCTGTTTTTTTGCATCTTCTCCTTTTCTAAGGGAGTAATGGAAATAGGTAGGCAGTACAGTACTGTTTCGCCAATCCTGGCCCCTCCCGGGTGCCGCAGTCTGTATGGGATTCCCATCTTGGTTATGGTTGTCTAAAATGGAATAACCTCTCTTTTTAAAGTCAAGCAGAACGAACTTAATATTTGTATGGTCACCATGTAAATGTGGCTTATATTTTAAGAATGGATTCTTTAAGCCAGTAAATAGTAATGACTAATAATTTTATTGTATATTATTTTACAGCATTTTCTTCTCTGGTGCAGTGTCCTCCATTTTAATATGATTTATTAATTATAATTTATTAAAAACTTACCCTGACAGCAAAGTGGTGCTAAATGGACACGCTTTAATTCTGTAAGATAAGACTGATTTCTACAGTAGCAACCTCTCCTGTGCCAACCACTGTTTGGCATGATATTCCAGCAGCTGTAGTGTGTACAATAGTTCTATGCCTCAACTGCAAATTAATGTAAATCCTGCAGATGTTCACTTTTAAAATTGGTGGTGAACAGAAATTTCACTCCTCAAAAAAGGGCTGTTAAGGAACCAGAGTATATAGAAGACATACTGTACCTCTTACGTTAGATCTCCTAGTAGCTCTATATAAATGCATATTTTTACAGTAGAGGGATTTATCAAAACCTTTGCTGTGGAAACATTGAGCAGTTGCATAGAAAATCAGATTGCTACTATTTTATTTTTTAAAAGCAATCCAATCGGTTGCTGTGGGCAACTGGTCAACATTTCCTCTGCAAAGGTTTTCATAAATGTACCCCATTATCTCTGTAATTGTTTGCTTTCATTCTTCCAAATAGTGCAATGTGAACTCTGACACTGGAGAACCAGAAGATGAACTGACTACTGAAGCCATTGAGTTTTGCCAGAAAATTGGCAGTAAATCTACAAAGGTATCTGATATAGTTGGACACAGAGACAAGCTGGTATATGCTGCTATTCATGAAGCTGTGAACTCTGTAAATGAGAAATCTACATCAAATGCACAAAAGGTCCAGAAGTGGATAATTCTTGAAAGGGATTTTTCTATTGCAGGAGGAGAACTAGGTGGGTATTGTGAGGCTCCATCTTTGTTTTCAAGTAATTTAATCAATAGTTCTTGCTGCAATTATTAAATCTCAGTTTAGAGTAACTTCAGATAGTAGGGTACTAAAGTTCTGATTTTATGCTAGTAAATGCTCAGAATACGGACCTCACAACAGCGTCTATGTAAAACAGTACAACTTGCAGTAAATGTTAACATTTTACATTTGTACTTACTGGTAAAAGGCTTAGTTCTGATTTCAGCAACTTTTTTAAAATTTCAAAACCAGAACTTCACTGTAATTTGAAGTTAATTGTAATTTGTTTCTATAGCTACATGTTACAGTTCTTGATTTCATATTATTTTTCATGCTTAAGGTCCCACTATGAAACTGAAGCGACCAGTGGTTTCCAAAATGTATAAAGAAGAAATCGACAGCTTTTATCTGGATGCTGTGACGCCTACTGATGTCATACCTTCAAAGTAGTGTTCTTTCAGTGTAGCCATAATCTAACTTGTCGTGTGGGTGTTTGGCTTTGTCTAATATCCCCACTCATTGGGTCCATCAGGAGTTCTGTTATGAATAATTTTTTTTTATTTTTTTTGCTTTACCATATAGAAACACTTAATTCTGTGATCACTGTCTTGCTCATGGTTTAGTCAGTGGGGCCTAGATGTTTTTGGAAGGATAGAATTGGTTTCTCATGAGTGCCTCCTGAGTGCTGCTGAAAATCTCCCTGAATCACATAGTCTTCTGGTTTGGCAGCAATTCTAACATTTTTATCTCCATACATTGTATGACCTTCCAGGATTTAGGCACGTATGTATATAAATGCTATAGATTCTGTCAGCCTAATGGAATAACTGGAAGGCTTGTGAATATGAAGGAAAATGAGCCAAAAACAAACTTTGAATTCTAAACTTGCACACCAAAAAGCAGAATGTCCTATATAACGGAATAGATGTAAGGTTTGAATGTTTTATGAACCTAAGGTTGATGTATAAAGTAAATTATTTAACTTTTTCATCCTTTTTTGTAATTTTTGTTTTTTCTTATTGTAAAACAAAATGCCGAATATTTGTAAATGTTTATGTAACTTGTAAAATTTTTGCTTTATGAAGTGTTTTGTGTTTTTTTTTTAATTTAAATTTTTTTTTTTTTTTTTTGCTTTATTGGCACTATATAACTGCTGCCTAATGCTTTGTAAATTTAACATACTGGTTTGGGGAAGTTCACAGTAATTTAAGCCGCTACTGTTCATGCAAATGATCTTCATTGTGCTCTTTATGGAAACAGTGAGGGGATGATCTACAGTTAGGTCTTCAATGCAAATGTTTTTGGGGGTAAATATAACAAGGAGGTTATTCAAAGTAAATTTGAATATCTGACACTTCGCACAACTTATTTACTTATTTGGGTGTTAGTGGTTACTGGGTTTATAGTCTGCGGCAGATATGCACTAGCAAAGCACCAAGATGAAGCAGACATTCTGACCTGGGAGAGCTTTTTAGAGGACAATACAATTTCAGGATGCCACTTTTTTAAATTATGCACTAGTCACACAGTGTGACGCTCTGTGACCAGCTTAGGACAGGTATGCAATACTAGTGTTTGATCTTTGGAACATGGTTAATTGTTTATTGAATAAACATTCTATTTACATCCATAGCCTCCTGTCTGCTCGTATGCCTTCCCTTGAATTTTAAATTTCTAAGTCGTCCCTATTATGTTTGTTTGTTTTTTAAATTTACTGTGTACAAACTAATTCAGAGCTATTAAGCAATGGTCCAAATAAAGGGAATATTCATATGGCATAATTTGATACCATTTTACATAGCATCACTACTTACCTCTACCGGCGGTTGGAGGTACAAACAGCCCTTGTACTTGTTTTTGCTGATGGAATTACAACTGTAGTAAACTACATCTGAAGCTTCACAGCGCCTACAACTATCTTCTTGCCAACACCACTGACAACTCTTGCCTGAAGTGCTAACCCACACATGCATTGTTTATGGTTTTGTAACCTTGCAGTATAATTGCTTGTCACTTGTTTGCTGACCCTCTACAAGTTTGCTTAGCCTCTGCAATTTATTCTGCAGCTGGGTTGCAAACTCTGGATTGTAGTGTGGCCCTTCAAAAGCATTAACAGCCACACCTCCCTTGGTGGTGTGAAGACCACCAAGGCAGGATCGGGAACCACACAGCGGGACAGGTGTACCAGGGATGGCTGTGGAGAGCAGCAGCCATCTCTTATGAGACATGTTCCTGCTGGATCTGGCCAAAGGGTCTGGATAGAGTAAGAGTCGAGGTGCAATAGTGCCCCGGGAGTGGTGACCCCCAGGGTGCCGAAACTCACTTGGGCTTGGCAACCCCACTTGACTGATGGCACATAGCACTCACTCTTTCTCTCACCCTTCTGGGCACTCACCCTTAGTATCCTGGGTAGGATTGGGGAATTTTTATAGATCCGGTTGGATGTCTGGGCAGTATTACACTGAGCACATCCACTTATTTATTTTTTCATTTCATAATCATGACCGCACCACCATGAGATTATCCCCCGTAGCTCTAAATAGGAACAGGATACATAGGCCCCTCCCCATTCACCCCTCAGTGTCTTCTGTTCCTAGGAGCATACAATGAAAGGTGAGAACCTCTGGGCTGGTTTCTGCTCCGGACAGGGCTGCCAGGCAGCTGGGTGTTTTCGTTCATGGTGTGTCTCCCTCCCCCTGTGCTGCACTGGGTCGTGCCTTCTTAGGGTTGCTGCCTCCTGGTCCCTTCCTCCTCGGTTCTTGTCCGGGTTTATGTGGCAGGAGTTCTGTACAGGCCGGTCTCTGATCTCCTTTGAGCTCACTGCCTGTTCCGGGCTCCATGTTGCGTGCGTGCGTCTGATGTTGCGGCGCGTATGTGACATCACACACACGAGCGTGCTTTGGGACTGGAAGTCCCTCCCCCAAGATGGCAGTGCCCACCGGAATGCCGGGGAAGCATGGAGGGGTGCCATATTTGAACAGAGGGGTATAAATTGCTCCTTTTGTCCCATCCTGCATCCCTCTGAACAATGTATGCATCTGCTGCCCCCCGCTCTGCTCATCTGGAACGTTCGGCATTAACTGTGAGTAGCTGGCCCTTAGGGGGTTCACTCACTTCTGTACTGCTTCTTACTTATGTGTTTTGTAAAGCAGTTCATTCTTTAGGATTAGCACCATATTGCTTGCTCATACAGCCTTCTGCCCCACAGCTGGCGAATTACTTCTTGTTGCATGCCTTTCGTTTACATGGTCTTCCTCAGCATATAGTTTTGGATCGAGGTGTGCAGTTTGTCTCTAAGTTCTGGCGACCCCTTTGTAACGGTCTGGACTTGGCCTACACCCTCAGTCCAACAGTCAGGTGCAGAGGGTTAATCAAATCCTTGAGAATTATCTTTGGCATTTTGTTTCAGCTCGCCAAGATGATTGGGTCTACCTTCTCCCATGGGCTGAATTCTCATATATTCATGAGGTCAACCCCCTTATTTTTGTTGTCTACGGACTCAATCTCTATTCTCCTCTTCCTCTCCCAGTCTCCTCCGGTGTGCCTGCTGTTGATGAGCTGGTCCTTGACTTCTCTACCATCTGGCGACAGATCAGAAAGTTATCCCAGGCTTCTTGACGCATGAAGGCGCAAGCAGATAAAATTAGAAGACCTCCTCCGTCCTTCTCTCCTGGTGACATGGCGTGGCTTTCATCCAAGTAAATCTGGTTCAGCTCTACTGTTACGTTATGCGCTCCGGCCACACGCTGGCCGTGAGCGCATGGTCCCATTACCTCCTGCTGCCGATGAGTCTAGGACTCTCATCGTGGGACGCACCCGCATACGAGCCCCAGTCCGTCACTCTCCCAGTGTGTCTCCTGCCCCCGCATCTGCCTTTCTGCTTCGGCGCTCGTGTCCCCATCCCCTAGGGCACGCGGGCGCCAGAGCTTTACAGGGCTAGTGCGCTCATTAGTGTAATTCACCTGTGGCTCATTCATGAATTCCTCCTCACTTCCCTGCCTGATCTTTGTTGCCTTGAGCCTGATAGAAAGCATTCCTGCTATTGCCTTGCTGTGTATTTGATCCTTTTGCTCTGTGACCTGACCTTGCTCCTTGCCTACTGACCATTTGCTACATTCCTGACTATGCTACTGTGCCGCCTGCCCTGACCTTCTGCTATACAGTCTACGAGATGCCTTATCCCTCCTGTGCCTCGCATCTCCTCAGCCGCCTGTGTGGTTGAGCCGCGCCGGGGTAGCGACCTGGGTGCCGCCTGCTGCAGTAAGTCCATCCCGCTTTGCGGCAGGCTCTGGTGAAGACCAGCGGCACCTTTTAGCCTCCACTCCCTGGTACAGTCACTCATCTGCCACACAGTTCCAGCGGATCCACATTCACCAGGGTTCCTGTCTTCTGAAGAGTGTTACATAAGTAATAGACAGACCCCTATTTTTAATATTCAAGGACTCTATAGTGACAGGGAAGGCTCCCCAGGAATGGCGCATGGCAAAGGTGGTGCCAATATTTAAAAAGGGGTCAAAAAGCGACCCACGGGAATTATTGTCCTTGTTAACCCCTTAATGACGAAGGACGTAAATGTACGTCCTGGTGACATGGTACTTAACGCACCAGGATGTACATTTATGTCCTAAGCATAACCGCGGGCATCTGAGCGATGCCTGGATCATGCGCGGCAGGTCCCAGCTGTTGATCGCAGCCCGGGACCCGCCGGTAATGGTGGACACCCACGGTCCTGGATGTCCGCCATTAACCCCTCAGATGCCGTAATCAATACAGATCATGGCATCTGCAGCATCGCGGTCACTTAAATGGATGATCGCATCGCCCGCAGTGCTGCCACGGCGATCCGATCATCCTGCACGGCAGACGGAGGTCCCCTCACTTGCCTCCACTGCCTTCCGGGGTTCTTCTGCTCTGATCTGCCTTCCCGCAGACCAGAGCAGAAGATGACCGATAACCCTCATCAGTGCTATGTCCTATACATAGCACTGAACAGGATTAGCAATCGGATGATTGCTATAAATAGTCCTCTATGGGGACTAGTAAAGTGTAAAAGTGAAAAACCCCCTCCCCAATAAAAACGTAAATTGTCCCATTTTCTCTCTTTCAACCCCCAAAAAGTGTTAAAAAAATTTATATACAGATTTGGTATCGCCGCGTGCGTAAATATCTGAGCTATTTAAAATAAAATGTTAATGATAACGTATGGTGAACGTAAAAGTCCAAAATAGCTGTTTTTTTTTATAACATTTTATTCCCCAAAAAATTAATAAAAATGTATAAAGTTTTATGTAAGCAAATATGGTATCAATAAAAAGTACAGATCACGGCGCAAAACATGAGCCCTCATACCGCTAAGTATACGGAAAAATGAAAAAGTTATGGGTCTTCAAAATAGGGGGATTTTAAAGGTAATAATTTGATTAAAAAGTTAGATTTTTTTTTTTAAGCGCAACAGTAATAGAAAAGTAGGTTATCATTTTGATCGTATTGACCCAAAGAATAAAGAATACATGTAACTTTTACCGTAAATTGTACGGCGTGAAAACGAAACCTTCCAAAATTAGCAAAATTGTGGTTTTCTTTTTAATTTCCCCACACAAATAGTATTTTTTTTGGTTGTGCCATACATTTAATGGCAAAGTGAGTGACCGGACAACTGCTCATGCAAAAAAACAAGCCCTCATACTAGTCTGTGGATGAAAATATAAGAGTTATGATTTTTTGAAGGCGAGGAGGAAAAATCGAAAACGTAAAAATAAAATGGTCTGCGTCCTTAAGGGGTTAACCTCTGTTGTATGGAAATTGTATGAGGGTTTTTGAAGAGATGCTATTTTGGAGTATCTTGATAAAAATAAATGTTTGACTCCATATCAGCATGGGTTTATAAGGGATCGGCTCTGTCCAAACTAACCTGATTAGCTTTCATGAGGAGGAAAGCTCCAGACTGGACCAGGGCCAATCCCTGAATGTCATATCTTGATTTTTCCAAATCATTTGGTACAGTGCCACAGAAAAGGTTAGTGCATAAAATGAGAAGGATCGGGCTGGGGGAAATTGTGGGTAAGTAACTGGCTCAGAGAGGAAACAGAGGGTGGTTATTAATGGTACTTATTCTGATTGGGTGACTGTTACTAGTGAGGTACCACAGGGGTCAGCCTTGGGTCCTGTTCTATTTAGTATATTTATTAATGACCTTGTAGAGGGGTTGAATAGTAAAGTAGCAATCTTTGTAGATGATACTAAACTCTGTAAAGCGGTAAACACAATAGAGGACAGTGCACTATTACAAATGGATCTGGATAGGTTGGAGGTTTGGATTGAGAAGTGTCAAATGAGGTTCAACACTGATAAATGTGAGCTAATGCACATGGGAAAGAAAAATCCGGGCTGGGATTATGTATTAAATGGGAGAACACTTGGGACGACTGTCGTGGAAACAGACTTAGGGGTCTAGGTTAACAGTAAATTTAGCTGAAGTGACCAGTGTCGGGCAGTTGCTGCCAAGGCAAATAAAATCATGGGATGCATCAATAGGACCATAGATGCCCACGACAAGGAAATAATTCTACCAGTGTACAAATCACTAGTAGAATACTGTGTACAGTACTGGGCACCAGTGTAAAAGAAAGATATATGTAGTGGAGCTGGAGAGGGTTCAAAGATGCGCAACCAGAGTAATATGGGGAATGGAAGGATTACAGTACACAAAGATTACACTGTTCTACAGGTAAAAAGTTATGAGCATTAAAACAGCTGTTCTTACATAATTTTGGGGTGCTAAAAAACTAAAATAACAAATTTATATTTGCTCTAGTTTCCATGATATAAGCAACCAACTAATGAAGTAAGCTTTATAAAAATGCCTGATGCAACTTACACCATAGATTACATAGTCAGTATTGGTGACCAATAGAAAACTGCCAAGTGTACCAAGATGGCTAAGATAGCTAATGTTATTTCACCAAATTCTATAAAAGTCACAGTATCTGTTGCTTGCGAGTTTAGGATATTTTAATCACTGCATTTACGAACTATGGGAGCCTGGGCGTGGCTTAGTGCGGCATGTGAGCAGACCTGTGGTCTGGAGCTCTGCTTGGAATTCTTCATTTATCCTGGACAACTGGATAGAATTCAGCTTATGAACTATCGCCTACCTGTGGGGGAAGGTGCCTGGAGCATTTGGATACTGGGATGGCCGGGCGGAGACGCAATAGGAAGATGCAGGGAGCGGCAGAAGATAGTGAGGCAGAGATGCAGGGGCAGCCTGTGCCATCATGCGCAGAGGTGTCGGAAATTGTGGAGCGGCTGCATCGCTTCATATGGGTCACAGAACCACTGGTGCGGGTTCCAGTGGATGACTGGAGTGAAGAGGAGTAGGATGGGGCTTACTGGTTGGCCGGGGCCTCTGTCTCCCCTGCAGCTGCGGACCCCTCCACTGTGCTGAGCGGCCCTGAACAGCATGCCGCCGCTGGTCAGTCTACGTTTAACTCACTCTCTCCTGGAGTGCAATCTGCATACCAAAGGGACTCCTCTAACTTTGCTGCTTTACCAGTTGATGACCCTGCTGGGCCTCTAAATGTTAACCACCTTCAGTGCTGGTGTGGTGCCTGCAACATTAAGCACCTCAACATCTACATCTGCTCCTGCTGAGCCCACTTTGAAGGATGTCTCTTTTGCAGTCTCCAAGGGCAACACCGATTGTTTTATAATGCTAATGAGAGGCATGCGTGAGGACATTAACCTTATTTGCCATGATATGCAAAAGGTTTCAGAGCTGGTTAGTGTGGTTGAGGAAAGGCTGAGGGATCCTGGAGGATCAGGTCCTTCTGCTCAAGAGAGAGTGATTAACAATCTGACTGCACTTGCCGCTAAATCTGATGACATGGAAAACCGCCTGCGGCAGAATAATGTGCGCCTAGTAGGTGTTCCTGAAAAAGTCGAGGGTCGTGACCCTCGAGAGTGCGAAATGGAAAAAAAAATTCACTGTGCGACAAAATTGAAGAGAAAAATAAATTTTTTTACTTTTTGGTAAAAATGACACCTTTTATTAGAGATGAGCGAACTTTTCAAAAATTTGATTTGGCTGATTCGCCAAACTTTCCAAAAAAGTTTATTTCGATCCGAATTTATTCGTGGTGAATCTATATTAAAAAAGGCTATTTCTAGCCTACAGCCAGCCTCAATAGGGGTATAGAACAAGTTGCTGTGTTCTAAAACGCATATGGAGTTTGCTGGGGTAGTGAAATCATACTGTTATTCAGAATAACATGCAGATTACCGTCATCGCTTTTAGAATCGCTGCCGCACAGCAGCACAATGACAGAGCCTGGTGGTGGCATCAGTGTGAGGAGACCATATAGTGGCTGAATAACACAGCGTGGAGGTGTTGGCAGCATGAGGACACCATATACTGGCTGAATGGGACAGTGTGGAGGTGTTGGCAGCGTGAGTAGGCACTAGGCCTTCACAATCCTTAAGATTAAAAGATGAATTTAGAAATTTAAACCGAAGATTTTGGATAGCGGGTGCTACCTTTGATAACATTTGAATTTCCCTGACCCAGGCCCAGCAGCGGCATCAGTAAATCATATATTGCCTGAATGACACAGCCTGGAGTTGGCTGATGCATGAGTACACACCAGGGCTTCAAAATCCCCCCCAAAAAAACACAACAATTTTTGAAGAATATTTTGGATAGCAGGTGCTACCTGTGATAAAATTTGAATGACCCAGGCCCAGCAACGGCATAAGTAAACCATATATTGCCTGAATGCCACAGTTGGCTAATGCACGAGGAGACCATTGAAATGTCTGATTTTTTTATTTTATTTGAAATTTAAATCAAACTTTGGGTGTCCCGGACCCCAGCGTGTGGGTACAAAGGACCAAATCCAACAAGCCCCCACAGGGCTCATGTGGCCGTGAGATCTAGGCGCAACGTCTCCATTGCCCTGACCGGCCATTGTTTCCAACACTTTTCGCCAAGGGAAACCATGTGAAGAACAGCGTGACACCGCTGTACCCTGCACATATGGTATGGTGAAGGGCCACTGAGACTTGTCCGGGCAGTGGAGGCTTAGGACACAGTGGAGGATGTGGAGGTGGAGTCGCACACTGTCACAGGACCAACGGGCTGACAGAGTGGAGCAAGAAGCAGCATGAGTACGCAAGAAGGGTTCACAACCCATAAAATTAAAAAGTCAACTTTGAAAGCTCTATTGAAGATGCATGTTAGGTAGTACTACCATCCAAAAATTTAAGGCCCAAGCCCAGAAGCGTCAGTAAGCCAAGTAATTCCTGAAAGACACAGTACACCCGAGGGTTTCATAACCCCATTACATTGCAAGATCAATGTTGAAATTTCATTTAAGCTAGTGCTAAATTTCACAAAATTTGAGGGCCAAGGCAAGAAGCAGCATTAAGCAAATTAGTTCCGGATAAAAAAAACTGTCAGGAAAAGGCATCTGCAGTACACCAGGGGATTTAATAAGCAATAAGATTTAAATATCAATTAATTCGCGCATTTCACCATATTTTTCGACATATAAGATGCTCCGGCATATAAGACGCACCCAATTTTAAAGGAGGAAAATCTAGAAAAAAAAAAGATTCTGAACCAAATACTGTAGTAAAATATTTTATATCAGTATAGTTCCTCCACAATAGTTGTCAGTATAGTTCCCCCACAATGATAGGCAGCTCCCCCCCCCCCACAATGGTTGGCAGTATAGCTCCCCCACAATAGTTGGCAGTATAGTTCCCCCGCAATGGTAGGCAGCTCCCCCCCCCCCCCACAATGGTTGGCAGCATAGTTCAACCACAATGGTTGGCAGCTCCCTCCCACAATAGTTGGCAGTATAGTTCCCCCACAATGGTAGGCAGCTCACCCCCACAGACATACAGCTTCCAGCCATATACAGAGTACGGCTGGAGGCTGTATGTCTGTGTGCTGCGCCGACAGTGTTCCGGTCACCGCTCCTCTGGCCCGGTGTCACAATCTGCTGCTATGGCCTATGGACCATAGCAGTAGGTGCCGGGACCAGAGGAGCGGTGACCGGAACACTGAAGATTACTCACCAGGCCCCGGCCGGCGCGCGTCTTCCTCCGGTCCTCCTGGGCCTCTATGGTTGTACGCACGGGACATCACTGACGTCCCATGCGTACAACCATAGAGAGGCGGAGGATCGGAGGAGGACGCGCATTGGCCGGGGAATGGTTAGTGACCCGCGGACATACTTATGTCCCGAAAATATTTTTCGGGACACAGGGATGTCCGGCATAGGAAAACCTTTGATTATCTGCCCGGGCCGGCTCCCGTGTGTGGCTGCAGGCGGGGGTTTACCAGAGCAGGTAAAAACTAATTCACGTATACTAAAAACCAGGGTGCCTCCAGCTGTTGAGAAACTACAACTACCAGCATGCCCGGACAGCCTTTGCCGGTCCGGGCATGCTGGGAGTTGTAGTTTCACAACAGCTGAAGGCACCCTGGTTTTTAGTATACAGTTATTAGTAATTCACCTGCCCGGCGCCCGGAACTGTATGTTCCAGGCGTAGGGCAATAAACATAGCCGGTGTGAGGTGAAAAATTCACCGGCGGTCATGAGGCTGCTGCGGGCGGGGAGCGGGTAGTCAGTGCTGTACCGCATTGCCGCAGCCTCTGTACTTACCGCTGACTTCCCTCTCTCGCCCGCAGCAGCCTCAGGCGTATATTCGCCGTATAAGACGCACCAACTTTCTCCCCTCCGTTGTGGGGAATAGAGAGTGCGTCTTATACGGCGAAAAATACGGTAATTATTTAACTCAAGATCACCTGATAGCAGATTCTAGACTACACAGTGTCTGAATGCCACATCCTTGAGGTGGCTGAAGCAATGGGAAGCCATTATGGCTCACACACATAGGAAATAGGTACATCCAAAACATTAACAGGTAATTAATTAGAGGATTTTAATTATTTAACTTGAGATCACCAGATAGCAGATCATATCTCATAAATTCAGACAGACACTCCAATTTTAATAGAAAGTTAAAATAACAACCTTTAGACACTCATTAAAAGTGGATAACAGTGTTGAGTCACATGACACTCGGGTTCCATCAAATAAAGGCTTGCACAACATTGAGATTCCCACAATAAAGAATAGACTGAATAAAAAAAGGATGACTTCAGTGTTTATTAAAAGGTGTACTAGAAGAATTCAATAGTTTTCTCAGTCAGAAGAAAATATTAACCCCTTCATGACCCAGCCCATTTTCACCTTCATGACCTGGGCATTTTTTGAAAATCTGACCACTGTCACTTTAAACATTAATATCTCTGGAATGCTTTTACTTATCATTCTGGTTCCGAGATTGTTTTTTCGTGACATATTCTACTTTATGTTATCGGTAAAATTTCACTGATATTTGTATCCTTTCTTGGTAAAAAATCTAAAAATTTCATGAAAATTTTGAAAATTTTGCATTTTTCTAACTTTGAAAGTCTCTGCTTGAAAGGAAAATGGATATTCCAAATAAATTACATATTGATTCACATATACAATATGTCTACTTTGTGTTTGCATTAAAAAATTGACAAGTTTTTACTTTTGGAAGACACCAGAGGGCTTCAAAGTTCCGCAGCAATTTTCCAATTTTTCTCAAGATTTTCAAAATCGTAATTTTTCAGCGCCCAGTTCAGGTTGGAAGTGGATTTTAAGGATCTTCATATTAGAAATACCCCATAAATGACCCCATTATAAAAACTGCACCCCCCAAAGTATTCAAAATGACATTCAGTAAGTGTTTTAACCCTTTAGGTGTTTCACAGGAATAGCAGCAAAGTGAAGGAGAAAATTCTAAATCTTCATTTTTTACACTCGCATTTTCTTGTAGACCCAATTTTTGAATTTTTACAAGGGGTAAAAGGAGAGAAATCACCCTAAAATTGGTAACCCAATTTCTCTTGAGTAAGGAAATACCTCATATGCGTATGTAAAGTGTTCGGCGGGCGCAGTAGAGGGCTCAGAAGGGAAGGAGCGACAATGGGATTTTGGAGAGTGAGTTTTTCTGAAAGGGTTTTTGGGGGGCATGTCCCATTTAGGAAGCCCCTATGGTGACAGAACAGTGGACCCCCCCACATGTGACCCCATTTTGGAAACTATACCCCTCATGGAATTTAATAAGGGGTGCAGTGAGCATTTACACCTCACTGGCGTTTGACAGATATTTGAAACAGTGGACTGTGCAAATCAAAAATTTTATTTTTCATTTTCACAGACCACTGTTCCAAAACTCTGTCATACGCCAGTGGGGTGTAAATGCTCACTGCACCCCTTATTACATTCCGTGAGGGATGTAGTTTCCAAAATGGGGTCACGTGGATATTTATTGTTTTGCGTTTGTCAGAACTGCTGTAACAATCAGCCACCCCTGTGCAAATCGCCTCAAATGTACATGGTGCACTCTCCCTTCTGGGCCTTGTTGTGCGCCCCCAGAGCACTTTGCGCCCACATATGAAGTATCTCCGTACTCAGGAGAAATTGCGTTACAAATTTAGATGGTCTTTTTTCCCTTTTACCTCTTGTGAAAATGAAAAGTATAGGGCAACACCAGCATGTCAGTGTAAAAAATTAATTTTTTTACACTAACATGCTGGTGTAGACCCCAACTTCACCTTTTCATAAGGGGTTAAAGAAGAAAAAGCCCCCCAACATTTCTCCCGAGTACGGCGATACCCCATATGTGTCCCAAAACTGTTGCCCTGAAATACGACAGGGCTCCAAAGTGAGAGAGCGCCATGCGCATTTGAGGCCTGAATTAGGGATTTGCATAGGGGTGGACATAGGGGTATTCTACGCCAGTGATTCCCAAACAGGGTGCCTCCAGCTGTTGCAAAACTCCCAGCATGCCTGGACAGTCAATGGCTGTCCGGCAATACTGGGAGTTATTATTTTGCGACAGCTGGAGGCTCCGTTTTGGAAACAGTAGCGTACCAGACGTTTTTCATTTTTTGGGGGGAGGGGAGGCTGTGTAGGGGTATGTGTATATGTAGTGTTTTTTACTTTTTATTTTAGGTTAGTGTCAGTGTAGTGTAGTGTTTTTAGGGTACAGTCACATGGGCAGAGGTTCACAGCAAGTTTGCTGCTGGAAGTTTGAGCTGCAGCGCAAAATTTGCGCCATCTCAAACTTGCAGCACTCACTGTAAACCTCCGCCCATGTGAGTGTACCCTGTACATTCACATTGGGGGGAGGGGGCAAACATCCAGCTGTTGTAAACTCCGAGCATGCCCTTTGGCTGTCCGTGCATGCTGGGAGTTGTAGTTTTGCAACAGCTGGAGGAACACTGGTTTGGAAACACTAAGTTAAGTAATAAACTTTCAAGTGTTTTGCAACCAAACTTAGTGTTTCCAAACCAGTGTGCCTCCAGCTGTTGCAAAACTACAACTCCCAGCATGCATGGTCTGTCAGTGCATGCTGGGAGTTATAGTTTTGCAATAATTGCAACAGCTGGAGGCACTGAGGTAGGAAACGGACAATGTTTCCCAACTAGTGTGCCTCCAGTTGTTGCAAAACTACAACTCCCAGCATGCCCAGACTGCCAAGGCATGCTGGAAGTTGTAGTTCGGCAATATCTGAAGGATCAGATGTTGCCGAACTACAACTTCCAGCATGCTTGGGCAGTCTGGGCATGCTGGGAGTTGTAGTTTTGCAACATCTGGAGGTCCACAGTTTGGAGACCACTGTATAATGGTCTCCAATCTGTACTCTTCCAGATGTTAGAGAACTACAACTCCCAGCATGCCTGGACAGACTGAGCATGCTGAGATTTGTAGTTTTGCAACATCTGGAAGAGCACAGATTGGAGACCATTATACAGTGGTCTCCAAACTGTGGACCTCCAGATGTTGCAAAACTACAACTCCCAGCATGCCCAGAAAGCCAAAGGCTGTCTGGGCATGCTGGGAGTTGCAGTTTTGAAACTCTCAGAGGCAGCAGTGAGATCGCTTTACGGCGATCTCACTGCTGCCAATGAAGATGCCGCACTGCTGCCGGAAACTCACCTCCGGGACGCAGCGCAGCCGGGACCGCACGGAGGACGCCGGGACCGCACGGAGGACGCCGGGACCGCTCGGGACACCGCTCCGACGGGTAAGTGACGCCGGGGGACGGGTCAGGGACACTTAGTAGAGCGGTGTGTGTCCCGATCCCCGTGATCGGAACTCACACACCGCGCTGCTATCAGCTAGTCAGATTTGACTAGGGGGGGTGGGGGACGAAACCCCCCGTGGTCGCACGGTAAGATGGCTATCAGTGATAGCCACCATCTTTCCGGGCGCTGCGGGATGCCGCGAGTAGCGGCAGTAATGTCCATGACGTACCTGTATGTCATGGGTCGGGAACACCTTGCCACCCATGACGTACAGGCATGTCATAGGCCCGGAAGGGGTTAAAGTTGTTTTAGGTATGTTGTCTGACGAAATACCTTTGTGTTAGAACAAGTGCATATCCAAGAGTCCAGAAGACTCTATAATGCATGACTGTGGACCACAAAAAGACATTCTTCTCTAAAGTAATGTGTTCTGACATAAAGAAGCAGAGTTCATCCCTCACCGTGTTATTTTGGGCAAATTTTAATTAAAAAAATCACACACAACAAGCGTTCCATGGTGTCATGGTAAATTCAAGTTTACTTATCAGAAAATGTTAAGAAAACAGAACCCAAGAGGCTTTAATAACCCCATACATTGCACCATAAATTTTGAAATTTTAATTAAGCATGTATGTATCTAGTCCAAAAATGTAAGGCCCAAGCACAGAAGCCTCAGTAATCCAAGTAGTTCCTGAAAGACAGTCAGGAAAAGGCATCAGCAGTACACAAGAAGATTTCGTAACACCTAAGATTGAAAGATCAATGTTAAAATCTCAATTAAGCATGTATGTAAGCTTCTGCAAAACATCCAAATTTAAGGCCCAAGCCCAGAAGCATCAATAAGCCATGTAGTTCCTGAAACACAGTCAGGAGCAGGCATCAGCAGTACACAAGAGGGTTTCATAACCCCTTACAGTGAAAGATGAAAGTTGAAATTTCTATTAACCTCTTAAGGACGCAGAGTGTATGGATACACCCTGCATTCCGAGTCCTTAAGGACGCAGGGCGTATCCATACGCCCGTGGGAAATCCGGTCCCCACCGCTAGCCGGTCGGGAACCGGAGCCGGATGCCTGCTGAAATCGTTCAGCAGGCATCTCGGCATATCGCCCAGGGGGGTCATCAGGACCCCCCATGTCGGCGATCGCAGCACATCGCTCATCAATTCAGATGAGCGATGTGCTGCGATTCCATTCCCCGACGCTAGCCGGGCGGGGATCGGAGCTGGATGTCTGCTGATTTCTATCAGCAGACATCCCGGCAGTGTGCCGGAGGAGGTCCGGAGGACCTCCTATACCGGCGATCGCTGCAGGACGCCGGTAACTACTAACCGGCGTTCTGCAGCTGTTCCGGGTCATCAGGGTCACGTGTGACCCTGTGACCCGGATATAGATGGTGACTGGTGGTGTAGTATACACCACCAATCACCATCCATGCTGTACTGGGGGCTGGCATTGTGGCCACCCCCCTCAGTACAGTTGTGATTGGGTGGCCACACCAATCACAATGTAATGGGAGGGGATTGGGTGGGCTAGGAGCATGTTGCTCCGTTCTGCCCGCCATTTCAGAGAGATCTGGTGTGCAGGACGGAGCCCCGTGCTGCCCACCATCCCCTCAGTTAAAAAAAAGTGCCCCTTGGCACAGAAATCCCCAGGGATAGCTTTAGATTTAGGTAGGGACAGGCTAGGGTTAAAAAAAAAAAAAAAAAGTTTTTTCCATTTTTTTTTTCAGCGTACCTCAGTGGGTGTCCGTGGGTCCGTAGCACCTTTAGCTGCGTGACCCCGGCCCTGCTGGGTCTCTGCGGTCTGCCGCCAGTCTTTTTTTTTGGCGCAGAT
This sequence comes from Hyla sarda, assembly GCF_029499605.1. Classification (NCBI taxonomy): domain Eukaryota; kingdom Metazoa; phylum Chordata; class Amphibia; order Anura; family Hylidae; genus Hyla; species Hyla sarda. The sequence continues at coordinate 251,878,294 of NC_079189.1, read as the reverse complement.
CTTTTTTTTTTCCTAAGCATGTGTGCGGACCCTCTTAGTTATAAAGGAGCAGTCCGCCACCGTTTGTTAAAGCCCACCCGCCGCTGATCAGTCCCGTAGTACTGATCAACGTTTTTTTTTTTGTGGTGCCGGCGCTTTTTTTCGTGTTTTCTAGCGCTTTTTTGCACCCATAGGCGGTCCGTGCCACCAGGCGTGTACTGTGTGGCCGGACCTTACCTGTGTGTGTGTGCGGCGTGCCTCACCGCTGTCAGTGATTTATCACTGATCAGCGTTTTTTTTTTGTGGTAAAGGCACTTTTTTCGGTTAACGTGTGTTTTTTTTTTTGCACCCATAGGCGGTCCGTGCCACCAGTAGCAGGCGTGTCCTGTGTGGACGGACCGTACCTGTGTGTGTGCAGCCTGTCCCACCGCTGTCAGTGATTTATCACTGATCAGCGTTTTTTTTTTTGGTTCAGGCGGGTGCATTTTTTCAGGGTTAAGCATTTTTTTAATTTAATTTTTCGGGTTTTTTGTGTGGGGGTCTGTGTACAAGCCACCAGCCACTGTTCTGGGCTGAGTGGCCGGACCCCCCATTGACTTCTGCGCCCCCTGCCGCCACAAGCGCTAATCAGTGCGCACACCACTGATTGGATAAACGCTTTTTTTTGGCGCAGGGCTTTTTGGCGCTAGAAGTCCCTTTTTTGTTTTTAAAAAAAGTCCCCTTTTTATTTTTTTTCTGTTAGGGCGGGTTAGTTTAGTTAGGTTAGGGAGGGTTAGGGCGGGTTAAGGAGGTAGTATCGCACCACACCACACGCAGCACACACACCAATAAAGTTTCCCCCACACACACACACACACACACACACATACCTGTATCCCCATTAGAGTAGGGAAATGGCCCGCAGAGCGTTTTCGGCGGAGGAGGCATATGCCATAATTGCCTCCGACACCGAGAGCGGCTCAGAGGATGATGAAGACCCCACCTTCCTTATTTCATCCTCCTCCTTTTCATCTAGTTCAGATGATGAGCCACCAAGGCGGCGGAGACGCCGCCGTGCTGCTCCGCAAACCTCCTCTGCCCTTGACCCTGTGCCCCTTGCTAGTATGAGTCCCCCTGGCGCTCATACTAGTGAAGCCCCCCAGCCAAGGTCACTGGTACCTCGTACCGGAGAACTTGTCTGGGCTGAGCCAGCGGACCACGAGTCCGTGATTCCTGAGTTTGTTGGCGACTCAGGAATCAAGATTAACATCGCTGGGTTCACTGAAAAGGACTTTTTCGGTTATTTTTTCAGTGACGACTTTGTTAATCTAATGGTTACACAGACGAATCTGTACGCCCAACAGTTCGTCGCCGCTAACCCGGGCTCACTTTTAGCTACACCCGGCGGCTGGACTCCAGTCGATGCAGCCGAAATGAGGACCTTTTGGGGCCTCGTGCTGCATGTAGGTCTAGTTAAAAAACCCAGTGTCAGGCAATATTGGAGTGGGGACATCCTGTACCAGACCCCGCTCTACAATATGGCCATGACACATCCCCGGTTCGAGGCCATTCGGAGATGTTTGCATTATGCTGATAATGCGGCATGTCAGGCCGGTCATCAATCACTTCGGGGACAGATTTTGGGAGGCCTATGTCCCTGGAAGGGAGGTCGCTATTGATGAGTCTCTCATCAGCTTTAAGGGGAGATTCAGCTTCCAGCAATACATCCCCACCAAGCGAGCGCTGTATGGCGTGAAGATGTATAAACTTTGCGAGAGTACCTCCGGGTACACTTGCAAGTTTATGGTGTATGAGGGACGAGATTCCCGCATTGAACCCCCAGATTGTTCCCCCACTCTGGGTGTTAGCGGGAAAATCGTTTGGGGCCTTTTGCACCCATTGCTAGATAAAGGTTACCACCTTTACGTGGATAACTTTTATACTAGTATCCCTCTCTTCACATCCCTCGCCACCAGATCCACGGTCGCTTGTGGGACAGTCCGGAAGAATCAAAGAGGCCTTCCTTCCTATCCCCTGCAGACTCCTATCCCCCGGGGTGAGTCCCGTGCCTTTTCCCATGAGAACCTGTTGTTGGTCCGGTATAAGGACAAGAGGGATGTCCTTATGCTCACCACAATTCATGGGAATGGCAGCACCCCTGTCCCTGTGCGAGGTACCGTGGGACCGGTCCTCAAGCCCGATTGTATTCTGGACTACAATCGGTATATGGGGGGAGTTGATCTTTCTGATCAAGTCCTCAAGCCATATAATGCCATGCGGAAAACACGCGTATGGTACAAAAAAGTTGCGGTCTACATGGTACAGGTTGCCATGTACAACGCTTTTGTACTGTACAAGTACGCTGGCAACACAGGGACATACCTGCAGTTCCAAGAGGAAGTTCTAAAGGCCCTCATCTTTGGTGACCGCCAAAGAGCGGGTCAGAGCACCTCTGGAACTTCAGGTCCCCGGATCGTCCCCGGCCAACACTTTCCAGGTGTGATCCCCCACTCTGGAAAGAAGGGACGATCTCAGAAGAAATGCAGAGTGTGTCACAAGAGGGGGATTCGGAAGGACACCACCACTCAATGCGACACTTGCCCCGATCATCCGGGCCTCTGCATAGGCTGCTTCAGGGAGTATCACACTTCCATGGAGTACTACATTTTCCATCCTTTGTCCTAATTTTCATTCCCCAAAGTTCGACTCCAATGTACCAGTCCAGATTACATTGTCTTCCAAATTGTATACCAAACCCCCCCAAAAAAGACAAAAAACACCTTTTTTCCAATACCCCCAATATCTTTTTTTATTTCATCCCCCTAAAAAATGGGTCATGGGACACAGAGTCAACAGCATTTGAGGTTTGCAGTTGCCTCAAATGGGCAACACTCTCTCCCCACCTGAGCGGGTTGCGCATTTGAGGTAACAGAATAGGGACGGCCCCACACATCCCCTTCCCAGAATGATGATTCAGAGTATAGGGTTTGGGTTTACTTTTGGCTGTACTCTGGGTCATCATTCTGGGAAAATAATTGGCATATCAGTACTAAAATTGCAATTTTCTCCCCCCCCCCCCATAGTACTCTTCATCCATTCCTGGAAAATAAATGAAGGGAACACCCGTCTGTTCCTAATCTCCACTTCACCCTATACACCTTCCCTAGGGGGTGTACTGTTTGTAGTATTCTCACATGTGGGTGTTCCTTTCTTGTATTTTCCTCTGAATGTATGTAACTGTTAGGTCCGTAACAAACATCCGCCTCAAATGCAAAGAGTTCTCGCTGAGCTCTGTCGTATTTCCAGGCAACAATTCTGAGTCACATGTTAGTTGTTTCCAGAAAAATGAAGCAGAGCATAGGTTGAAAATTGCAATTTTCAAAAGCTACCCTTCATCCATTCCTGGAAAATAAATTTAGGAAACACCCATGCGTTCAAAATGTCCTCTTTACCCCTATACCCATTCCCCAGGGTGGGTACTTTCTGTAATGGTGTCACATGTGGGTGTTTCATTTTTGTATTTTCCTCGGAATGTATGTAACCGTCAGCTACTGATATGCCAAAGGCCACAAATACAAAGTGACCTCTATGACTTCTGAGTCTTGTTGTGTGCCCGTCCAGCACTTTACCCCATATGTGGATGTATTTTTATAGTCAGGGGGAAAAGCCCTCCAAAATTTGTAACCCAATTCCTCATATTACCCCTTGTGAAAATGTTAAAAAAATTGGGTAACCCAAGCATTTTACTGTAAAAAAATGTTTTTCAATTTATGGCCCACTTTTCAAAAAACCTGTGAGGTGTTCATTGAGGGGTGTAGTTTCTAAAACGGTGTCACATGTGTTTTTTTTTTTTTTTCCTGTTGGGGGCTTTATAAATGCACATGACCCCCGACTTCAATTTCAACAAAATTTTCCCTCCTTCCATTCTGAGCATTGTAGTGCGTCCACAGAGCAATTTACATCCACATATGGGGTATTTTTTTTCTCAGACAAAATTGTTCTTCAAATTTTGGGGGCCTTTTGCCCTATTACCCAATGTGAAAATGAAACATTTGGGGTAACACTATCAATATAGTGCAAAAAAATCAAATTTTTCACTTTTATGGCCCACTGTTCAAAAAACCTGTGAGGTGTAAGTACTCACTGTAACACTGTCTCATTCCCCGAGGGGTCTAGTTTCCAAAATGGTGTGCCATGTGTTTTGTTTTGTTTTTTTGCTGTCCTGGCACCATAAATGCGGCATGCCCCCAGAGCAAAATTTGTAACTCCTCTTCTGAGACCTGTAGTGCACCAGCAGAGCACTTTTCACCCGGATATGGGGTGTTTTCTGAATCGGGAGAAATTGGTCTTCAAATTTTGGTTGGTATTTTCTGCTTTAACCCTTTGTAAAAATGTAAAATTTTTTAGAAACCAAGCATTTTAGGTAAAAAATATATATATTTCTTTACATATGCAAAAGTCGTGAAACCCCTGTGGGGTATTAAGGTTCACTTTACCCCCTGTTACGTTCCCCAAGGGGTCTAGTTTCCAAAATGGTATGCCATGTGGGTTTTCTTTGCTGTCCTGGCACCATAGGGGCTTCCTAAATGCGGCAAGCCCCCAGAGCAAAATTTGCTTCCAAAAAGCCAAATGTGACTCCTTCTCTTCTGAGACCTGTAGTGCGCCAGCAGAGCACTTTTCACCCCCATATGGGGTGTTTTCTGAATTGGGAGAAATTGAGCTTCAAATTTTGGGGGGTATTTTCTGCTTTAACCCTTTGTAAAAATTTAAATTTTTGAGAAACCAAGCATTTTAGGTAAAAAAATGTATATATATATGTTTTTTTACATATGCAAAAGTCGTGAAACCCCTATGGGGTATTAAGGTTCACTTTACCCCTTGTTACATTCCCCAAGGGGTCTAGTTTCCAAAATGGTATGCCATGTGTTTTTTTTCTGCTGTTTTGACACCCTAGGGCTTCCTAAAGGTGACATGCCCCCCCAAAACCATTTCAGAAAAATGTTCTCTCCAAAATCCCCTTGTCGCTCTTTCCCTTCTGAGCCCTCTGCTGCGCCTGCCGAACAATTAACATAGACATATGAGGTATGTGCTTACTCGAGAGAAATTGGGCTACAAATATAAGTATACATTTTCTCCTTTTACCACTTGCAAAAATTCAAAAATTGGGTCTACAAGAACATGCGAGTGTAAAAAATGAAGATTTTGAATTTTCTCCTTCACTTTGCTGCTATTCCTGTGAAACACCTAAAGGGTTAAAACACTTACTGAATGTCATTTTGAATACTTTGGCGGGTGCAGTTTTTATAATGGGGTCATTTATGGGGTATTTCTAATATGAAGACCCTTCAAATCCACTTCAAACCTGAACTGGCCCCTGAAAAATATTGAATTAGAAAATTTTGTGAAAAATTTGAAAATTGCTGCTGAACTTTGAAGCCCTCTGGTGTCTTCCAAAAGTAAAAACACGTAAATTTTATGATGCAAACATAAAGTAGACATATTGTATATGTGATCCAAAAAAATATATATTTTGAATATCCATTTTCCTTACAAGCAGAGAGCTTCAAAGTTAGAAAAATGCAAAATTTCCATTTTTTTCATCAAATTTTGGGATTTTTCACCAAGAAAGGATGCAAGTTACCACTAAATTTTACCACTATGTTAAAGTAGAATATGTCACGAAAAAACTATCTCGGAATCAGATTGATAACTTAAAGCATTCCAGAGTTATTAATGTTTAAAGTGACAGTGGTCAGAATTGCAAAAAGGGGCTCAGTCCTTAAGGTGAAAAAGGGCTCAGTCCTTAAGGGGTTAAGCATGTATTTATCTCGTGCTAAACATCCAAAAATGTAAGGCCCAAGCCCAGAAGCATAAGTAAGCCAAGTAATTCCTGAAAGACACAGGAGCAGGCATCAGCAGTACACCCGAGGGTTTCATAACCCCTTTACTTTACTTGCAAGATCAATGTTGAAATTTTCATTAAGCATGTATTTAGCTACTGCAAAACATCCAAAAATTAAAGGCCCGAAGCATCAGTGAGGCAAGTAGTTTCTGAAAGAGACACAGGATGAGTCAGGAGCAGGCATTCGCAGTACCAAAGAGGGTTTCATAACCCTAATTGATAACCCAAGAGGGTTTCATAACCATAATAAGTGTTGGTGTAGCAGCATGGTCAATCTACTCTGAGGCATCTGGCATTGGTGACTGGAAATCCTGGCTGATCCATCCCTGATTCATCTTGACAAACGTCAGTCTCTCCACATTTTTCGTGGACAGACGAGTTCGCCTTTGGGTTACTATGGCCCCGGCCGCACTAAACACCCGCTCTGATGGCACACTACTGGCCGGGCAGGACAGCTTTTCCAGGGCAAACTCTGCTAGTTGCGGCCATAGATCAAGTTTGGCTGCCCAGAAGTCCAGCAGATCTTCAATGTTTGCTGGCATGGCCATGTCAATGTATGCCACCACCTGCTGGTTCAGGTCCTGCTCCATGTCTACCTGCTGCTGATGAGTTGCTTCACTATGCGGTGAAGAAAGCTCATCAGCGACTGTAGACTCAGGCTGCTGCTGATGGAGCTGGTACTGCTCCGGCCACCCCTCCCCTTCCCAGCAGTGGAAGGTGAGCACAGAGGGCCCCCCCCCCTCGGAGTCAGACCTGCTAGTGGATGGACCATGACGCCGATAGGCATCGGCCAACTGACTACGTAGGATCTCTCTGTGGTAGGTCAGTTTGTCCTCCCTCTCAGTGGGTGTAAAAAAGGCCCCCATTCTGGGACGGTAGCGAGGGTCCAATAAGGTGGAGAGCCAGAAGTCATCCCGCTGACTAATTTTGACAATTCGGGGGTCACTACACAAGCAACTGAGCATGCATTGTGCCATTTGCGCCAGTGGCTCGGAGGGACTACCTGCCTCCATCTCCACTGCATATGGCCATGGTGTGTCTGGGTCCTCTGTCTTGCCTTCCTCATAACCCTCTGGCTGCTCCTCCTCCTCTCCTGTCCGATGACTAGAAACACCGGCCATCTCATCCAACCTAAACTGTGCTCCACTCTGCACCTCATCCTCCTCCTCCAGTTCAGCCCCCATAGGGCTCATGTAGCATTGAGATGTAGGCACAACGTCTCCATTGCCGTGACCAGCCATCGTTTCAATCATTTGTTGTAGGAAATGTAGGAGTGGAATTACGTTGTTCATGCCATAATCCAGGCGATTTACAAATAATGTGGCTTCCTCAAAGGGCCTCAGCAAACGGCAGGTGTCACGTATGAGCTGCCTCTGGTTCACATTGAAATTACACAAGGCAGTACTCCTATCTGCTTGGATCATCGAGAAATCGGTGATGGCTTTTCTTTGTTCTTATAGTCTGTCCAACATATGGAGGGTGAAATTCCAATGTGTGGCAACGTCACAAATAAGACTATGTTGTGGGATACTGTTCTGACGCTGCAGCTCAAGGAGGGTGTGCTTTGCAGTGTATGAGTGGCTGAAGTGCATGCACAGTTTCCTTGCCATTGTCAGGATGTTTTGCAAATGGGGTGAAGACTTCAGGAAGTGCTTGACAACCAGATTCAACACGTGTGCCATGCAGGGCGCATGTTTCACACTTCCTTGTCGCAGCGTGGACACGATGTTCTTCCCATTGTCGGTCACCATGGTTCCCATTTCCAGATTTCGTAGAGTAAGCCATACTCGGATTACTTGACTAATTTTAGCAGTTCCACCCCTGTGTGACTCCGTTCGCCAAGGCAAACCATGTGAAGAACAGCTCGACACTGCCGTGCCCTACACCCATGGTACATAGTTACATAGTTAGTTACATAGTTAGTATGGTTGAAAAAAGACATACGTCCATCAAGTCCAACCAGGGGATTGAAGGGAAGGATGTAAGGGGATAAGGGAAAGGGATGTAGTTTTATAATTCTGCATAAGCATTAATGTTATTTTGTTCCAGGAATGTATCTAACCCTGTTTTAAAGCTGTTAATTGTTCCTGCTGTGACCAGTTCCTGAGGTAGACCGTTCCATAAATTCACAGTTCTCACGGTAAAGAAGGCGTGCCGCCCCTTTAGACTAAACCTTTTCTTCTCCAGACGGAGGGAGTGCCCCCTCGTCCTTTGGGGGGGTTTAACCTGGAACAGTTTTTCTCCATATTTTTTGTATGGGCCATTTATATACTTATATACGTTTATCATATCCCCCCTTAAACGTCTCTTCTCAAGACTAAACAATTGTAACTCCTTTAATCGCTCCTCATAGCTAAGATGTTCCATGCCCCATATTAGTTTAGTCGCGCGTCTCTGCACCCTTTCCAACTCCGCAGTGTCCCTTTTATGAACAGGCGACCAAAACTGAACAGCATATTCCAGGTGAGGCCGTACCAATGCTTTATAAAGGGGGAGTATTATGTCCCTGCCCCTCGAGTCCATGCCTCATTTTATGCATGACAATATCCTGCCGGCTTTGGAAGCAGCAGCCTGACATTGCATGCTATTTTGTAGTCTGTGATCTACAAGTACACCCAGATCCTTCTCTACCAGTGACTCTGCCAGTTTAATCCCCCCTAAGACATACGACGCATGCAGGTTATTAGTACCCAGATGCATAACTTTACATTTATCCACATTGAACCTCATTTGCCAAGTGGATGCCCAGACACTTAGTCTATCCAAGTCATCTTGTAACTTATGCACATCCTCTATAGACTGTACCGTGCTACAAAGCTTGGTGTCATCTGCAAAGATAGAAACAGAGCTGTTAATACCATCCTCTATATCATTGATAAATAAATTAAACAGCAGCGGGCCCAGTACTGAACCTTGGGGTACACCACTAATTACCGGGGACCAATCAGAGTACGAATCATTGACCACCACTCTCTGGGTACGATCCATGAGCCAGTGTTCAATCCAGTTACAAACTAAAGTTTCCAAGCCCAAGGACCTTAACTTACCTGTCAGATATCTGTGAGGGACAGAATCAAACGCTTTGGCAAAATCCAGAAACACTATATCCACAGCCATTCCTCTGTCAAGGCTTCTACTCACCTCTTCATAAAAGCAAATTAGATTGGTTTGACAACTTCTATCCTTAGTAAACCCATGCTGGCTATCACTTATAATACTATTATCCCCTATGTATTCCTGTATGTAATCCCTTATAAGTCCTTCAAACAATTTACCCACAATGCACGTTAGACTTACCGGTCTATAATTGCCTGGCGAAGACCTAGAGCCCTTCTTGAAGATTGGTACCACATTAGCCTTGCGCCAGTCCCTTGGCACAATACCAGACACCAGAGAATCTCTAAATATCATGAACAAGGGTACAGATATTACTGAACTTACCTCTCTAAGAACTCTTGGGTGTAGTCCATCCGGCCCTGGAGATTTGCTTACATTTACTTTACTTAACTTACCTTGTACCATCTCTACATTAAGCCAGTTCAATACATTATATGATGTGTTACCAGCACTGACCTGGCCAATGTCAGCTCCTTCTTCCATAGTATATACAGAACTAAAGAACCCATTTAGTAGCTCCGCCTTCTCTTGATCGCCCGTGACAACCTCCCCATTATCATTATTAAGGGGTCCTACATGCTCTGTCCTTGTTTTTTTTGTATTTATATATCTAAAAAAATATTTAGGATTAGTTTTGCTTTCTTTGGCCACCTGTCTCTCATTTTGAATTTTTGCTGTTTTTATTACATTTTTACAGATTTTATTAAGCTCCTTGTACTGTTTAAATGTTATAGCTGACCCATCAGATTTGTATTTTTTGAAGGCTATTTTTTGTTGTTTATTGCTCTTTTAACCTCATTTGTCAGCCATGTAGGATTTAGTTTTAATCGTTTATATTTGTTCCCCTTTGGTATATATTTAGCTGTATAGTTATTTAGAGTTGATTTAAAGATGTCCCATTTACCTTCTGTATCAGCATTTGAGAACACCTCCCCCCAGTCTATGTCCTGTAGTGCAGCCCTCAACCCAGGGAAGTTTGCCTTTTTAAAGTTATATGTTTTTGCTTTCCCCGTCTGTCTTTGTTTTCTACATTTTAAGTCAAAAGTAACTATATTGTGGTCGCTATTACCAAGGTTTTCCCTCACAGTTACATTACCAACCAGCTCTGCGTTGTTGGAAATGATCAGATCCAACAAGGCATCACTTCTTGTTGGGTCCTCCACAAACTGGCCCATAAAATTATCCTGCAATAAATTTAGAAATTTTCTCCCCTTTGTAGTTTTAGCCAACCCCCGGCCCCAATCTATATCTGGATAGTTAAAATCTCCCATTATTACCACTGTACCTGCCTGGGCGGCCCTCTCTATTTGTTTATACAGCCGACCTTCTATCTCTTCAGTGATATTAGGGGGTCTGTAGATTACACCAAATATAATTTTTTCAGTATTTCCCTCCTTTTGTAATTCTACCCACAGTGATTCCACATCCTCAGAATCATCACACACTATGGCATCGTTCCCACTGACTTTCATACTACTTCTAACATACAGACAGACTCCACCACCTTTTCTGTTCATTCTATCCTTGCGAAACAATGTAAACCCCTGCAGATTAACAGCCCAGTCATGCGAGGAGTCCAGCCATGTCTCAGTGACCCCAACTATATCAATATGTTCCTCCAGTATCAAGGCCTCAAGCTCCCCCATTTTATTTGCTAGGCTTCTGGCATTTGTGAACATACACTTTACATTTCCATTAAGTTTTACACATATAGTCTCACTAATGGGATTTTCAGAGTTATTGGGGTTAATGTCATTTTTTGAGTTATAAGGGCTAATTGTACTACTTAAGTTCCAGGAACCCCTGTACGATGAAGGGCCACCGAGATTTGGACGTGCAGTGGAGGCCGAGGACATGGTGGAGGATGAGGAGGTGGAGTCGCACACTGTCACAGGACCAACTGCCTGAGCGAGTGGAGGAGGAAGCTGTATGACCTGTCCAAGTTGCTTTTGTGGCTGTGCAGGAACCACATTTACCCAGTAGGCCGTAAAAGACAAGTATTGTCCCTGCCCGTAGTTACAGCTCCACACGTCGGCGCTGCCGTGCACTTTTGAACACACCGACAGGCTCAAGGACTGGCCCACCTACTCATGTACAAACTTATGCAGGGCTGGTACTGCCTTATTTGCAAAGAAAAGACGGCTTGGGACTCTGCACCTTTCAGAGCATTGATGGCTTGTGCCAAGCCGAGGTGGAGAGTCCACCACTTGAAAAGGGAGGAACTGCAGCACCAGCAACTTGGACAGGAGCACATTCAACTTCTGCGCCGTTGGATAAGTGGGCGCATACTGTTGTCTCTTGGACATGGCTTCACCGATGGATTGTTGGCGGAATGGCTGATTAAAAGCAGGAGAAGCAGGAGCATCTGGAGCAACAGAAGGAGGGTTTGACACACAGCTCCCTTCGGCTGAGGTGATGGAGCCTTGGCTGGATGAAGGAGGGAGCGGATGGCCACTGGGTGATGCAGCAGGCTGGACCACTACATCGGAGCCACGGTTCTCCCAGGCCGCTTTATGGTAGTGATGCATGTGTTGACGCAGGGCCGTGGTGCCGACATTGGGACCCTGGCCACGCTTCGTGGCTTCGTGAACCTCCTCCGAATGCCTGATGAAAAACTGCCACACCGCCGAGTAGCTGATTTTCCCACCTACAGTCTGCACTAATTGACTGCTAGTGGCGCGGTGCCAGGAACCCCTGTTCCACTACCTCCCGGAAAGGTAGGCTTCCGCGAAGCAGGTGGTCTCCTCCGGGCACGTTTTGGCTCCAGAATTTCCACTCATAGAAACATAGAATGTGTCGGCAGATAAGAACCATTTGGCCCATCTAGTCTGCCCAATAATCTGAATACTATGAATAGTCCCTGTCCCTATCTTATATGAAGGATAGCCTTATGCTTATCCCATGCATGTTTAAACTCCTTGACTGTATTTGCAGCGACCACTTCTGCAGGAAGGCTATTCCATGCATCCACTACTCTCTCAGTAAAGTAATACTTCCTGATATTACTTTTAAACCTTTGCCCCTCTAATTTAAAACTATGTCCTCTTGTGGTAGTTTTTCTTCTTTTAAATTTGCTCTCCTCCTTTACCATGTTGACTCCCTTTATGTATTTAAAAGTCTCTATCACATCCCCTCTGTCTCTTCTTTCTTCCAAGCTATACATGTAAAGGTCCTTTAACCTTTCCTGGTAAGTTTTATCCTGCAATCCATGTACTAGTTTAGTAGCTCTTCTTTGAACTCTCTCTAGAGTATCTATATCCTTCTGGAGATATGGCCTCCAGTACTGCGCACAATACTCCAATTGAGGACTCACCAGTGTTCTGTACAGCGGCATTTCTCTCTTTCTACTGCTTATACCTCTCCCTAAACATCCAAGCATTCTGCTAGCATTTCCTGCTGCTCTATTACATTGTCTTCCTGCCTTTAAGTCTTCTGAAATAATTACTCCTAAATCCCTTTCCTCAGATACTGAGGTCAGGGCTGTGTCAAATAATCTATATTCTGCCTGAGGGTTTTTATGCCCCAGGTGCATTATCTTGCAATTATCCACATTAAATTTCAGTTGCCAGAGTTCTGACCATTTAGTTTGCCTAAATCCTTTTCCATTTGCCGGATCACTCCAGGAACATCAACCCTGTTACATATCTTTTGTGTCATCAACAAAAAGACATACCTTACCTTCAAGACCTTCTGTAATATCGCTAATGAAGATATTAAACAATAATGGCCCCCACAGATACCTGAGGTATCCCACTGGTGACAAGACCTTGCTCTGAATATTCTCCATTGACTACAACCCTCTGTTGTCTGTTACTCAGCCACTGCCTAATCCACTCAACAATATTGGAGTCCAAGCTCAATGACTTTAGTTTATTGATAAGTCTTTTATGTGGGACAGTGTCAAAAGCCTTACTAAAATCTAGATATGCGATGTCTACTGCCCCTCCGCCATCTATTATTTTAGTCACCCAGTCAAAAAAATCAATACAATTTGTTTGACATGATCTCCCTGAAGTAAACCCATGTTGTTTTTCATCTTGCAATCCATGGGATTTTAGATGTTCCACAATCCTATACTTTAGTAAGGTTTCCATTAATTTCCCCACTATTGATGTCAGACTTACTGGCCTATAGTTGCTTGATTCCTCCTTACTACCTTTCTTGTGAATGGGCACAACATTTGCTAATTTCCAATCTTCCGGGACTGCTCCTGTTACCATTGATTGGTTAAATAAATCTGTTAACTGTTTTGCTAGCTCACCACTAAATTCTTTTTATAATTTTGGGTGTATCCCATCAGGCCCCTGTGATTTATTTTTCTTCACTTTAGAAAGCAAATGTAGAACCTCTTCCTCTGTAAAGACACATGCATCAAACGATTCCTCAGTTTTCCTCTCTAATGGAGGTCCTTTTCCTTCTTTTTCTTCTGTAAAAACTGAACTGAAGTATTCATTAAGGCAGTCGGCTAGCCCCTTATTCTCTTCTACATACCTTCCTTCCTTTGTTTTTAATTTAGTTATTCCTTGTTTTGATTTCCCTTTTTCATTTATATATCTGAAGAATGTCTTATCCCCTTTTTTCACATACTGAGCTATTTTTTCTTCTGCCTGTGCTTTAGAAGTTCTTATAACTTGCTTGGCCTTTTTCTGCCTAGTCTTGTAGATTTCCCTATCTTCATTGCTCTGGGTTGTTTTATAATTAGTGTTGCTCGCGAATATTCGCAATTCGAATTTAATTAGCGAATATTCGCGAATATAGCGCTATATATTCGTAATTACGAATGTTTTTTTTTTTTTTTTTCACAGTACACATCACAGTGATCATCCCTCTCTGCTTCCAGCTTATGTGGTGTAAGAAGGCTCTAATACTACTGTGTGAGACTGGTGTGCGAATTTTCGCATATGCGAAAATTTACATGTGCTATTTTCGCATATGCGAATTTCCGTTTATGTTAATTTTGTATATACAAATTTTCGCATATGGTAATTTTCGCACGCGCGAATATTCGCATGTGCGAAAATAAAACGAGAATGTTACGAATATGCGAATATTCGCGAATATGACGAATATTCGTCCATATATTCGCGAATATTCGCGAATTCGAATATGGCCTATGCCGCTCAACACTATTTATAATTACTAAATGCTAGTTTTTTGTTCTTTATGATTTTGGCCACTTCTGCTGAGTACCACAATGGTCTCTTCCTTTTTCTGCTTTTACTGACAAGTCTAGTGCAATTTTCTGTTGCCTTCAATAAAGCGTTTTTTAAGTAGTCCCATTTCTCCTGAACTCCATGTAATTTGTTCCAGTCTGATAGGGACTCATTTATGACTAATCTCATTTTTGAAAAGTCTGTTTTTCTAAAATCTAAAGCTTTTGTTTTTGTGTGGTGTGACTCCTTCACTGTTCTTATATTAAACCACACTGATTGGTGATCACTAGATCCCAAGCTTTCGCCAACAATAACATCATATACCAATTCCCCATTTGTGAATACCAAATCCAAAATGGCCTCCTTCCGCGTTGGCTCCTCAACCACTTGTTGTAGAGATAATCCCAGTAGGGAATTTAGAATATCTGTACTCCTGGCAGAAATTGCTATTTTGGTTTTCCAGTTTATATCCGGAAGATTGAAGTCTCCCATAATGATAACTTCTCCTTTCATTGTCATTTTAGATATTTCTTCAACTAGTAGATCACCTACTTCTTTAACTTGGCCAGGTGGTCTGTATATCACACCTACACGAGTTACTGCATGATTACCAAACTGCAACGTAACCCAAACTGACTCTGTGGTTGCCTCACTAACTTGTATTAGGTTAGATTTTATGCTATCTTTCACATATAGGGCCACTCCTCCTCCTTTCTTGCCTTCTCTGTCTCTTCTGTATAAAGAGTACCCTGGTATGGATATGTCCCAGTCATTCCTTTCATTAAACCATGTCTCAGTAACAGCCACTAAATCTACATTCTCAGATGCCATTATTGACCCAAGTTCATTGATTTTATTACCTAGACTGCGGGCATTTGTAGACAAGACTCTGAGCTTGTCATTTCTTAACCTCTGGGCTACTGACATGTTCTGGCATTGTTTCGGGGGGCAATTGGACTCATGGATTTTCACTCTCTTGCCCCCCTTCCTAGTTTAAATACTCCTTAGCAAATTCTTGGAATTGTTCACTGAGTACATTTGTTCCTTTGAGAGAAAGATGCAAACCATCTTTTTTGTACAGTTCCTTTCTATTCCAAGTAGAGCTATCATGAGATACAAAGCCAAATCCTTGCTCTTGACACCATTTACTAAGCCATAAGTTGAACTCTTTAATGTGCCTCTGCCTATCATGCTGAACGTTATGCACAGGCAGAACTTCAGAAAATGAAACAGTGGATGCAAAATCCTGTACATCAATCCCAAGTGTGATAAAAGATTCCTTCACCTCTGAAACTTCATTGCAAGATAGGTCATTTGTCCCTAGATGGACAAGAACATCAACTTCCCCTTCCTGCTTTGCTTGCTTAACAATATTAAGAATACGTCTTCTATCTCTTCTAGCAGTAGCTCCCGTGAGACATCTCACAAAACCATTTTCCTTAAGCTCCACACTTCTTATGATTGAATCACCCAGCAACAGCTGCTTCCTTTTAGATTTAACTTTATCTTTTTTGTCCTTGGCTTCAGTCTTGTATGCATTAGACATAGGGGTCCATGGTTCCACACCTTCTGGGCTTTATTTTAGAGTGTAGCCACCTCCAGCCAACCTCCTGACTATCTCCTGCAATATCTCTCCCATGCACTTAGAAACAGCAGCACTTGTATACAGCAGCTAATGAATTAGGCCAACTCCTGTCACCATGCTGACTGCCAACCGTGCTACCCCCTTGCTGGCTCAGCTGCTGCCTCAAGGGCAACCTGCAACTCTCTTCTCCGGATGATAATGAAGCCCCTTCTGCACCCGGCTCCCAAATGGGATCGGCTACATCGTCATCATCATCAACTGGTATCTGCATGTCACTGATGTCCTCCTCAGGTTCCCCAACAGTGTCTGCTTCAGGACCCTGAACCCTGGCAACACCGCCTCCCACGTCACTCTCCGCATCACTACTTGGCCGCCTAGCAGAGCAAGCGGCGCATGTCTCCTCCCCTTCTTGGCTGGGCAGTAGCTTCTGACTGTCCTCTATTAGATCGTCCTCAGTGAATAGTGGAGCTTAACCCACAGCATAAGATACTTCTCTAGGAGAGGGAACAGCATAGAACAAAGGCAATGGGAGGACAGGGGCTGCTCCCGGGCCATGCCAACTTAGGGTTGTGTCTGAGGAACCCACTGACTGTTGACTGGGGGTGTCAGATGTCACTTGTAATGATGTGGATGAGCGTGTTAACCAATTGACGACGGCAGATGGGTTGCTGGTCGAGACACGACCGCTGGCTGATAACAGGAGCTCAGGCCTCTCGCTGCGACTCCTGCTGCCACTCGCACCTAGTCTGCTGCCAACGCTGCCTGAAGTATTTAGGCCTCTGCCACTCCTCTGTGCACATCCTGGCACTTCTCTGCCTGACATACTTAGTGCGTATATGAGGGTATTACAATACGCTTCACTACTCTTTAAACATTAATTGTCTAGAACAGCAGCAGGTGATTACTTTGGCTGTCCTTTCACAGTATGTAGAAAAAAATCTGTATTTTTGTAAAACACCAGCAGGTGATTACTTTTGCCAGGATCTAGACTTGTTACAGATAAAAAATAGTAGACTGCTTTGATGTAGGTATGTGGTATGCACGTATGAGGGCAGACAAATGCACTACAGTCCGCTGAAAAAACATATTTGTCAACAGCAGCAGGACACAACAGTGCAGCACCATAAAAAAAAGAAAACCGGGATTAAACCCTAAATTGCACTCTGTCTGAGTGTTAAGAATGGTGTGCACTGTTTTTTATACAGTCTACACATAATTCTAAGCAGCAGATGATTTGTGGAGCAAAAAAAGCACAGAATTGCGCTGAAAAATAAGGTGATGAGATGGTTCATAAAGTTCAGGCAGCTTGTTGATATGTATGAGTCAACGAAAATCTATCTGCCCCTCTCTGATGAGATGCTCAATAACGTGAATAGGAGGTTTATATATTGTAAGATCCTTCTCAGTGAGAACCCCAAAGCACTGCACTCCTGTCTGTCCACAATGCTGATGTGACTAGCAGTTGCCAGTGGTACGCTGTGGTATAAGCAATTCACAGACACGCAGTCCGTCCTCTCTCTCTCTGAGTGCATGGATGAAATGAGCAGCAGCAAGATGGCTGTCGATTATATAGGGCTGTGACATCACAGGGGTCAATGAATGCTGATAAGCTGCATCTCGCATGTGATTCAGGGTCATCCTGCCTACCTCCCTTCCCGCCGTACTTTCCCGCCCTCCCATAATCCCCTGCCCCATGTACTCACATGTGGATCCGCCATTTTAGGTCTCCTTTAGCTGGGAACGCTGTAAAATGGAATTTAATGAAGCAATTCGTTGCAAATCAAATATTTCATGAAATTCGTAACGAATTCTGGTTCGTCAGCTGCGATTCGCTCATCTCTATACCTTATCTTTATTCTTTAGGTCCATACGGTTAAAATGATACCCTACTTATATAGGTTTGATTTTGTATTATTTCTGAAAAAATAAATACATGCAGGAAAATTTATAGGTTTAAAATTGTCATCCTCTTACCCCTTTTAACTTTTTTTAAAAATATTTTTCCGCTTACTGGCCAGTATCAGGGCTAATTTTTTGCGCCATGATCTGAAGTTTTTATCGGTACAATTTTTGTTTTGATTGCTTTTTATTAAATTTTTTTGTTCTATAAAGTGACCAAAAATACGCTATTTTGGACTTTTTTTTTTATAGTTCAGACATTTTCACACACGGCAATACCACATGTTTTTTGTTTTTATTTACAGTTTTTTTTTTATAAATGGGAAAAGGGGGGTGATTGTTACTTTTATTAGGGAAGGGGTTAATTCATCATTAGTAACTTTTTTTTGCAGCTATGTTATAGCCCCCTCTAGTGGCTATATTATGCATTACATTGATTCCTAACACTTCATCAGCATAGAAATATATGCCAATGATCAGTGTTATCGGCGGGGCTTGACTTCTCCTGCATAGATCTCGGCCATGGAGAAGTAAATCGCCGATTGGACACGCTGGAGGCAGGTAACGGACCCTCCGCTTCTGTCCTAGCTGATCAGGACATCGATATTTCACCACGATGGTCCCGATCAGCCCGACTCAGCTGCTGGGATGCAATTTTTTTCAACTTTAGACGCAGCGATCAAGTTTGATATTTTTACTTTTATAGAATTTTTTTTATCAACATTTCTTTATTGAAAAAATTATTAATATATAAATGTTATTTATATATAAATAACATTTTATACATTGAATTTCAAGATTTTTATCTTTTTTTTCCCACCCCCCTGCCCTCACCTTTCTCCCCCATGACATATCTCCCCTTACTGGGTGGCGGGAGTCAGAGGGACAACACCTTCCCATTCTATTACTATTTCCATTCCACTATATCAATTCATTTTTTTTCTCTTTCCTTTCCCTTCCCTTTCTCTCTCTCTTTTCTTTCCTTTTTTTCCATTTTAGATCTTTGGTATCTTCCCAATTATTTCTACCCGCCTTTATTCTTGTGTCCCCCTGATTCCCGTCCCCCTCACATAATAATAATGAAATAAAATAAATAAAAAAAATAAAAAGACCTAATTTCCTTCTTTTAACCAAATAACCTTCCTGTCACCTCCCTCCACTCCCATACCTTTGGTTTAGTTGGGGCCAGCCATCTCCTGATTATTAATAATCTAGCATTAGAGCATCGTCAGCAGTTCCTCTCTTTCTTTTGTTGTTTTATTTACTTTTCTCTCATCACCCAAGATAATCAAAGCTATATCTTCTTTTTTCTCATTTTATTTTTCTCTCGATATCATCAATTATTGACACCCAATATTCTTGTATTTTTTCACATTCCCATATAATATGCAGGAATCCCGCATTTTCCATTTTACATCTTGGACAGTTGCCATTTTCCCTCCTACCAATCCTGAAGAGGAATTTTGGTGTATAATAAATTCTCTATACTATGTTCCATTGTATCAGTTACATAGTTAGTATGGTCTAAGCTTGGGGAAATTCTTTTTATATTCCTGAATACATTCATCCAACCGCCTTTGTTTCTCTCAACTTACTCTTCGTCCCATTGCTGGAAGCATTTATGTTTTAAGTTATTTTCTTTATTTTTCATTATTTCGGTATAAATTACTGCCATAACTTTCTTTACTATTTTTCTCTCCTCCATTTTTATTATAGTTTCAGTTATATATATATATATATATATATATATATATATATATATATATATATATAGCCAAGATGCAGAAAATATAGCAGCACACCCAGTAGTAAAGTGCAAAAATTGGGATTTATTGACCCATATCAGATGCGACGTTTCGACGGCATCCCGCCATCTTTTTCAAGCATGATACACAGGTTACAACATCCACATTATATCAGGTGTGTAATTAACAAACAATCAAGTATAAAAAGTGCTATAAAAAGTGATCAAACGTACAATCATAAGAATAAAGTGTATACAAAATATAAAAAATATAAGTGACAAACCAAATCAATCATGACATAAATATATATTAAATACAAAATATATAGAATAAACATATATCAATATCCCTAGATCAAAGTCCACAGGTGCGCCAAATCGGCAGTGTATTAAAAACAATTAAAAACATGTATTCTACCTTGAGACAGATCCACATACTCCTGCATGCCCATGGACGCCATAGCGGCGTTGTTCACTTCCGCATCGGTATCCAGCAGTCATGTGATCATCACCTGATCACACACGTCACATGGGCTTCACCGGCTTCAGCCAGCCGGTTCGGCGCATGCGCACATACTGTTGCATATCGTGCAGAGTGTTAATATATAGTAATAAAGATTCTAGAGGTGATGATTTCAAGAATTAATAGTCTAAATACCATATATAAGACTCTCGCCAATGTCAATGTACACATTGCTGTGAGTTTCTGCGTCCTCCCCAACACTGCGGAAAACGCATGTAAACCGCAACACAGTGTGCACAGAGACATAACTAAGTAGATTAATAAAAGTTAATGAAAAAATTATTTAAAAAAAATTAATGAAAAAACAGTTTATTATGTGGGTTTAGTTAGTGAACAAAAATGGGTGGTTTTCCGACACGTCCCACCGAATAACCGGTCGAACGTGTCGAAAACGCATCCACCCATAGGAAGAGTAAAACAAAAAATGATATGATGTAAAAAAATGAAAATAAATGTGAAAAAATATAAATAAGGATTATGGGGATATATAATAACCCAGTGTGCGTGAGTGTAAAAATTAAAATATGAAAATGTAAAAATAAAATAGTGATAATTGAAAAAATATAAATAAAGAAATTTTTTGATAATTGATACAGTGTCTCACTGATGTGAAAAACACATAGTGGATCATAGATACGTAATGTGTCAAATAGTGTACAAAATAATGATCCTAACAATATTGTGTAAAGGATCAAGGAAAATAGTGACAAAGTGGTGTTGTATTTATCTAGAATTTATAATAGATTTATTGGATGTCCCCTCTGACTGCTAGTCAGAGGATATATGCCTATATAGTATACAGTAGTAGAATCAATCTATCATCACCATTTTGAAACAATCAATGACTGGTGAAACAGTTATAGCTGGGCAGGAGAATTGTTGGATTTGTCTCTTCGGTGTCATATTGCTTGAAATCTAAAGAGAAGAAGAGAGTAGTATCAGTGTCATAAACACACAATTATATGAGTATATAGTATACAGTTTAAGAATAAAATAATCCTGTGTACCATTCTCTAATGAGGAGCATGATTCTAGGCCCTATAGATGGATGGTGTAATGGCAAAATCGACATTCAGACCCTTAGGGCGTAAAGATTCCAATTCGAAAATCCAGAATAGTTCCCTCTTCTTTAGCAGACTGACCCTGTCTCCCCCGCGTTTGAGCAGTGGGACATGGTCAACCAAGATGTATCTCAGGTCGCCCTCTGTATGCCCTGCCTCAACGAAATGTTTCGACACCGGCAAATCCATCCGAGCTTTTCGGATGGAGTACCGGTGTTGGTTGAGGCGGGTACGGAAGTCGAGGGTTGTTTCTCCCACATACAGAAGGCGACAGGGGCAAGTCAAGATGTACACTACAAAACTAGAGGTGCATGTCAAATAGTGGTTAATTTTGTACTCTCGGTTGGTACGAGGGTGTACAAATGTCGGTCCTTTGAGCATGCGGGGACAGTTAATACAGTTCCGGCATGGAAAGGAACCCCTCTGTTTGACTGTTAGATATTTCTGTTGTTCATTAGGTTTCAGGGACACATCAGTTTTTACCAATTTGTCTTTCAGACTAGGTGACTTACGATAGGACATTAACGGGGGTACCCTAAAGTCGGGGACCGTCGGGTGATACTCACTCACTATGGACCAGTGTTTGCGAATAATATTCGCTATTCTGCCTGAATAAGTGTTATAGGTAGATACAAAAGCCATTCTAGGTAAGCTAGCCTTTTTCTGTTTATTGTGTATCAGTTCCCGTCTCCCCATAATTAGGACTTTCTCTTTGCTCTCCTGTAATAAATTACGGGGATAACCCCTTTTGGTAAAGTTGGAAATCATTTTGTCCAATGCAGGTTCCAATTTGTCATCCATCCCTACCACACGGCGGACCCTCATCATCTGGCTTGATGGGAGGGACCGAACCATGGGGCGGGGATGGTGGCTGTCATATCGAACAATTGAGTTGCAATCAGTCGGTTTTGTGTATAAGTTGGTATTAAGGTGATCTCCTTCAATTACGACTAATGTATCTAAAAACTGTACTGCCGTCGAGGATGAAGTTAGCGTAAATTTAATGTGTTCGTTAACCTGGTTCAGAAAATTGAAAAAGTCATGTAACTGTGTATTGGTGCCCGTCCAGATGAGGAAGATGTCGTCAATGTAGCGCCACCACCCCAGCAAATGGCTGAAGTGGTGGCACACATAGACGACATCTTCCTCTAGGGCCGCCATGAACACGTTGGCATACGTAGGTGCCACGTTCGTGCCCATGGCGGTCCCTGTCAACTGTAAATAAAAAGAATCATTGAACATAAAATAGTTATTTTTGAGTACCATCTCGAGTAATGTCAGAATAAATTTGCTTTTTCCATCTGAAAAATCTGTTGTAATAGCATTCCCCACTGCCGTCAACCCCGCCTCATGGGGAATGGACGTATACAGGGATGTAACGTCCAAAGAGGCAAGGATGGCGCCAGGGGGGATTTTAATTGTCTCAATATGTCTTAAAAAATCAGCAGTGTCACAAATGAATGATTTTGCACCTGTTGCATACGGTCGCAGTACCCGATCCAAAAAGATGGAAATAGAACTCATGATAGACCCACGCCCGGAGACAATCGGTCTCCCGGGTGGGTCCACCAGGGATTTATGGATCTTGGGTAAGACATATAAAAATGGAGTAGTAGGAAATTTGACATAAAGAAATTCAAACAACGATTTGTCAATCACACCATCATATAATGCACTATTCAAGTACTCGAGAATTTTCCTATCTATATTACACTTGGGGTCTGTATTAAGTTTCTGATAGGTGGACACATCAGAGAGTTGCCTGTGTACTTCACCCAGGTATTTAGATCGGTCCATGACCACAACCGCACCACCCTTGTCCGCGGACTTGATGATGAGGCTGTGGTCATGGACAAGTTGGTTGAGTGCCAGACGTTGTGCATGGGATAGATTCGAGTGACCAGGGTCACTGGTATCGATCCGTAGTCTGTCTAAATCTTGCTTAACCAAAGTGGTAAAAGTTTCAATTGCACTGGACCCAAATTGGGGATTAAAGCTGCTAGGGACCTTCAAAGCATAGTCCGCGGCTTTAAAACACCCAATCTGGTCCGGTGTAGGTACAGTTTCAACCTGGTTTCCAGATTTCTCCGCAAACCAGGTTTTTAGTTTCAATTTCCTAAAAAATTGCAAACAGTCAAGTTCTAACTGAAACCAATTAGGACTATATGTCGGACAAAAGCTAAGTCCTTTTCCCAGAAGCTGTAGCTGAGAGTTCGTAAGATTAACAGATGATATATTTACCACTTCTTTTTTGGGTTGACCCTGTTCTGAAGTGTCTTCGGGGCACGTTGTCTTGTTTTTATGTGCCCACTGGTGGCGCCGGCCTCCTCGTCTGGTGGGACATCGCTTGCGTGTGGGTGCAATCCTAAAAAATCGTGGGGTAAAGGGCTAGAGACTGTAGAAGGCTGTGATATATTCATCTGTCCATTTTGTATGTTCGCTCTTTCATCTTTAGATCTTCTAGGGGATCTCCTGGTAGTGGAGGTCTGTATACCCCAAAGGTATACTTTATTGTTGGCGTAGTCCGCTGTATCTCTGAACCATTTATGTTTCTTGACATTTTCTAGATCCGATTTCACCTTTTGTAGGTATGATACATGTTTAGACTGGATTTTCTCAAAGTCGCTGTCGATAAGCAGTGATTTGAGGGTGATCTCTGCGTTCTTGGTTTTTTCTTTAGAAACAGCAACATCTCTCTGTAAAAATTCCATGTTCAGTAGTATTAGATCAAGGGAGTACCTGTTGGCAATCATCTCGTAGCGTTGACGAAATTCAGGGTTCCCCATGTGCGCGTTATCCCGCGGCTGTATGCGCATGCCCCTCGGGATTCGCGATGTCTTGTAGTATTCACCCAATGTAGATAGGTGCAGACTGAGTGAGAGAAGGCGTTTTGATTCGTATTCAAATTGTCTTTGTATATCCATAGATGTTGGTACATGCAGAAATGCCATATCACCCTCCACTGTACCTAGGATCCTGCTGATATCCTCATCAGAGAAAGCTGAGATATGGGTGGCAGTAGAAGCCGGTGAAGCCCATGTGACGTGTGTGATCAGGTGATGATCACATGACTGCTGGATACCGATGCGGAAGTGAACAACGCCGCTATGGCGTCCATGGGCATGCAGGAGTATGTGGATCTGTCTCAAGGTAGAATACATGTTTTTAATTGTTTTTAATACACTGCCGATTTGGCGCACCTGTGGACTTTGATCTAGGGATATTGATATATGTTTATTCTATATATTTTGTATTTAATATATATTTATGTCATGATTGATTTGGTTTGTCACTTATATTTTTTATATTTTGTATACACTTTATTCTTATGATTGTACGTTTGATCACTTTTTATAGCACTTTTTATACTTGATTGTTTGTTAATTACACACCTGATATAATGTGGATGTTGTAACCTGTGTATCATGCTTGAAAAAGATGGCGGGATGCCGTCGAAACGTCGCATCTGATATGGGTCAATAAATCCCAATTTTTGCACTTTACTACTGGGTGTGCTGCTATATTTTCTGCATCTTGGATTATCTGAGCTGTCTGCGATTGGGACTGCTATCCTTGCCTGCACCCCAAGACTTGCAGAATACGTGGTTGTGCTGCCTACCCTCTACACACATATATATATATATATATATATATATATATATATATATATATATATAGTTTCACTATCCGATTACCACTGTCTTTTAGTGACCCGCATATGGCACTTTTTAAACCCTGAAATTCCAACCACATACCTTTTCCTAATTTAAATTCTTCCTGCACCTCTCTCCACTTTCTTAACTCTCCTTTTCTCCACACGTCTGTCAAAATTTTACATCCACTACTTTCCAAGTTGTTAGTTTCCATCTTAGCTACCTCTTTCAAGTTTACATTGTGCCAAATTGGCGCTTTCTCTAATATTCCCGTTATTTTCATTTCTTTTTTAAAGTTTTCCCAGGTTTTACAAATCCCTACTATTATAGCATTTTCCCCCCACCTCCCTTCTTTTAACTGGCCTGACTCAAGAACCTGATAAATATTTTCGTATTTCCCTTTTGTTTTTTCCATGATATTTTTAAAGATTCCAAATCTCCTCCACTCCACCACATAGTACATCTGACTTGTTAAAATATATCCCTGTATATCAGGAAGTTTCAGTCCCCCCTTCTCTCTTCCTTTATTAAGTATTCTATCTTTATCCTCGTTCTTTTCCTTCCCCATATTAGGGCATTTAGCATAGCTATTATCCTTCTAAAAATTCCTTTCTCGCACCAGATAGGGGGCGCTCCAAAGATGTATGATAGTTTTGGTAGAATTACTATTTTAATTAAGACTATCCTCTCTTCTCTCGTAAGATTCAGCTTATTCCATGCTCTTACCTTGTTTTCCAATTTTTTTTATCATTGGGTATGTGTTTATTTTATGATATTCTCCTATTTTCCCAGATATCTGTACGCCTAAATAAGAAAAACTTTCTCCTTTTATCCAGGATTCTAAGCTCCTTGATTGTTCCCAGTTCTACTTTACCTAATGGAAGTAACACTGATTTCTCCCAGTTTATAACCAAACCTGCATACTCCCATATTCCCCAATCACTTCCATAACTTTCTCTATGGAGTTTTCTGGCTTTTCCAAATATAATAATATGACATCTGCGTATAGTGATATTATATCCCCATCCCTCTCCACTCCAAATCCTTTTATTTGCTGATCTTCTCTGATTTTAACTGCCAAGGGTTCAACCACTAGCGCAAAAAGTAGAGGAGATAAGGGGCATCCCTGCCTTGTACCGCGGGTCACTGAGAAACTCTCTGATCTTTTCCCTTCTATATTTATTCTAGCTTCCGCTCCATTATATAGTATCTTGATCATTTCTATATAATCCTTCTGAAACCCATATTTTTCCATTTCTCCCCATAGGAACTCCCACTCCACCCTGTCAAACGCTTTACTTGCGTTAAGTGACAGGATGGAGTGGGTTCCCTCTCTTCCCTCCATCGACTGTACTCCGGTAAGGGTCCTGTAGATATTATGCTTGGTCATCCTACCTGGGATAAATCCGCATTGATCTTTATGCACCAGGTCCCCTACCTTTTTTTTCCAAACGCAATGCCAGAGCCTTCGCCAGGATCTTTACGTCCGTGTTCAATAATGATATTGGACGATATGATTCCATTTCTTTCTTATTTTTATTCGGTTTCAACAGTAATATTATTTCTGCTTCTTTCATTGTTTCGGGTAAGGTTCCTGTTTTTAACGAACTATTTATAGTTCTAAGCAGAGCTGGGATAAGGATTCTCCAAAATTTCCTATATATTTCAAACGGTAACCCGCCTTGACTCGTGTTCCCTTTGATCTTATTTAAAGCTTCTTCTAACTCCCTAAGGGTCATTGGGCCCCCCCCCCCCCCCATTTCTTTCTCTTGTTGTATTGATAGTTTGGGCATCTTTATATCGTCCAAATATTTAACAATTATTTCTTTGGGGTGTTTAATCTCTGATGTGTATATTTTTTTATAGTATTTTACAAATTCTTCTCTGATTTCCTCCGGTTCCCTACATACTTTCCCTGTACCACTTTTTATTTCATTAATATGAGATTTGCCTTGTTGATTCTGTATTATGTTCATGAGCCTTTTATTAGGTTTTCCTGACTCCCATATTTTTTGTTGTCCCAAAAATTTTAATTTATTTTTACTTTTTTCTTCTAAATACATATTTAATTTATTTTGATTATCTTTCCATGTTTCTTGCTTCTCTATGTTAGCAGGGTCCACTATGTATCTTTCTTCTGCTTTTACCACCTCTGATATCAGCCCCTGCTCTTTTTCTCTAAATTCTCTCTTTTTTCTGGAGATGGCCTGCATCACTTCTCCCCTCAAAAAGGATTTTGCTGTGTCCCATACCATCTGTTCTGATGTTGTACCCCAATTAAATAGGAAAAATTCCTCCACATGCTCCTCTATCTTTTTTATGTCTATTAATTCCAACCAATAGGGGTTTATTTTTTTCATCCCATTTATTTCTGATATATGCGTGTTAATATTAATTTCTATTGGGGTGTGGTCTGAGACACAGTGAGCAAAATATCTTATTTTTCCTATCTTAGGGGATCCCTCTTTATTTGCTAGGCACATGTCTATTCTTGATAGTGTTTGACATGTTTTGTTCCAACAGGAGTAAATTCTTTTTGCTGGATTTTTAACTCTCCACATATCTATTAATCCCACCTCTTGACAATATTTTAATAATGGTGACCCCTTTTTTATTACAACATTATTTTTACCCCTTAACCTATCTATTTCTTCTTCCATTAATGAATTAAGATCACCCTGTATAAAGATGGGGCAATTATTTTTCTCCCCACAAAATTCTAATATCTCCTCTAACACCCTGTGCATAAATGGAGGGGGTATATATACAAACGCAATTATACAGGTTAGCCCCTCTAAATTTCCGTGCAAAACGACATACCTTCCATATCTATCTATCTATACATTTGCCGTACAATTCCCATTTAATATTTCTGTGAATTAAAACAGACACTCCCCTTGATTGTGACGTAAAACATGAGTGATAACTATACGACCACCAATTTATTTTTAACACCCCTATTGTTTCCTGCGTTAAGTGGGTTTCTATTAATCCTACTACTCCCGGTAAGTGATTCTTTATAACTTCCATAACTGCAACTCTTTTTACCTTATCTCCTAATTCCCTAATATTCCACGCTATCAACCGTGTACCCAACTGTATCATTTTATCCTTTTTAGTTCTTCCTTTCCCCCCCGTTCTCTCAATAGTAAGAAAAGAGAAGGTGTAAATATGGAGGTATGGAAGTGAACAAAACTGAGAAGGAAAAAAAAAAATATATATATATATTATAAATAAAATTAAAAAAAAAAAACATGGAAGAAAGGTGCTACCCCCCCCCCCCTTTGTGGCTTACCCCAATTCTTGGCAAGCCTCTTGCCTAGCATGTTTCCTGATCCTCAACCTCCTCTAAATTTACTCTATTACTACTTTTTGTAAGCCCTGCTTATCCATCCATTCTGTTGCTTTGTTTACATTACTGAAAAAGAGAGAGTTTGCTCATTATACCTTACACACATTCTTGCTGGAAATAACTGTTTTAGACAGCTCTCTCTTCCTCCGAGTTTCTGTTGCGTGGTCAGGGAAAATCATCACCTTTTTGTTTTCAAACATTATTTTTTTCCCCCTTGTAATCTGCATAAAGGTATCTCTGTCTCTCGCATTTAACAGTTTCACGATAATTGCCCTTGGGTATTTACTGCCTTGTGTGATCTGACTAGGTATTCTGTGTGCCCTTTCGATGTGGAAAAAAGGTGAAAAGTTTTTTCCTCACATATTGTGAACATCCACCGCCTTAGGAAACCTGTTAGATCGTTTCCCTCTGCCCCTTCTGTAATCCCTACTATTCTTAAGTTACTCCTTCTGGAGCGGTCCTCCATATCTATTACTTTCTGTAGTCGGATGTCTAGAACAAAGAGGAATAGGGAGTAGAGCTGAGGGGGAGAAAGAAAATATCCCTCAAGCGGTGAATCAGAGAGAGTGATAGGACGAAAGGGAGAATGGGAGAAGGGAGGATCCAGGAGAAGCAGGGAACTTGAGAGGGGGGGGGCTGTATTTGAGAGTAAGTGAGGAAATAAGAGCAAAATTTGGAGAAGGTAAATTCTTGCAAAAAAAGGGGGGGGGGCGAGACTGAGTTGGTATTGTAGAAACCGGGGGGTAAGGGGGTGGGGGGGGGGGGGGAGATAGCCTGAGGAAGTAATGAATTAGAATGGGAAAGGAGGAATGGTATGCGAGATCAGTTAGATATCAGAGCCACGAGCACCGAGGTAGGGAAGAGAAGGATGGTTCTCCCTGAAGAAGAGGGAATGCCAAAAGGTTCAGAGAGGGGGAGGGTCAAATTTGTGCCTATTTTTGTGAGAATTTAGAGTCGAGCCACGGCTTCCATATTTTGAGGAATGATTCATGAGAGCGGTTCGCCCTGTGTGTCATTTCCTCAAATTGACAAATCTTAGCGACCTTCTCCAACCACTCCTGCAGGGAGGGAGGGGTAGGCTGAAGCCACCTCAAGGGTATCAACGACTTAGCAGCTGCAATTAAATGAGTTGCCAAGAGGTCCGAGGAAGGAACATAATCAACTGAAGGGCAACCCAACAGGGCTGCCTCAGGGGTAAGGTTGATGTTGCTGCCCACCACCAGGGAAATTGCCAATCCTATTTCCCTCCAGTACTTCGCTATGGTGGGGCAGGCCCACCAAATGTGCATATGGGACCCTACGTCAGCCTGGCATCTCCAGCACAGATTTAATTGAGCGAGACCATGGGCATGCAGGAATTCGGGAACCCTGTATCATCGGGACAGCACTTTGTAATGTGTCTCCTGTAAACGTATACATCTAGAGTGCCCATGTGAATTGGATAGAATACGTTCAACCTCAACATCAGTGAAGGAACGATTCAACTCAGACTCCCATGAAGCAATGAAAACTGGCCTACTTAGGGCAGCCACACTCCCGCACGCCACTATGGATCTGGATAGAGTCCAGGGTCTGCTCACCAAAGATTGCAGGGAGCGCTCAAAGTCAGTCAGGTCTCTAAGCGGGAAGAACCTCTGTACGAATTTTGAACAACAGTCCTTAACATGACGCATATGTAAAAAGGAGTGTGAGCTTTCAAACGCAATGGTCATTATCACCTCCTCGTTCGGAACCCCACCGTCAGTGAGTAGCTGTGAAACTGTCACCTTGGAAAATTTGAACCACATGGGTTTAAAGGTGGGTGTCTCTAACCCAACGACCACAGGTATAAGATGTGCGGGAAGGGATGGGGAGGTTGGGGGATTAAGTAGTGGGGAAAGCTTGCGCCAGGAAGTGAAAATTCCGCCATATAAAAGATCAGTCCTCCTTCCTCCCTTCCGTGAGTAGGGGGCAGGGGGAAGCCAGAGATCCCCAAGAAGGTCACCGTCGTATACAGAGCGGGCCCAGGTAATGAGATGCGTCGACTCATTAATTTGGGTTAGGTGGACCCATCTCCTTAACTGGACAGCCTGGTATAGTTTTTGAACGTCCGGCATCCTTATGCCCCCCTTATCTTTGGATCGTGAAAGTAATGTGTGGGACAGACGGGGTCTTTTTTGTTTCCAAACATATTTAGAGAACATGGATTTTATCAATATAAAGAATTGTTCAGGTAGTGCAATGGGCAGCATTTGAAATTTGTAGGTAATCTTTGGGAGGATATAGCATTGGAGAACGTTGCGTCTGCCCAACCAAGAGATTAAGGCGAGATCATATTCCGCTAGAATAGTGGCTGTTTCCTTCAGCATAGGGGCAAAATTTGCATCATAAAGGGATTCAAGTGTGGGGGTGATGTGAATCCCTAGGTATTTTAAATGGGAAGGGGCCCATCTAAATGGGGATTGCGATATAAGTCTAGAGGCGACATCTGGAGGAAGGTAAATTTTGAGAATCTCGGACTTGGAGAGGTTTACTTTGAAGTTTGAAACTTCACCGAAAGCAGTGAATAGCTGCAACAGGCTGGGCAGACTCTCCAGGGGGTCCGCCAGTAGAAATAAAAGATCGTCAGCAAAAGCTAGCGTTTTTAAATCACCATTAGGTGTCGGGTAGCCTTTGATAGATTGTGTCTGACGGACCCTCTGGAGCAAGGTCTCCATTACTAGAATGAACAGAGTGGGCGAAAGGGGACATCCCTGCTTGGTGCCATTTCGTATCTGAAAAGGTGAAGAGATAGAGTCATTGACCAACAAGGACGCAGAGGGCATCGAATAGAGTGACAGGAATGAGAATTTCCGCAGGGTGGCAACGATAAAATTCCAGTCTACCCTATTGAAGGCCTTCTCGGCATCTACTCCGAGAAGGGCCAACGATGAGCGAGTGGAGTTTGCGTGAGCAATAGCTAGTAGTAGTTTTGAGGTATTCATGCATCCCTCTCTCCCAGGGACAAACCCAGTTTGCTCCTCGCCAATAAGGTGAGGTAAGTATTTTTTAATGCCATTGGAGAGCAGTTTCGCCCATATCTTGAGGTCTAAATTTAACAGCGATATGGGGCGAAAACTACCACATTCAGAGGGATCTTTGCCCTCTTTAGCTATCAGGGTTATGTGGGCTTCGAGGGACTGTTTCGGGAGTGGGTGACCCCCGAATAACGAGGAGCACCAGGCAGTAAGATGGGGTAAAAGGAGAGTTTTGAATTTGCGGTAGTAGGTCAGAGGTAGTCCATCGGGGCCTGGACTTTTACCCATAGCAAAAGAGGAGAGGACTTTATCTACCTCCTCAGTGGTAATGGGAGACAGCAGCTCAGAGGTCATCAGGTCGTCAAGTTGAGGCAAGTCAAGGTCAGCTAGAAACTGAGATATCAGCCGGTCTTTGACCTGCTGATGTGCGGACGGGGCAATCTCATCCAAGTTATATAGACCAGAGTAGAAAGCATGAAAAGCCTTTGCAATCTCAAGGGTAGAGGAGTGAGATGTGCCACTCGCATCTTTGATAACATGAATTTGCTGCTTCGCCTTTGCCTTCTTGAGGAGAGAGGACATGAGCTTGCCACCTTTGTTACCGTGGGCATATATACGCTGTCTATAGTGTAAGTATGATTTAGAGGATTTCAGGTTCAGGTGTGCAAGTACCTGTTTCCTGAGAGAGCCAAGTTTGGTTTGTATTTCTGGGGTTCTAGTTGCTTTATGTGTCTTCTCCATGTCTGCTATGTTTTTGAGGAGGGAGTCTAATTCTCGCTGTCATGCCCTCTTAAGTCTGGTACCCCAGGAAATGAAAATACCCCTGATATAGGCCTTATGGGCCTCCCACACTACCGGGACAGGCGGTTCAGAGTCAGAGTTGGTCAGAAAAAAGGACTCAATATGTGACTGAACGTCACCTACCGCTACCGACTGTTCAAGAATGTGTCCATTTAGCCGCCAGCGCATGTGTCTGGATGGGGAATCTGGGAGTTGAAGGGAAAGGAAAACAGGGGCGTGGTCTGAAATGGTGATGACATCAATACCTGCGGTCGTCAAGTACTGCACCAATGAGGAGTGGATGAAAAGGTAGTCGAGTCTTTGATGAGAATTATGAGCTTCCGTAAAATGGGAGTAATCTCTGATGGTGGGGTTTAGCGTTCTCCAGGCATCTACAAGAGATAAATCGGATAGTTTAGAGCGTAGGCAGGCCAATGCCCTGTGGGTGACTGTGGCTCTAGGGGCTGAAGTGTCCAACATAGGATTTAAAGTGACATTCAGATCCCCTCCTAAAACTATGGGTCCGTCAGCAAACAGACGTAGTTCATCTAACACCTGAAGCAGCCATGGGACCTGGGCATGATTCGGCGCATATATGTTTGCCAGTGTAAACTTCTGATTATTAAGCAGAACCCGAAGGAAGAGGTACCTGCCCTCAGAGTCCGAGTGTTGTTGAAGTACCTTGAACTTTAACAAGTGATGGATGGCAATGGAAATGCCTTTCGATGCCGAGGTCCCATGGCATGAGTGGAACCAGTGAGGGAATTGCTTTAGTGGCATCCTGGGAATCTTATCTTCCCTGAAATGGGTCTCCTGTAGGAATAGAACAGACACATTAAGTTTTCTCATTAGCGTGAGTACATGATTTCGTTTGTTAGGCGTCAGCAGTCCCCTGACATTGAAGGAAGCCCACGTGATGGGAGGCATAGTGAGTCCCCAGAGGGGTGTGTGGAAGAATCAATGGCGTTGAACCGGTGGGAGTGCTCGCAGCTCAAGAGTCAAGGTATGAGGGGAGAGGAGGAATAGGAGGTTAGAAAGAGTTACTGTGAAGGTAGGCAAAGAGGATATTCAGATACCGGTAGGGAGGGGAGAGGTTAAGGGATAGTAGTGCACCGAGGAAAGGAAGAGATACAGGAGGAGTAAATGGAAAGCTGCAGAGGGGAAGAGAGGGAGGGGAGGGGGGGGGGCAAGAAAAGGGCCTCTAAGGCAAAGAAAGGATGGTAGAGAATAGATGGGGAGGGGGAGGGAGACAGAGAAATGGATCCGCACTAGAACTAGGGCGTGGGGGAAAGCAGTGAGCGGTGAATAGGAGAGTAAGGTGATGAGATACAGTCAAGCACTGGAAGAGAAGAAGGGAAGCCGGCAGGTATGTTGATGGTAAGAAGAGGTACAGTTAGGGTTAAAAACCTCTTCCGTGAACAAGGAAACAATCAGGTGGTAGTGAGGATATGAGTGTGATGGGGGCGGGTACGATTGTCTGACCTGTGGGGCACCCCCACAGCACCAAATGAGATGGAGCTTGCGCACACCAGAAGTCCTGAAAAAGTGGGAGATAGAGGCTACCAATACGTCTATCAAATTTTTACATATCCTCCTGAAGGAAGAAAAAAGGAGACTGGAAACTGCTGAGCTTAGACTTAGGGAACAGAAGGAAGTTACCTTGAAGTTCAGCAGTGATCCAGACTTTTCTAATAGAGAAGCCCAACTGCAGAACAGTGTTGAACGATTCTATTATAACTTGAAGGAGCGCAAACATCAACAGTTTAAAAGAGACCTGCGCGACTTTCAGGAAAATCGGGCATACACTGTCCTGGAGAAAGCCGCTCCACCTCGTGAACTAGAAACTGAGTTATCCTCCTCCGAGACCGACCACTCAGAACCAGAACGAGTGGGTGGTAGTGATAGGAGGGGGAATAACAGAGGCAGAGGGCAGCAAACAAACAGAAGGGGCTCTCGAGGCCGCAGGGGCACAGGGAGGGGACAATCTAAATCTAAGACCCAACCATGCTCAGATCGCTCAGGATCTGCCTCATCCTCCAATGCACAACTTTTTTTAGGGGTGAACAGCAGGGATCACAGCAGAGAACCCTACCCCTTACATCCCAAGAACAAACAGTAACAAATGTGTCATCTAGTGACACTTTGCAGGTGGTAAACCTCTCAAAGTATGTACTCTCTGATGAACAGGTGCGGCTCCTTGGTAGAGGGCTATCATTTGTACCAACAGTTGCATATGACCCCTTCACATGGACCAAGGACCTGCACCTCTTCATTAGAAAAATTAAGTGGCACAAATTTCACAAACTGAAAGAAAGACGTGAGTGTCAGGAGTTGGGTATCCATGTGGGTGATCTTTTCACCACCAGGAGCTTAGCAGATTTGCTAGAGGAGGGGTCCAGGCCGTTAGGTGAAGGGCCCTTTACAAACTGCAGACCCAAGAGTAATATTTTTCCCCCCATTGGAGAAACCTCCTGCATTGACGTCTTTTTACAACTGGTCCAGCAGGAATTGAGGACACTTATTGGTTCCCTGCCATCACATCACCACAATCTAGCAAAACAAGAAAGAGTGGCTATTAAACAACTGCAAGATAATAAAGATCTAATCATAAAAAGCTCCGACAAAGGAGGCAATATTGTCGTGATGGACCGGACAGGGTACATTGAGATGTGTAGAAAATTGCTGGACGACAGGTCCACCTATGAGATCCTAGTGAGAGATCCCACCCGGGAATACATGAGTCAACTGAGAGAAATCATTTCTGAGGCCAAAATCAAGAAACTACTCAGTGATAAGGAATGCCAATTGTTGTTACCTAATAAACCAGTTATTGCTACTTTCTATGCTCTCCCTAAGATACACAAAGGGATGAACCCCCTGAAGGGACTCCCCATAGTATCAGGGATTGGTAGCATTGGTCAAAACATTGGCATTTACCTTGATAAGGTCCTAAGGGATTTTGTACTTTCCTTACCATCCTATATAAGAGATTCAATGGACTTGCTGGGTAGACTATAGGGCCTCACGCTTGATAAAGAAACTCTTTTGACAAGTATTGACGTAGAGGCACTCTACTCTTCCATCCCTCATGAGGTGGGAATTAGAGCAGTTTCATACTTTTTGTCTACAAGAGGGAACCACCTGCAATTACATATTGCACTTGTAATACGCCTACTGGAATTTGTACTGACTAAAAATTACTTCATCTTCAATGGCCAACTATACCACCAGCTTAGGGGCACGGCTATGGGGAGCCCTTGTGCCCCCACATATGCCAACTTGCTCCTAGGCTGGTGGGAGGCCAGCCTTGTCTTTGTGGATGAAAGAGAGAGATTCGGTGACCTTGCCCTACTATGGGCAAGGTTTATCGACGACATCCTAATATTGTGGCAGGGCTCTGAAGATGATTTCAAATCATTTTTAACATCTCTGAATGATAACCAGATAGGGCTTTACTTTACATTCGAGATAAGCCAATCTCAACTGGCTTTTCTCGATCTTAAGATAGAGAAGGAACACGGTGGAATATTGCGGACCAGGGTACATCGCAAGGATACAGCATCTAATAGTCTCCTGAAGTGGGAGAGCTGGCACCCGGGCCCCCTAAAAAGGGGGATTCCACGGGGCCAGTATCTCCGCCTCAGGAGGAATTGTTCCAATAAGTCTGACTACATTGCACAATCCCGAGATTTACGCACCCGCTTCAGGAATAGAGGCTACCCAGATTATATTCTACGCAATGCCTATCGATACGCCACAAGTAAACGGAGGGAGAAGTTATTGGTCCCACGACCAAAAGAAGAGACCAACGCCCCTCTAAGAATGATAGGCACTTTTGATGAAGCATCTGGTTCCATTAGAAGCGTATTGGCCAAATATTGGCATGTACTTCAAATGGACAGCGATATCTCTGAAGTGATAGGTGACAGGCCCTCAATCACCTACAGGAGAGGGAAGAGCCTTGGGGATATGTTGACACAGAGTCATCTACCACCAGCTATTAACAATAGGAATCAGTGGTTGGGTGTGTCATCGAGACCCAAGGGCTGTTTCCAATGTGGCAGATGTAAAGCCTGCAATCTGGTGAGAAAGATTAAAATCTTTGAGGACACGACCAACAACATAAATCACGTGATTCGAGATTTCATTAACTGTGACTCGTGTGGCGTGATTTATGTGGCCACATGCCCCTGTGATAAGAAATATGTGGGGAAAACCATCAGGGCCTTTAAGAAGAGAATCCTCGAACATCTGGGGGATATTCGCCATAAAAGGGATACATCTTTGGCAACCCACATAAATGATATACATGGGGGCTCTACAACAGGCTTGACCTTTGTGGCAGTGGAATGGATCAGACCACTACCACGAGGGGGTGATATAGATTGTCTACTCCTACAGAGAGAGTGTAGGTGGATTCACAAACTTAATTCCACCACACCTAGAGGACTTAATGAACAAATTAACTACTCCTGTTTCCTATGAGATGTTCATCCTGGCCCCCATTAATTGAGCACCATTATAGGTAGCTAGTGGACCCTTAGTAGGTGTCCTAAGTAAGCTGGGTGCTCTAGAAAGTGGAGAATAGGGGCTACTAGGAGGTTCCAGAGCGGGACCGCCCTTTTTAGGGCGGCCACCCCGCCTAGGCAGTAGGGCTTAAGATAGGGTGTTTTAGGGCACTAACTTAGGCTCACTAGGCCCATGCTTATTCCCCTCACGCCCTCAAATAGGGATCCCCCCATTTCATGGGGGTCAGGATGATGTTAGTTCCTAATCTCACATGCTTTACTCATGATTACTCATATCTAAGTCTTTGTGAAGATATTATCATCCTCCCCTTATTCTTCACAATACTTGGAAGGGATTTACCCCCAATTATCCTTGCGCTGTGCCCTGGCAGAATTGGTACATTGTGATTATTTCTGGCAATGTACATATTTTTGATTATTTTACTTGTCTTTTTGGTCCCACTACCTGAGTGAGGCTGCTCCATAAGAGATTTTTTATTGTCCTTTCACCAGCGGCTTAGTTATTTACTTACCAGCCGAAATCACATATATTATGGACATGCCGTTCTGTCTTTGAATGGTATGTGAGCTGCTCCCATCAGATCGTGAAGGGCGGGGACTTTCCTCGGTACTCATTCCCTGTCATGAGGTTGTGGCTCATTGGAGCGCACACGGGATCCACTGCACAAGCGTGGACCTGTGTTTTGCGTTCCACGGGATACTTCCGGCCTTCTGCCGGAAACCCGATGACGCTTCCTCGGTTCAGCATATCAGCTGACCGATATGCGGTCACATGATCGCTGGCGTTCCGGATATAACCGGAGTGCCGGCGTGTAGCGGGCAGAGCGCCAGTATCTTAAGTCTGGTTCCCTGCCATTGCAGGTGCGCTCCGCTCCCCGCTCTCATACCACACCCGGACTTCAGAAACGTGAGTGTTTGGCCCTGGCCGTGCTTTCTCTTCACAGGCAACTTAGATTTTGGACAACAGTCCTAATATGCGCTATATCTGTGCCTCTCTCTTTAGGTATCACAGGAGAAGGCTAGGTAGGAGGTCCTTTCTAGCTGCCTGATT
The DNA here is from genome assembly GCF_029499605.1 of Hyla sarda. Taxonomy (NCBI): domain Eukaryota; kingdom Metazoa; phylum Chordata; class Amphibia; order Anura; family Hylidae; genus Hyla; species Hyla sarda. The sequence goes on along the minus strand of NC_079189.1, from coordinate 251,840,991 downwards.
TGGAACACATTTCTACATTTATGGCATCCTGATTATGGTGGTATTTTTTCTTTCTTTCACAGGTGCCTCTGATTCCCTGGAAGTCCGTGTGTAGCTATGAAACTTTAGTGTCAGGTCTTTGGTGCACAAATGCAATGCACATATCCTGAACACTGGGGACCCGATTCTATATTATTTACACAATAAATTTTATATTTTGTCTTGTACTGAGGTACTGTTAGTAACTACCCCTGAAGAAACCGCTACAAGCGGTGGAAACGCGTTGGGTTATCTACATATAATTGTAGTATACATAAGGATACCTGTACAAGAGGCACTAACTAGTGCCACGATATTACAGGGTTCACTTTAGTGGTGTTATTTTATCTAATTTATAGTAAAAGTTACGTTTTAATATGCACTTCCCTATCTTCTATTTTGTTTATATTATTTGCTGGGAATTAAGATTATAATTTTGGACCTTCTGTGTGGTCCTATACATACACAGTTTTGCTGAGATGGAGCAATGGTTAGCAAATTGGAAATTTCAGAAACAGCAATACAAAGTGCATCCATCCAGTTACATATAATCATAAAATCACCCAGATTTGGCCAAACACATTAGAAGAGCTAGTTAGGATAGCGGAGGTTGTAGGAAAAAGGACCAAGGAAGGGGAGGGGATGGGGAAGGGCGGGGGGGGGGGGGGCAGGGGGATGAAGTACTTTAAGGGAGGGGTGGGGTGTGGGGGGAAAGGGCAGGGGGGCGTGCAAGAAGCGCTTCAATGGAGGGGTGGGGGGAGGGGAAGGGGTGGGGGGAGGGGAAGGGGGGGGGAGAAGGAGGGGGGGGAGGGAGTAAGGGAAAGACTGACGGGAGGAGGGGAGGGGGGAGACAATAGGGTTTGAGAAGCGTGTAGGTCACCAACAGTTTAAAGAAAAAAAAAAAGTACTGTGACTTTAAAAAGCAACATGTGGACAATAAATCAATGTAGTTTAAGTGTAGACAGGTAGGGAGAAGAGGCAAAACAATAAAAAAAAATGATAAAAGAGAATAATATGAAAATAACAGGGAAGTAAGTGACCAAAAATATAGATTTCTAGGAACATGCTTCATATATCAGGTCAAAACACCTCTAACCAGTTCGAAGAGCTGACCAGCTATTTGCATCAGCAGCGTGGAGGTTCTGCTGTAGCTCTAGGGTCATCCATCAGGGTCTCTATCAGGGTCATCCCTTACAGTGGCGAACAATCACTGAATTAAATCAATGGGCACAGGGATACTTAGCTTCAGCGATCCGGGGGTGGAATTTTCACCGGGGTCTTCTTCTGCTGTTTACCTCGGGTCACATGTCTCCACTCCTCTATGCGGGGGAGTTGCGGGAGAGGTAGCTGGTCAGACAGGGGTAGCCATAAAGGGACCTCTATCGGCGAGATGTCCAAAGAGCCCCAGGCAGCTGCAAGATCTTCGGGTGTCTTAATCACAATACGTTTACCTCCTTTCAGGACGGAAAGACCAAAGGGGAAGAGCCAAGCATAGGTAAGCCCTTTTTCTCGCAGCTTTTCCAACAGGGGACGCATGATGCGACGCTTGAGCAGTGTTGTGGGCGCAATGTCCTGGTATAGCGAGATCTCTTCTTCGCCATAGTGGATCGGTCGCTTCTCTCTAGCCACCTGCAGGATCGCTGCTGTGTCCACATAAGAAAGCAAGCCACAAATAACATCTCGGGGTGGCTCGCTCGGCTTAGGTTTAGGTCTGAGAGCTCTATGTATGCGCTCTATGACTATGCGCTTTGCTCGGTCTGGTCCCAGGAGGCCCTCGAAAATTTCCTGCACAATTTTGGGAAGTGCTTCATTCGGCCAGGTCTCAGGTAGACCTTTAAAGCGGATATTTTTCCTCCTGCTTCTGTTTTCTTGGTCCTCAATAAGAGTGAGCGCACTGTTAATATGTGATTCAAGCATGCCCGATCTGTCAGCAAGTGCAGCCGAGTGGGTGGTAAGCTCTGTGCACACCGTCTCCAGGGCTTCTGTGTGGTGGCCAATAGCCTGGACCTCGGCCTTGATTTCAGCAAGATCCGCTCTCACGGGCTTCAGCGCTTGTGTGAGGGTTTTCTTCAGGAAGGCTTTCAGTAGCGCGGGTGTAAGAGTTGAGGCCCCCGCTCCCTCCGAGTCGCTGTCCTGCTCCTCTTGCTCCGAGTGCAGGCGCGTTGAAGGTTCCAGCGCCATCTTGGACGCCCTGGCCGGGGAGCGGTCTACTCTTTTAGCAAAGAACTGAGAGACGTCCGCTTGGCTTTTCTGAGATTTTGGCACGCCGGGTGGGTCACTAGGCTGGTAGCGACCAATTTTCCCCATTACCAGTCAGATGAAAGTGGAATAAACGGTGCAGTTAGGGGTGCCAGGCAGGAGAGCTCCGTCTCACACAGCCATTCCAGTCCGCGGCCAGGCTCCACCCCCTTTGCTGTCTTATCCTTGACTGGGCTAGTTGACTTTCTAGGTTTTGGAGCCATCTCTCTATGATTTATCAGTAGACCTAGGATCGAGCTACCACTATTCTGTGGTCAGCTACAATAGACGGCAAATACCCTGATATACTACAATTCTACAATACGTAGTATTAAATAATCATCCCCAAGAGCATAGATTTGACACATTTCTGTGGTCAAAAGTCCTTAGCACTTAACACACAAATAAATCTACCACAATACTGCAGTTAATGGTGACAAGTGCTTAACATATAAATTTGACACAATTCTGCCGTCTGTGATAGTGAGCACTCAGCCCACAAGTAAATTCGCCAAAGCTCTGTAATTAATAGTGGATAACTCAAAGCACACAGATAGTTTTGCCACTATTCTGCTGTTAATAATAGTGAGCCCTTAGCCCACGGGTAAGTTCACCACTGCTCTATAGATGATAATAGAAAGCAATTAACATACAGATGGATTTGCCGCATTTCTACTGTTAGACATGGATAAGTTCACCTCACTTCTGTAGGTATTATCAGTAGTAGTAAGCACAGTCCTGTAGTTAATAGTGGGAAGCAGTTTGGGAAGCACAGTTCTGCTGTTAGTGATAGCACACACTTAACCCACCTCGATTCTGTAGGCATTCCTACAAAGCACCTTAAGCATTCAGATACATTTACCACAGTCCTGCAGTTAGCACATAGGTGGATTTGTCACAGCTCTACAGTTAGGGATAATAAGCATTTGGCCCTTCAATCGGTTTAGTAATAGGCAATCAGCACGCAGATAGATCTATCACATCTCTGCCGTTACCAATGGCAACCGCAAATAGGTTTGCCCCAATACTGTAGATATTAGTGATAAATTCTTTAGCACACAGATGAGCACTTAACACAAGGATAGATTTCTATTTAGCACACTTTACCACCATTATGCAGTTAGTTGTTAGTATTAGCAGTGGAAAAAAAAAAAAGGCCTGGTTGGAGCAACACAGTTCTATCCCATGTGGTGCAACAAAGAGAATGGAGTGGTCTCATCCATCTGACAGCCTGTAGTCCGATCCTTTCCTCCACGCTGTAAGCAGATAAATTTACCACAGTCCTGCAGTTAGCACATAAGTGGATTGGTCACAGCTCTGCAGTTAGTTCGCCTCACTTCTGTAGGTACTGTCAGTAGTAGTAAATAGTGTTGAGCGGCATAGGCCATTTTCGAATTCGAGAATATTCGCGAATAGATGGACGAATATTCGCGCATATTCGTAATATTCTCGTTTTATTTCTGCATGTGCGAAAATTCGCGTATGCGAAAATTAACATATGCAAAAATTAACATACACAAAATTAGCATAAGTGAAAATGCGCATATGCAAAAATTCGCACGCCAGTCTCACACAGTAGTATTTGAGCTTTATTTACACCACACAAGCTGAAAGCAGAGAGGGATGATCACTGTGATGTGTACTGTGAAAAAAAAAAAAAAAAAACTAATATTCGTAATTACGAATATATAGTGCTATGCGATATTCGCGAATAAAATTCGCATTGCGAATATTCGCGAGCAACACTAGTAGTAAGCACAGTCCTGTAGTTAGTAGTGGGAAGCAGTTTGGGAAGCACAGTTCTACTGTAAGTGATAGCACACACTTAACCCACCTCGGTTCTGTAATCAATCATACAAAGCACCTCAAGCATTCAAATAAATTTACCACAGTCCTGCAGTTAGCACATAGGTGGATTTGTCACAGCTCTGCAGTTAGGGACAGCAAGCATTCAGCCCTTCAATAGGCTTGGCAATAGGCAATCAGCATGCAGACAGGTCTATCACACCTCTGCCGTTACCAATGGCAATTGCGAATAGGTTTTGAGTGGGGACTCAAAACATGATCCCAGACCGCCTCAGCTTCCCCGAGCGGCGAACGGACGGCTCAGCAGCAAGCAGCAAGCATCAACAGCAGGTGCCACACTGCAAACGATCCTCAGCACAGGTAAGCATTCCTCCATTCAATCTTGGCCTCAGCAACAAGGCTGTGGCCCTAGCACAGGGCTTACACTAGATCTCAGCCATGAGGATTCAGGATGAGGAGGAGCTAGCTCTCACTTCCTCCCATCATGCTCTTCCAACTTCTATAGAATTTTTGGTGACAATAGAATAGCTAGCTAATATTGCATTTTCTTGGTACGCTTGGCGGTTTTGGTATTGGTCACCAATACTGACTATGTATTCTATGGTGTAATTTGCATCATGCATTTTATAAACCTTACTTCATTAGTTGGCTGGTTTATATCATGAAAACTAGAGCCAATATATATTTGTTGATGTTGGTTTTAGCATCCCAAAATTTTGTAAGAACAACTTGTTTTCATGCACGCAACTTTTTACCTGTAGAACAGTGTTATTTGCCTATTACCTGTAGTTGGAAAATGTAGATGTCCGTTGCATGAAAACTAGAGCCAACTAACAAATTTAATTATTATATTTGAATTCAGCATGTGAAATTCATTAAGAAATGGAACATTTCATTTCTGAAACAAACAAAAATTTGTAGAACAATGTTATCAGAATTAAGGTTATTTAGTTGAGAAAAAAGGCTTAGGGGAGACCTAATAACTATGTATAAATATATCAGGGGACCGTACAGAGATCTCTCATATGACCTATTTATAGCCAGGACTGTACCTATAATAAGGGGGCATCCTCTTCATTTAGAGGAAAGGTTTCTACACCTGCACAGACGGTTGTTCTTTACTGTAAGAGCAGTGAGACTGTGAAATTCTCTTCCTGTGGAGGTGGTCAAGGTTAACTTGGTTAGAGTTCAAAAGGGCCTGGATGCATTTTTGGAGAATAATAACATCACCGGTTATGTATACTAGATTTATATGGACAGAACGTTGGTCCAGGGATTTATTCTGACTGCCATATTTTGAGTCAGGAAGGAATTTTTACTTCGGGTATGAAGGTTTTTTGCCTTCCTCTGGATCAACTCAGTAGGGACTCATTAGGGTTATAGGTTGAACTCTATGGACTCTGGTCTTTTTTCAACCTTATGAACTATGGGGGAGATTTATCAAAATCTGTCCAGAGGAAAAGTTGCCCATAGCAACCAATCAGCTCGTTCTTTCATTTTTAACAAGGCCTCTGCAAAATGCAATAACCAATCTGATTTGTTGCTGTGGGCAACTATTCCTTTGCACAGTTTTTGATAAATCTCCCCCTATGTTACGGTATACAGATCCTGCAACAAAGACCACAGCACCAAGAATGGAAAACTCCGGAAAGGGCTGTAGTTTATTGGTTCCCTAAATGCTTTTTTTGGGGAACCAATAAACTACAGCTGTTTTGCACATATCCAGAATTATCCATTTTTGGTGCTGTGGTCTTGGGGGGACATTTATCATTGTTCTTTGGTAAGCACGTCCTGTAGCTTATTTTTGTTTTTGTTTTTGTTTTTGCTTGTGTGTGACATATTTATCATACTACCACAGGCGGTTGATTAAACTTGGCTCACGTAAGCAAAAACCAATAAATTACTTCAGAACACCAATTTGTAACCCCACCTCAAGTCGCAGCTGTGAAAAAAAGTGTATATATTGTAAAGTAATATATTCTACTGTACTAACCCATTTTTTGTTTTTCTTTTCTTCTTCTTTCAGATCCATGTATCCTGTGGACTACTTAGTATTTGGTGGAGTATGATGACCAGCGTTTTTTAATTTACTATTAATAAAATGGTTAACGAGGGCTTGTGGGGGAATTTTTTTTTAAAATAAAAGTTTTTTTTAAATGTGATATTTTTATCTTTTATTTACTTTACAGGCTTAGTAGGGGAAGCCGTCTTATAGAGTCTATTATGAAGCTGGGGCTTAGCGTTAGCCCCAAAAACAGCTAGCACTAACCCCCAATTATTACTCCAGTACCCACCACCACAGGAGCGCTGGGAAGAGCTGGTACCAACAGGCCTGGAGCATCAAAAAATGGTGCTCCTGAGCCTAGGTGGTAACAGGCTGGTCTTAATTAGGCTAGGGAGGGCCAGTAGCAATGGTCCTCGCCCAACCTGATAACGTCAGACTGTTGCTGCTTGGTGGCGCTAGCTGTTTTTGTGACCAACACTACGCCTCGGCTTAGTAATGGACTCCGTCTATAAGACCACTTCCACTACTAAGCCTGTAAAGTAAATAAAACACAATACGTTTAATAAAACTTCTTTAACAATTTTATTAACATTGAAAAAAATAAACGCTGGCCATTTACATAGTCCACAGCATCCAAAGTAGTCCATAGGATCAGGGCTGCCATCAGGGGGGTACAAACCATACACCTGTATGAGGCCCGGATCTTCAGGGAGCCCGGACGTCCCGGGCCTTTTTTTTTTTTTTTACTGGCTTGTCACCTGTACCCCCCTGATGGCAGCCCTGCTTGTCAGTGTGTGACAACTGTCACTCACTGACCGCTGGATGCCCGCAAGGACTATGACCGGGCCTCATAGTCCGGGGGCCCGCACATTTCTAATTACCCATTTCTAGGGCGCGGGCCCCTTAAGAATTGTGGCAGGGCCGGACAGGCCAAGGGCTGATTGGAGTAGGGATGTCATGTGCCCCACGCAGGCATGCATGTCTACTCCAATCACCTGACCTGTCCCTGCGTGATCTTCTTCATCCTCCACGTCCAGCACCAGGAGCAGCAGAAGCCTCACGTGGTTTCACCGATCCCCTGCAGGGTAGGTGAACTTGTGCGGGGGGGTGTTATGGGAGTGATAAGAGGTGATGAGTGGTGCAGGGGGGGGGGTGATGAGAGGTGGTGGTGGGGTTATGGAGTTGATGAGTGGTGTGGGGGGGGTTATGGGGTGATAAGAGGTGCAGAGGGTTATGGGGGTGATAGGTGCAGGGGGTTATTGGGGTGATGAGAGATGCAGGGGGGTTATGGAGGTGATGAGTGGTGCAGGGGGGGGTTATGGAGATGATGAGTGGTGGGGGGGGGTTATGGGGGTGATAAGAGGTGCAGGGGGGGTTATGGGGGTGATAAGAGGTGCAGGGGTGTTATGGGGGTGATATGAGGTGCAGGCGGGGTGATGAGAGGTCCAGGGGAGTTATGGGGGTGATGAGAGGTGCAGGGGGGTTATGGGGGTGATAAGAGGTGCAGGGGGGGTTATGGGGGGTGATAAGAGGTGCAGGGGGTTATGGGGGTGATAAGAGGTGCAGGCGGGGTGATGAGAGGTGCAGGGGGTTATGGGGGTGATGAGAGGTGCAGGGGGGTGATGGGGGTGATAAGAGGAGCCATGGGTGATGAGAGGTGCAGGGGGGTTATGGGGGTGATGAGAGGTGCAGAGGAGTGATGAGGACACAGAGGATAAGAGGGAGTGTATATGTATATATGATGTGTATGCATGTATGGCAGTATTGTATTCAGGGGTACAGTGTGTGGCAGTATTATATTCAGGGGTACAGTGTCTGGTAGTATTATATTCAGGGTACAGTGTGCAGCAGTATTATATTCAGAGTACAGTGTGTGGCAGGATTATTTTAAGTAGAGAGTGTGGGGCAGCATTATATTCAGGGTACAGTGTGGGGCAGCATTATATTCAGGTTACAGTGTGGGGCAGGATTATATTTAGTGGGTACAGTGTATAGCAGTATTATATTCAGGGTACAGTGTGTGGCAGTATTATATTCAGTGGGTACAGTGTGTGGCAGGATTATATTTAGTGGATACAGTGTATAGCAATATTACATTCAGGGTACAGTGTGTGGCATTATTGTATTTAGTGGGTACAGTGTATGGCATTATTGTATTTAGTGGGTACAGTGTATGGCAGTATTTTACTCAGGGTACAGTGTGTGGCACTGGGCTGACTTTTCATTGGGGTACAAACTCTATTCTACGGATAGTTTGAACCTGAATGGAAGGGGGTCCGCTGTGCTGGGGGAGAGAATCCTGGAAGGGGTGGCTGAGTATTTAAACTAGGTGAGTGGGGGGAGGATAATAAAGCAAAGAAAGCAGACAGTGGGATGAATAGGTTAGAGAGGGGTCAGGACATAATGGTGGGTGGAGAGGAGTCCTGTGGGGGGAGGTTAAGAGCAGTGGATAAGAAGATCCATGGGTTACAAACCAGCCGTAAAAATAATTGTAGCCCGAAAAATTGTAATCCCAATAATTCAAAAAATTCCATTAGCCCCAAAAACTCAATAACTACAATAAGCCCCATTAACTAAAAAATACCATTAGCCCCAATAACTTAAATAACAACGTTAGACCCAATAACGCAAAAAAAAATCCCATTAGCCCCAATTCTTAAATAATAACGTTAGACCCAATAACTCAAAAAATCCCATTAGCCCCAATAACTTAAATAGTACAATTAGCCCTTATAACTCAAAAAATAACATTAACCCCAATAACTCTGAAAATCCCATTAGTGAGACTATATGTGTAAAACTTAATGGAAATGTAAAGTGTATGTTCACAAATGCCAGAAGCCTAGCAAATAAAATGGGGGAGCTTGAGGCCTTGATACTGGAGGAACATATTGATATAGTTGGGGTCACTGAGACATGGCTGGACTCCTCGCATGACTGGGCTGTTAATCTGCAGGGGTTTACATTGTTTCGCAAGGATAGAATGAACAGAAAAGGTGGTGGAGTCTGTCTGTATGTAAGAAGTGGTATGAAAGCCAGTGTGAACGATGCCATAGTGTGTGATGATTCTGAGGATGTGGAATCACTGTGGGTAGAATTACAAAAGGAGGGAACTATTGAAAAAATAGTATTTGGTTTAATCTACAGACCCCCTAATATCACTGAAGAGATAGAAGGTCAGCTGTATAAACAAATAGAGAGGGCCGCCCGGGCAGGTACAGTCGTAATAATGGGAGATTTTAACTATCCAGATATAGATTGGGGCCGGGGGCTGGCTAAAACTACAAAGGGGAGAAAATTCCTAAATTTATTGCAGGATAATTTTATGGGCCAGTTTGTGGAGGACCCAACAAGAAGTGATGCCTTGTTGGATCTGATCATTTCCAACAACGCAGAGCTGGTTGGTAATGTAACTGTGCAGGAAAACCTTGGTAATAGCGACCACAATATAGTTACTTTTCACTTAAAATGTAGAAAACAAAGACAGACGGGGAAGGCAAAAACATATAACTTTAAAAAGGCAAATTTCCCTGGGCTGAGATCTGCACTACAGGACATAGACTGGGGGAGGTGTTCTCAAATACGGATACAGAAGGTAAATGGGACAGCTTTAAATCAACTCTAAATAACTATACAGCTAAATATATACCAAAGGGGAACAAATATAAATGATTAAAACTAAATCCTACATGGCTGACAAATGATGTTAAAAGAGCAATAAACAACAAAAAAATAGCCTTAAAAAAATTCTAATCTGATGGGTCAGCTATAACATTTAAACAGTACAAAGAGCTTAATAAAATCTGTAAAAATGTAATAAAAACAGCAAAAATTCAAAATGAGAGACAGGTGGCCAAAGAAAGCAAAACTAATCCTAAATATTTTTTTAGATATATAAATACAAAAAAAACAAGGACAGAGCATATAGAACCCCTTAATAATGATAATGGGGAGGTTGTCACGGGCGATCAAGAGAAGGCGGAGCTACTGAATGGGTTCTTTAGTTCTGTATACACTATGGAAAAAGGAGCTGACATTGGCCAGGTCAGTGCTGGTAACACATCATGTAATGTACTGAACTGGCTTAATGTAGAGATGGTACAAGGTAAGTTAAGTAAAGTAAATGTAAGCAAATCTCCAGGGCCGGATGGACTACACCCAAGAGTTCTTAGAGAGGTAAGTTCAGTAATATCTGTACCCTTGTTCATGATATTTAGAGATTCTCTGGTGTCTGGTATTGTGCCAAGGGACTGGCGCAAGGCTAATGTGGTACCAATCTTCAAGAAGAGCTCTAGGTCTTCGCCAGGCTATTATAGAACGGTTAGTCTAACGTGCATTGTGGGTAAATTGTTTGAAGGACTTATAAGGGATTACATACAGGAATACATAGGGGATAATAGTATTATAAGTGATAGCCAGCATGGGTTTACTAAGGATAGAAGTTGTCAAACCAATCTAATTTGCTTTTATGAAGAGGTGAGTAGAAGCCTTGACAGAGGAATGGCTGTGGATATAGTGTTTCTGGATTTTGCCAAAGCATTTGATACTGTCCCTCACAGACGTCTGACAGGTAAGTTAAGGTCTTTGGGCTTGGAAACTTTAGTTTGTAACTGGATTGAACACTGGCTCATGGATCGTACCCAGAGAGTGGTGGTCAATGATTCGTACTCTGATTGGTCCCCGGTAATTAGTGGTGTACCCCAAGGTTCAGTACTGGGCCCGCTGTTATTTAATTTATTTATCAATGATATAGAGGATGGTATTAACAGCTCTGTTTCTATCTTTGCAGATGACACCAAGCTTTGTAGCACGGTACAGTCTATAGAGGATGTGCATAAGTTACAAGATGACTTGGATAGACTAAGTGTCTGGGCTTCCACTTGGCAAATGAGGTTCAATGTGGATAAATGTAAAGTTATGCATCTGGGTACTAATTACCTGCATGCATCGTATGTCTTAGGGGGGATTAAACTGGCAGAGTCACTGGTAGAGAAGGATCTGGGTGTACTTGTAGATCACAGACTACAGAATAGCAAGCAATGTCAGGCTGCTGCTTCCAAAGCTGGCAGTACATTGTCATGTATAAAAAGAGGCATGGACTCAAGGGACAGGGACATAATACTCCCCTTTATAAAGCATTGGTACGGCCTCACCTGGAATATGCTGTTCAGTTTTGGTCGCCTGTTCATAAAAGGGACACTGCGGAGTTGGAAAGGGTGCAGAGACGCGCGACTAAACTAATATGGGGCATGGAACATCTTAGCTATGAGGAGCGATTAAAGGAGTTACAATTGTTTAGTCTTGAGAAGAGACGTTTAAGGGGGGATATGATAAACGTATATAAGTATATAAATGGCCCATACAAAAAATATGGAGAAAAACTGTTCCAGGTTAAACCCCCCCAAAGGACGAGGGGGCACTCCCTCTGTCTGGAGAAGAAAAGGTTTAGTCTAAAGGGGCGACACGCCTTCTTTACCGTGAGGACTGTGAATTTATTGAACGGTCTACCTCAGGAACTGGTCACAGCAGGAACAATTAACAGCTTTAAAACAGGGTTAGATACATTCCTGAAACAAAATAACATTAATGCTTATGCAGGATTATAAAACTACATCCCTTTCCCTTATCCCCTTACACCCTTCCCTTCAATTCCCTGGTTGGACTTGATGGATGTATGTCTTTTTTCAACCATACTAACTATGTAACTATGTGGCAGTATTATATTCAGTGGGTACAGTGTGTGGATGGATTATATTTTGTGGATACAGTGTATAGCAGTATTATATTCAGGGTACAGTGTGTGGCAGTATTATATTTAGTGGGTACAGTGTATGGCAGTATTATATTTAGGGTACAGTGTGGGGCAGTATTTTATTTAGGGTACACTTTCTGGTAAGGTTATAATGATTATTGTCTTCATGCAAAGGATGAGGATCTGCTGACAAAGTGAGGAGCCAATGATGTCTGGATGTCCGACTCTGCAGAGAAGATGGAGCTGGAGGAAGACCTGGTCTCTGGACCAGATGAAGAAGAAAAGATAACAGAGAAGATATCACTCAAGTCAGAAGACGTCTCTCAGGTCACTGATATCATTGTGTATTCTCCTGACTGTCCCATCAGAGCTGTAGTCACTTGTAAGTTCTGCAGTGATGATGGGTAAAACTGTGTCCAATCTGTGTCTCTATAGTTGTTACAAAACTACAACTCCCATTGCCAGAGGCTCTCCAGACATGATGGGAGTGTTAGCTTTCCAACAGCTGGAGAACCACTTCAACCGAGGTGATCGGTGGGGGTCTCAGCAGTCAGACCCCCACCAAAAAAATGGGCTGCTTATTATACAATGCTCTGGCCCTGGGGGGGGGGGGGGGGGGAGGGATCAGGCGTTGGGGGCAACGGTTAGCAGCAGAAAGGGGCGTACAACAACTATATAGTGGCAAATTGTGCCCTGGCCCATATAGTTGTTGTTGGCCCCTCTTTGCTAATAGTTTTCCCCCCATATAGTTGTAGGCCTCTCTGAGAGGGGTCCAGGCCTACCACAACTATGGGGGCAACTATTACCAGAGGGGCCTACCACAACTATAGGGGCAACTATTAACAGAGGGGCCTACGCAAACTATATGGAGCCCCCATTATAGTTTGGGTAAGCCCATCTGTTAATAGTTGCTTCCATATAGTTTGGGTAGGCCCCTATTTAAAAGGAGTAGTCTGGTGAAAAATAGCTTATCCCCTATCCAAGAATAGGGGATAAGTTATAGATAGCAGGGGGTTCCAAGAGCTGGGATCTCCTGCACAGGCCCCGGCGGTTTGCTGGAAGATGACGTCTGTACCCCGCAGGAAGTTGCGTCCGGCACACATCCTCCATGTATCTCTACATGGAATGCGGGGGGGGGGGACCCAGGCCTTGAGCTGTGTGAGGGGCCCCGAAATTTCTGATGGCAGCCCTGCATAGGATATACGCAGGCCCGTCGCTACAGGACAGGCAAACCAAGCAATTGCTTGGGGACCCAAGCTGGCTGGGGGGCCCTGAGCACAGCCAGTGCTTGCCAGTCCTGTAGCGACAGGGCAATTCCCCCCATCACCAGGGTCGGATTAACAATCGTGCTCTTGGAGTTTGAGCTCCGGGCCCCAGAGCTTTGGAGTTCTTCTCACCTCACCACAATCACGCTCCCCCCACCCCCCGCTGCACTTGGTATCTTCCCTCAGCTCCGGACTCTTCTCTCAGCCTTCAGCAGTCTGAGCAGGAGGAGGGGGAGGAGAGAGCACAGAACTGTGAGGAAAAGAGACCGCAGAGGCTGTACAACATGGGGTCTGACTATAGTAGGTGTCCCTGCTGTGTATATATATATATATGTGTGTATAAGCGTGTGTGTGTGTGTGTGTATATATATATATATATATATATATATATATACATATATGTGTGTGTGTGTGTTTGTACCTATGTACTGTGCCTGTTTGTGCGTTACTACTGTGGATGACTATATGTAAAGTGCATGTGTGTATCTATACCAGTGTTTCACAACCAGTGTGCCTCCAGTTGTTGCAAAACTACAACTCCCAGCATGCTCGGACAGCCAAAGGCTGTCTAGACATGCTGGGAGTTGTGGTTTTGCAACCTCTGTAGGCTCACTGGTTGGGAAACACTGATCTATTCTAGCTGTGTGTGTATGATGCATGTACAGTATGTAATGTGTACAGTGTGTGTGTATGAAGCATGCATGTACAGTATGTAATGTGTACAGTGTGTATGTATATAATGCATGTACAGTATGCAATGTGTACAGTATGTTGTGTGTATGAAGCATGCATGTACAGTATGTAATGTGTGTACAGTGTATGTATATGATGCATGTACAGTATGTAATGTGTACAGTATGTTGTGTGTGTATGAAGCATGCATGTACAGTATGTAATGTGTACAGTATCTATGTGTGTATGATGCATGTACAGTATGTAAAGTGTACAGTGTATTGTGTGTGTATGAAGCATGCATGTACAGTATGTAATGTGTACAGTATCTGTGTGTGTATGAAGAATGCATGTACAGTATGTAATGTGTACAGTATGTTGTTTGATGCATGTACAGTATGTAATGTGTACAGTATGTTTGATGCATGTGCAGTATGTAATGTGTATAGTATCTGTGTGTGTATGAAGCATGCATGCACAGTATGTAATGTGTACAGTATGTTGTGTGTGTATGAAGCATGTATGTACAGTATGTAATGTGTACAGTAAGTATGTGTGTATGAAGCATACATGTACAGTATGTAATGTGTACAGTATGTGTGTTGTGTGTATGATGCATGTACAGTATGTAATGTGTACAGTATGTTGTGTGTGTATGATGCATGTACAGTATGTAATGTGTACAGTATGTGTGTTGTGTGTATGATACATGTACAGTATGTAATGTGTACAGTATCTGTGTGTGTATGAAGCATGCATGTACAGTATATAATGTGTACAGTATGTGTGTGTGTATGAAGCATGCATGTACAGTATGTAATGTGTACAGTATTTGTGTGTGTATGAAGCATGCATGTACAGTATGTAATGTGTACAGTATGTTGTGTGTGTATGAAGCATGCATGTACAGTATGTAATGTGTATTGTGTGTGTATATAATGCTTGCAGTGGCGGATCCTGGGGGGGGGGAATGGGTCCGACCACTGCTCCTCCATTCCCGGGACCTACTGCTATGGTGGCTGGACCAGAGGAGCAGTGGTCGGCGCACTGAAGTAGGGCAGTAAACAGGCATACAGCCTCCAGCCATACACTGTATGGCTGGAGGCTGTATGTCTGTGGGGGAACATACTACACATAATGTGGGGGGACTATACTGAACCTAATGTGGGGGAACTATAGCCTAATATGGGGAGAACTATACTGCACCTAATGTGGAGGAACTATACTGCACCTAATGTGGGGGAACTATACTGCACCTAATGTGGGGGAACTATACTGCACCTAATGTGGGGGAACTATACTGCACCTAATGTGGGGGAACTATACTGCACCTAATGTGGGGGGACTATACTGCACTTAATGTGGGGGAACTATAGTCTAATGTAGGGAGAACTATACTGCACCTAATGTGGGGGGACTATACTGCACCTAATGTGGGGGAACTATAGCCTAATGTGGGGAGAACTATACTGCACCTAATGTGGGGAACTATACTGCACCTAATGTGGGGTAAACTATACTGCACCTAATGTGGAGAACTATACTGCACCTAATGTGGAGAACTATACTGCACCTAATGTGGGGAACTATACTGCACCTAATGTGGGGAACTATACTGCACCTAATGTGGGGAACTATACTGCACCTAATGTGGGGAGAACTATACTGCACCTAATGTGGGGAGAACTATACTGCACCTAATGTGGAGAACTATACTGCACCTAATGTGGGGAACTATACTGCACCTAATGTGGGGAGAACTATACTGCACCTAATGTGTTGAACTATACTGCACCTAATGTAGGGGGACTATACTGCACCTAATGTGGGGGAACTAAAGGCCTAATGTAGGGGAACTGTACAGCACCTAATGTGGAGAACTATACTGCCTAATGTGGGGTAACTATACTGCACCTAATGTAGGGGGACTATACTGCACCTAATGTGGGGGAACTAAAGGCCTAATGTAGGGGAACTGTACAGCACCTAATGTGGGGAACTATAATGCCTAATGTGGGGGAACTATACTGCACCTAATTTGGGGAGCTGTACTGCACCTAATGTGGGGAGCTATACTGCACATAATGTGGGGAGCTATACTGCACATAATGTGGGGGACTATACTGCACCTAATGTGGGGGAACTGTACTACACCTAATGTGGGGGAACTATACTGCACCTAATGTGGGAGAACTATACTGCACCTAATGTGGGGGAACACTGCTAGCCTAATGTGGAGGACTATACTGCACCTAATTTGGGGAGCTATACTGCACCTAATGTGGGGAGATATACTGCACATACTGTGGGGGACTATACTGCACCTAATGTGGGGGAACTGTACTACCCCTAATGTGGGGGAACTATACTGCACCTAATGTGGGGGAACACTTCTAGCCTAATGTGGATAGAACTCTGCTGCACCTAATGTGGGGGGAACTCTGCTGCACCTAATGTGGGGGGGGGGGAACTCTGCCACACCTAACGTGGGGGGAACTGTGCTGCACCTAATGTGCGGGCCTCGTATCGATGTTTGCTCACGTTGCGCTCCCAGCATTCAAGGGCCGGTGATACTACGTCCTGACACCGACCCTAGAGAGTGATGTGCGTGAACATCAAGGGGGGGGGGGGGTGCTCCATGTCCATTTTGCTTGGGCCCCCAAATTCCTTCAAATGGCCCTGGATATACGGATCTGAAATGAGAAGGAAGCTTGTCACCCGCCCATACATCTTCCGCCCATACATCTTCCGCACCACTACACCTGCCAGCATGTCCTTACTGTAAGGACGTTCTGGGAGTTGTAGTCATGTGGCACAGGCGGGAGATGTGCGGGCAGGTGACAAGCTTGTCACCCGCCCACACATCTTTCGCCTGCCCGTGCCTCACCACTACAACTCCCAGCATGCCCTTACAGTAAGGACATGCTGGGAGTTGTAGATGTGTGGCGCAGGCGGGTGACAAGCTTGTCACCCGCCCACACATCTCCTGCCTGCGCAGCACCACTAAAACTCCCAGCATGTCCTTTCTGTAAGGGCATGTTGGGAGATGTAGTAGTGGGGGCGAGGGTGGGTGACAAGGAAGCCAGGGAAGCGGGCGGCTTGTGCTCTGCTCCCTTGCTTCCCAGCGAGGAAGATGAAGTTACGGCACTGTAAATTCATATTTCCCACTGGCAGCTGTGATTGGCCAGGAGGTCTGGACAAATAACAAGTCTGCCCGGGAAATATGAAATTACAGTGCTGTAATTTCATATTCCTGTCGGCCGGCTCCGCTCCCCGCCCACCTGCCCGTAGCTATCACCTGCTCTGCCAGCTAGGTATTGCCGAACTACAAGTCCCAACATGTCCTCACTGTAAGGGCATGCTGGGAGTTGTAGTTCTGCAATACCTAGCAAACGGTTGATCGATGCGGGTGGGTGGCCGGGGAGCGGAGCTGCGCAAAAAGTTGCACAAAAGTGGCAGGTGCGACTTTTTAACCTCTTAAGGACCCAGCCATTTTACACCTTAGGACCCGGCCATTTTTTGCAAATCTGACCACTGTCACTTTAAACATTAATAACTCTGGAATGCTTTTAGTTATCATTCTGATTCCGAGATTGTTTTTTCGTGACATATTCTACTTTAACTTAGTGGTAAAATTTTTTGGTAACTTGCATCCTTTCTTGGTGAAAAATCCCAAAATTTGATGAAAAATTTGAAAATTTAGCATTTTTCTAACTTTGAAGCTCTCTGCTTGTAATGAAAATGGATATTCCAAATATTATTTTATTTTATTCACATATACAATATGTCTACTTTATGTTTGCATCATAAAATTTACAAGTTTTTACTTTTGGAAGACATCAGAGGGCTTCAAAGTTCAGCAGCAATTTTCCAATTTTTCACAAAATTTCCAAAATCACAATTTTTCAGGGACCAGTTCAGGTTTGAAGTGGATTTGAAGGGTCTTCATCTTAGAAATACCCCCCAAAATATTCAAAATGACATTCAGTCAGCATTTTAACCCTTTAGGTGTTTCACAGGAATAGCAGCAAAGTGAAGGAGAAAATTCACAATTTCCATTTTTTACACTCGCATGTTCTTGTAGACCCAATTTTTGAATTTTTACAAGGGGTAAAAGGAGAAAATGTATACTTCTATTTGTAGCCCAATTTCTCTCGACTAAGCACATACCTCATATGTCTATGTAAAGTGTTCGGCGGGCGCAGTAGAGGGCTCAGAAGGGAAGGAGCAACAAGGGGATTTTGGAGCGTACGTTTTTCTGAAATGGTTTTTGGGGGGCATGTCCCATATAGGAAGCCCCTATGGTGCCAGGACAGCAAAAAATACCCACATGGCATACCATTTTGGAAACTAGACCCCTTGAGGTACGTAACAAGGAATAAAGTGAGCCTTAATACCCCACAGGTGTTTCACGACTTTTGCATATGTAAAAAAAATTTTAAAAAATTTCAATAAAATGTGTGCTTCCCCCCAAATTTCACATTTTTGCAAGGGTTAATAGCAGAAAATAGCCCACAAAATGTGTAACCCCATCTCTTCTGAGTATGGAGGTACCCCATAAGTTGACATGAAGTGCACTATGGGTGAACTACAATGCTCAGAAGAGAAGGAGTCATATTTGGCTTTTTGAGAGCAAATTTTGCTCGGGGGGCTTGTCGCATTTAGGAAGCCCCTATGGTGCCAGGACAGCAAAAAATACCCACATGCCATACCATTTTGGAAACTAGACCCCTTGAGGAACGTAACAAGGGGTACAGTGAGCATTTACCCCCCACTGGTGTCTGTCAGATCTTTGGAACAGTGGGCTGTACAACATTTTTAATTTGCGCAGCCCACTGTTCCTAAGATCTGTCAGACACCAGTGGGGTGTAAATTCTCACTGCACCCCTCATTACATTCCGTGAGGGGTGTAGTTTCCGAAATGGGGTCACATGTGTTTTTTTTTTTTTTTTGCGTTTGTCAAAACCGCTGTTACAATCAGCCACCCCTGTGCAAATCACCTCAAATGTACATGGTGCACTCTCCCTTCTGGGCCTTGTTGTGCGCCCCCAGAGCACTTTGCGCCCACATATGGGGTATCTCCGTAGTCGGGAGAAGTTGCATTACAAATTGTGGGGGGCTTTTTTCCCTTTTACCTCTTGTCAAAATGAAAAGTATAGGGCAACACCAGCATGTTAGTGTAAAAAAATTTTTTTTTTTACACTAACATGCTGGTGTAGACCCCAATTTCACCTTTTCATAAGGGGTGAAAGGAGAAAAAGCCCCCCAAAATTTGTAAGGCAATTTCTCCCGAGTACGGCGATACCCCATATGTGATCCTAAACTGTTGCCTTGAAATACGACAGGGCTCCGAAGTGAGAGCTCCATGCGCATTTGAGGCCTGAATTAGGGATTTGCATTGGGGTGGACATAGGGGTATTCTACGCCAGTGATTCCCAAACAGGGTGCCTCCAGCTGTTGCAAAACTCCCAGCATGCTTGGACAGTCAACGGCTGTCGGGCAATACTGGGAGTTGTTGTTTTGCAACAGCTGGAGGCTCCATTTTGAAAACAGTGGCGTACCAGACGTTTTTCATTTTTATTGGGGAAGGAGGGGGGCTGTGTAGGGGTATGTGTATATGTAGTGTTTTTTACTTTTTATTTTATTTTGTGTTAGTGTAGTGTAGTGTTTTTAGGGTACAGTCACACGGGCAGGGGGGGTTACAGCGATTTTCCCGCTGCGAGTTTGAGCTGCCGCGCAAAATTTGCTGCATCGCAAACTTGCAGCCTGATACTCACTGTAAGCCCCCTGCCCATGTGAATGTACCCTGTACATTCACAAGGGGGGGACCTCCAGCTGTTGCAAAACTACAACTCCCAGCATGCACAGTCTATCAGTGCATGCTGGTAGTTATAGTTTTGCAACAGCTGGAGGCACACGGGTTGGGAAACACTGAGTTAGGAAACAGACAATGTTTCCCAACCAGTGTGCCTCCTGTTGTTGCAAAACCACAACTCCCAAACATTCTCAGGCATGCTGGGAGTAGTAGTTCGGCAACATCTTTAGAGCCAGATGTTGCCGAACTACAACTCCCAGCATGCTTGGAGTTATAGTTTGCAACATCTGGAGGACTACAGTTTGCAGACCACTAATACAGTGGTTCCCAATCTGTGCCCTTCCAGATGTTGCAAAACTACAACTCCCAGTATGCCAAAACTGTCCAGGCATGCTGGGAGTTGTAGTTCTGCAACATCTGAAAGGCCAGATGTTACAGAACTACAACTCCCAGCATGCCTGGACAGTAAGGGCATGCTGAGAATGTGTAGTTTTGCAACATCTGGAAGGGCACGGTGGTCTCCAAACTGTGGACCTCCAGATGTTGCAAAACTGCAACTCCCAGCATGCCCAGACGCCAAGTGCTGTCTGGGCATGCTGGGAGTTGTAGTATATAGGGTCCCAATACAGCAATGCATGTCGCTTTACGGCGACGTGCATTGCTGTAAAGGGCCCGACCGCGGCTGAAGATCTACTCACCTGTCGCCACCGCCGCCATCTTCCCCGCCGGGATCCGGGTCTTCAGGGACGAGGTAAGTACCGGGGCCGGTCCCCAGCACTCCCCCGTCCCCTGCCGCGTCCTCCGGTCTTCCTCCCGTCCTCTCCGGACTTTCAGGGGCCGGGCAGGACGGGAGGAAGTAACCGCCCCCCCTCCTGCGATTGGTCGGTTAACTAACCGACAGATCGCAGGGTATAGGAGGAGGTGGCAGGCTTGCCACCTCACTCCTATACGTTAGCATGGTCCTGGCTGTCTGTGACAGCCGGGATCATCCGAAATTACCGGGCGGTCGGGTCCCAGAGACCCGATCAGCCCGGTATCGCCGCAGATCGCAAGGGCGATTTCCCTTGCGATTTGCGGCGATCGCCAACATGGGGGGCATACATGGCCCCCCTCGGCGTTTGCCCTGGATCCCTGCTGAAGGATTTCAGCAGGGATCCGCTTCCGATCTCCGCCGGGTGAGCGGCGGAGACCAGGAAAAGACATGACGTATGCATACGTCATGGGTCCTTAAGACCCAGGGTGTGATGGCGTATGCATACGTCTTGGGTCCTGAAGAGGTTAAAAGTTGTAAAAATAGCTGAAAGTTTGTAAGCCAGGTCCTCTCTTACACTTGCTTAGTATACTGAAGAGACAAAAAGAACAGAGGAGCGCGATCCTAGTGCATTACCATAAACATTATAGGCAGAGTTATCAACACATATGTGCTCACCAGAGTTGGTTATGCTCAGAGCATAACATCTACAGCAGCGCATCAGTAGTGGGTCAGCAGCCCAGGAGCACCCGAACATCCAAGGAGGTCGGCAGGCAGTAGTGAAATCAACGATTAAAAAAGAAATATCTTTAGGCGCTTCTCCCAATAAAAGGTTATCTGTATTCCATCAGGATAGACAAAAAATTGGTGTAGAAAAGCACTTTCAACGCGTTTCTAGCTTGGACTGAGCTCTTTATCAAGACGTGCATGCTTTTTTACTCCAATTTTTTTTGTCTATCCTGATGGAATAAAGATAACCTTTTATTGGGAAAAGCACCTGTCTTTGGAGATATTTCTTTTTTAATCGTTGATTTCACTACTGTCTTACACTTGCGACTTTTTGAAGGGTTTTGCGGCTTTTATTTGCTTACACTGCGACTTTCACAATGATAAATTCTCGACCACTGCAAGGTGAAAATTGAAAATTGCTTAGATAGGACTGATTGGTATTTTTTGCTTATCCACAAAACTTATCCACATGTGACTTTTTGTGCGACTTGATAAATGTCCCTCTTGGACTTTGTTGCATGTTTGGTATCCAAATTGGCTATCTGTATGACTATAGGCACAAAGGATTTATCCAGTGCTGGCTTCTACTGCTTTTCTGTGTACAGCTGGTATCTACTTCTATATGGTCACTGTAAGGCTAGATACTGGTCTGTATACAGTGGGTTTTATTCAGTAACAATATGATGCATTAATCACAGAAGAATAGGTCACGAAAAAACAAACAAACAAACAATCTTGGAATCAAATCCATAAGTAAAGGCATTCCAGAGTTATTAATGCTTAAAGTGACAGTGGTGAGATAAGCAAAAAATGCTCTGGTCATTAAGGTCATAATGGGCTCTGTCCTTAAGGGGTTAAAGTACCGCACTGCCACAGATTCCGTGATCTATATTGATCACAGCATCTGAGGGGATATTGGCGGACATCTGCGCAACTGTGGATGTCCGCCATTGCCGGCGGGTCCCTGGCTGCTGATAGCAGCCGGGACCTGCCTCGCAGGACGCCGACACTGATCAGGTGCTCGTGGTCATGGCGGAGAGTAAATGTATGTCATGGTGCGTTAAGTAACAACGTAGCAGGACATACATTTACGTCCATTGTTGTTTAGGGATTAATAGAAGTAATTAACAAATCTGTTTAACTTTTTGGCACCAGTTGATTAAAAAAAAAAAAATTTCCACCGAAGTACCCCTTTAACCTCTTGGGGATGCAAGGTGTACGTGTACGCCCTGCATCCCTGGTCCTTAACCCCTTAAGGACACATGACGTACCGGTACATCATGTGTCCGCCCCCGATCTATAACGCGGGGCCACGGTCGGGACCCGTGGCTAATAGTGCGCGGCATTGATCGCGGTGCCGCGCGCTATTAACCCTTTAGACGTGGCATTCAAAGTTGAACGCCGCGTCTAAAGTGAAAGCATGCCGGTTAGTTCAGGGAGCTGTTCGGGATAGCCACGGCGAAATCGCGGCATCCCGAACAGCTTACAGGACAGCTGGAGGATCCCGACCTGCCTCCTCGCTGTCCGATCGCCGAATGACTGTTCAATGCCTGAGATCCAGGCATGAGCAGTCAAGCGGCAGAATCATCGATCACTGGTTTCCTATGAGAAACCAGATCAGTGTGTGCAGTGTTATAGGTCCCTATGGGAGCTATAACACTGCAAAAAAAAAGTGAAAAAAAAGTTTTTTTGAACATCTGACCACTGTCACTTAATAACTCTGGAATGCTTTTAGTTATCATTCTGATTCTGAGATTGTTTTTTCGTGACATATTTTACTTTATTTTGGTGGTAAATTTTCGGCTTTTTTTGCATCCTTTTTTGGTGAAAAATCCCCAAATTTCATAAAAATTTAGAAAATTTTGCATGTTTCTAACTTTGAAGCTCTCTGCTTGTAAGGAAAGTGGATATTCCCAATACATTTTATTTTTATTCACAAATATAATATGGCATCATAAAATTGACATATTTTTGCTTTTTGAAAAAATTAGAGGGCTTCAAATAAAGCAGCAATTTTCAAAAATTTCATGAAAATTGCTGAAGGGACAGATGTTAAAGAACTACAACTCTATATAGCCAAAAAACAAAGAGACCCACAATACTAATAATATTTAAAAAGGTATGAGAATCTTTATTAAACAAAATAAGACAAACAATTAAAATGATTAAAAAGGCAGAGGATAACCTTAGGCAGGAGACAACAAGTGCCAGTGAATCTGGTATGGGTAATGTAAGTATTCAATGAAGAGCATATACAATATGGAACTGACACAGCTGCAAACTCCTAGTATAGTACAATGTAGATATAACATCTAACATACATAAATATGAGATAAGGAGCAGCAATACAGTATTATAGACAAAAATGAAAACCCAAAAATTGGAAACTGAAAATACCTAAAGAAACTATATACCCACAAGCCAGGAACACCAAGCACCAACACCCCAACGCACGTTTCGCGTATGGGCTTCGTCAGGGGCCTTTGGCTGTCTGGGCATGCTAGGAGTTGCAGTTTGGCCTTCCTAGTGGTTGCCACAGTAAAGATCACTTTACTTTCACTTTCAATCCCCCCCCTCCCCCACAGTAGTTTCCCTACCTGACCCAGGATCCAGCAGTCTCCAGCGACAATCGGGGTCTCCAGGCATCTTCTCCTGCAGGAAATGAAGAAGGAGTCCAGCACTGCAGTGAAGGCAGCTTTATTCAGTGAGGAGCACACAGTAAAAACACACTAGTCAGACATGTTTCAAGCGCGAACGCTCTTCCTCGGGGACCGAGGAAGAGCATTCGCGCTTGAAACATGTCTGACTAGTGTGTTTTTACTGTGTGCTCCTCACTGAATAAAGCTGCCTTCACTGCAGTGCTGGCCTCCTTCTTCATTTCCAGTATCTGGGGCGCCTGGCTGGGCACCGGTCCGTGCACAGCACGACACGGGAGGTGAGCTGGACTCTCTTCATATCTTCTCCTGCAGGTACCGACCTCCATCTTCTTCCCACGATCCCCTCGACATCCAGGGGTGGCCAGAATGGGGGGTTGCCATGGCAACCCACTGTCCTGCTCTGCCATTGGTCAGAATCAATTCTAACCAATGGCAGGGGATAGGAGGAGATCGCAGCATTGCGACTTCACTCCTACCCTTCAGGATGATCTGGGCTGTCACTGACAGGTCAGATCATCACAATTTTCCAGGTGATCGGGTCACTAGAGACCCGATCAGCCCGGAATAGGAGAAAATTGAGGGACCCCCCCTCGGCATTTGCACGGCATGCCTGCTGAAGGATTTCAGCAGGAATGCCGTTCCGATCTCTGCCCAGCGCACGGAAGAGACCGGTGAAACACCAGGATGTTCTGGAACGTCCTTAGTCCTTAAAACCCAGGGTGCGGGAACGTTCCAGAACGTCCTTGGTCCTTAACTGGTTAAAAGTTTGAATCACCACCCTTTTCCCATAAAAAAACCACAGTGTAAATAAAAATAAACATATATGGTATCGCCGCGTGCGGAAATGTCCGAATTATAAAAATATATTGTTAATTAAACTGCACGGTCAATGGCGTACGCGGAAAAAAATTCCAAAGTCAAAAATAGTGCATTTTTGGTAAGTCCTATCAATGCAAAAATGGTACCGCTAAAAACTTCAGATCACAGCGCAAAAAATGAGCCCTCATACCGCCCCATACGCAGAAAAATAAAAAAGTTATAGGGGTCAGAAGATGATAATTTTAAAGTATTAATTTTCCTGCATGTAGTTATGATTTTTTCCTGAAGTACGACAAAATCAAACCTATATAAGTAAGTTATCATTTTAATTGTATGGACCTACAGAATAAAGATAAGGTGTCATTTTTACCGAAAAATTTACTACGTAGAAATGGAAGCCCCCAAAAGTTACAAAACAGCGTTTTTTTTTTTCCATCTTTGTCTCACAATGATTTTGTTTCCATTTCGCCGTAGATTTTTGGGCAAAATAACTGACGTCATTACAAAGTAGAATTGGTGGCGCAAAAATTATGCCATCATATGGATTTTTAGGTGCAAAATTGAAAGAGTTATGATTTTTTAAAGGCAAGGAGGAAAAAACGAAAATGCAAAAACTGAAAAAAAAACGGTCCTTAAGGGGTTAAGGACTCAGGGCGTACCTATACACCCTGGTACAGTTTAACGTGTTTAAACCATTTTCACGGGTGGAGAACAGATTAAACCCGGTGGGATCCGGTTGCTAGGGGCAGCCAGGACCCACAGCTAATGCCAGGCACGGGCAATCGGGCTGATGCCTGGCCTAAACCCTTTAGATGCCGCAATCAAAGTTGACCGCGGCATCTAAAGCAAAAGTAAAAGAATCTCGGCAGCTCAGCGGAGCTGATCGGGACTATTGCGACAAAATCACAATGTCCTGATCAGCTAACCGGTCAACTGGAAGGTGCTTACCTGCCTCTCCGTCGTCCGATCGGCGATCTTCTGCTCCATGCCTGCTCAGCATAGCATTAATCATTATATGCAAATAGAAGATTGCATGTTATAGCCCCCTATAGGGATAAAAAAAATGTGTAATCAAATTTTAATACAATTTCATTAACCCCTTCCCTATTAAAATTGAAATCACCCACCTTGGGGGGGGGCGTGGCTTGGCACGCTAGAAGATGGCCGCATTCCTCTAGAGCTCCTGAATGGCCTCCGTATACAAGGGCTTATTATGGCAGTTATGGGTGGCAGACACCACAGCAAAAAGAAGATTAAAGCTCCGACAGAGCTGCTTACCTCGGCACAAGGCATCCAGTCTTATTTTCAGCCATGGTCCAGCCTAGAAACCTGGAGCAGCGCGAGACAGCAGTTCCAGCTGCAAGCGCCGACACCGCTGCAGCCTGTCTCCTCCACAACTGAGCTGAGCACCAGGCCTGTCAGAACGAGACTCCCCGCTCGCACAGCCGCAGGCACTGCACCCAGAGGACCTCATCATGGAAGCGGCTTCCTCTGAATGGCCTCTACTTCACCCGGCAAGTACCTCCTCCCCTGGACACGAGCATTCCCTCAGCGCTCAACTACAGCAGATGAATGCAGCCCCGGACAGTATGGCGGGCGGCCCCCTCGCTGCCACCATGTCTGACTCACCACAGCCAGCTCTGGGAATGGTCGCCTCAGTGCAGGCGGCCCTCTCTCCTACCTCACCCCCTGAAACAATACCTTCTCCCAAGTTTCCTATCAATGTGGCACACTCTATACCTGTGCAGCCTGCAGTACCAATCACCCACGCAATAACTGGGTCCTCAGCTAATGTTACCTCAGCAGCACATGGCCCATCTGTCTCTGTGCGGTGACATGCTGCACCTAACCTGGTACTGGCCTCAGCTGTGCACCACAAGTTCTCCACTGATCAGATAGACCAGACCAATGTTTCTCCACAACTATACTCTGACCCATCCTCCTCAAGTGACGGGTCCACAGAGGGTAACAGCCCATCAGCTTACTGGGGTGCCAGTCCTCTGCCCGCAAAGAAAAAGCTCTTTAAGACCCCGCAGAGGGTGCAAACTGCTGAACGCTCCCAAGTGTTATACTCTTCATCCGAAGACTCCAGAAAAACTGGCCCACCCTCCAATGGACCCGCACCTATCCTCCCCTGAGATGGCGGTCCACACATTGAGAAATCATCCAGAACTTCAAGCCCTCTTGGCACTCCTCCCTACCAAAACGGATATGCTTTCACTAGCCACAGACCTGAAGGCCACCTGGCGGGCCGACTTGAAACCGGTAAAAGAGGAGGTTAACCACCTAACCCAAAAAGTATGTGAGCTGGAACAGTTCCCCACTAACATAACCTCTGAAATTTTATCATAGTTGTTGATCTGTTGCTATGACAATATGCTCACAGGTGTATAAGAGCACTGGCGGGGAAGAGGATGTCAGCATTGGCTGAGGAAGTGCGTCACACGCACGAAACGTTCCGGACACGCCCCCTGCCCACTGCTGATCCCCTGACCTGCCCGTGACTCCAGCATAAAGAAATAAAGTTCCCAGACCTTTGGTGAGTGCCGTCTACCTTCTTCTACACATCTGGATTCTGCCTTCTTCTACACCCAACTGGATTACCGTGCATAGAGTTCATCGCTGACAAGCACGGCTTGGCCCCGTAGTCCCACAGCTGATAGCCGATTAGAGCAGTGCCGGCATCATTCCTTTCTACTTGAGATTTACCTATACTTTGACTGCAGTAGCCTGAGCACGCTACATACGGCGAACGCATTGACATGGAGGCAGAACACAGTGGGACTCGAGCACCTGTGGAGGACACATTACAGGCAGGCCGGTTTGAGGCAGGGGCGTATTTTACATCCTGCAACATCAGGGACGAGCTCACGGTGGTGAGCACTCAGACATTAGAGAACCGGATCTTCTCCCTGGCTGACTGTGAGGTCAGATTATTTTGGACAGTTAACTCTCTCAAATCTTACCTAGACAGCGGACGGACCCCCAGTGGTCTGCAGATTTTCAAGGCCCCCTCGCAGTTCCAAGAATCGGCCACATTCATGGAAGCTTGGCATGTAGCTCACCTTAACCCCTTAACGACGCAGGACGTATATTTACGTCCTGCGCCGGCTCCCGCGATATGAAGCGGGATCGCGCCGCGATCCCGCATCATATCGCGTGGGTCCCGGCGCTAATCAACGGCCGGGACCCGCGGCTAATACCACACATCGCCGATCGCGGCGATGTGCGGTATTAACCCTTTAGAAGCGGCGGTCAAAGCTGACCGCCGCTTCTAAAGTGAAAGTGAAAGTGACCCGGCTGCTCAGTCGGGCTGTTCGGGACCGCCGCGGTGAAATCGCGGCGTCCCGAACAGCTGATCGGACACCGGGAGGGCTCTTACCTGCCTCCCCGGTGTCCGATCGACGAATGACTGCTCCGTGCCTGAGATCCAGGCAGGAGCAGTCAAGCGCCGATAATGCTGATCACAGGCGTGTTAATGCACGCCAGTGATCAGCATTAGAGATCAGTGTGTGCAGTGTTATAGGTCCCTATGGGACCTATAACACTGCAAAAAAAATGTTAAAAAAAAGTGTTAATAAAGGTCATTTAAGCCCTTCCCTAATAAAAGTTTGAATCACCCCCCTTTTCCCATAAAAAAAATAAAACAGTGTAAAAAAAATAAAAAATAAACATATGTGGTATCGCCGCGTGCGTAAATGTCCGAACTATAAAAATATATCATTAATTAAGCCGTACGGTCAATGGCGTACGCGCAAAAAAATTCCAAAGTCCAAAAAAGCGTATTTTGGTCACTTTTTATATAATTAAAAAATGAATAAAAAGTGATCAAAAAGTCCGATCAAAACAAAAATCATACCGATAAAAACTTCAGATCACGGCGCAAAAAATGAGTCCTCATACCACCCCATACATGGAAAAATAAAAAAGTTATAGGGGTCAGAAGATGACATTTTTAAACGTATAAATTTTCCTGCATGTAGTTATGATTTTTTCCAGAAGTGCGACAAAATCAAACCTATATAAGTAGGGTATCATTTTAACCGTATGGACCTACAGAATAATGATAAGGTGTAATTTTTACCGAAATATGCACTGCGTAGAAACGAAAGCCCCCAAAAGTTACAAAATGGCGTTTTTTTTTCGATTTTGTCGCACAATGATTTTTTTTTCCGTTTCGCCGTGCATTTTTGGGTAAAATGACTAATGTCACTGCAAAGTAGAATTGGCGACGCAAAAAATAAGCCATAATATGGATTTTTAGGTGGAAAATTGAAAGGGTTATGATTTTTAAAAGGTAAGGAGGAAAAAACGAAAGTGCAAAAACGGAAAAACCCTGAGTCCTTAAGGGGTTAAACATGCCACCACGCTCACGCAGCTAGTGCTGACACAGAATCAGTGCGAATATGAGAAGGTGACTGCGGCTCTATGTAAAGCCAAAACTGAATACTGCACTAGGTTTACAGAGCAAGTAGCCAATGCATTCTATAAGAAATTGGAGAAGTGGATGCTATTAGTGCAGGTGGAGACAAAGGAGAAAAAAAGATACATTTATGAGGGACAAATTTGATTATGACAATCAGCAAGTTTTCTCCTGGAATAACCGCAAACCTACTAAGAAAGGATGGAAGAACTGAGGTCCCAGGAGAGGTCCCCAGCATAAAAAAACAGTGTCCGATTTATGGACAACAGACTCAGACACCAGACTTTCTGATGAGGCACTGGGAACACAGGTCAAGATGGACACTAGCCGCCCCACTACCCCTGGTCCTGTCCCTTTAGACGGCGCACTAGGAGGGGGAGAGGGAGCAAGAAGAATAGATGGCTGGAGAGGAAAAAGGAAGAATGTGACATGGAGAAATTGAGAACTGCAAAAAATTGTGTTGTCAACATCACCGAAGTTGTCCTACCAGACAATGTGACTGATCTCCTGTCTAAAGGACTTAATTATGGTGTGAACACACCTTTTGACTTAGTGCAATTTCAAATTAGTGCAATTTCAAATCGATCTTTTTAAGGCGACAAGAAAAATGTCTTTGCACAAATGGTCCAAAAATAAATTTTGTAAGCAGCAGGAAGTGGTGATGTTTAGAGAGGGGGAGGTCCCAGTTAGGGTTGGTCCTTTGGGATTTAAACCCATTTTAGGCATGTCTGATCAGGATCAATTATGCTTAGACACCTTATGTGAACTAGCGGAGGGTGAACATCAAGGGGAGAACGCTGACAATGAGGTAGCTGCTTTCTTCAGAGGAGGTAACTCGTCTAAGTTTGTACCAGTTGTACCTGCGTGCAGCCCGCTTGACTTGTTCACGCGGGCTGTGATGCAGGATGTTAGGGCCTTAGTGTACCCATCAGAAGACAGCAATTTGACATCTAGAGACAGGGAGGCTATAGATTGGTTAGCCGCTAGACCTGAACTAAAAGTCAGCAAGGCTGATAAAGGAGGGGCTACTGTTGTGGTGTATAGTAAGGATTATGAAAGGGAGGTCACACGTCAGCTTAGTGACACATCTACTTATCTACCCCTCTCCACAGATCCTACCTCCAAGACACTCAGCTCCCTCCGCTCCTTTTTGAGGTCACAGACAGAGGTAGGTGTCATTTCCACGAAGATGGCAGAGAAGCTTCTCCCTAGCCACCCAAGACACGCCAAATGGTATTGTCTTCCCAAGATCCATAAGTCGCGGAGCCGACCCCCGGGACGGCCTATCGTCTCGGGGATCGGCTCCGTGACTGAGCCATTGTCGAGTTACATCGACTGGCTATTAAGACCCCTCCTCACTTCTATTCCCACCTACATGAGAGATACTGGAGATCTACTCACCCAATTACAGGACTTCACTTATCAGGATGGCTTTCAATTGGCCTCCATTGATGTAGAAAGCCTCTACACCCGTATCCCTAGCGATGCGGGTGTAGAGGCTATAGTGGAATTCCTCCAGAGTACTGATAAGTCCCCTACATTTATTAATTTTATTGCAGAAGCCCTCCGGTTCATTTTTAGTCCCAATGAGTTCCGCCAGGGGAAGGATTGGTAAAGGCAGGAGACCAACACAGCCATGGGCACGCCGGTCTCCTGTACGTATGCCAATCTTTTCCTGGCTATCCTTGAGAGAAGATGTATTTTCTCGGAGTCTAACCCTTACGTCAAGCACGTCAAACTCTTCGGTATGTAGATGACGTGTTTGTCGTTTGGGAGGGCTCCGAGGATTTGTTTGCGGGTTTTGTCAATCACCTCAATATGCACAATAATGTGAACATGTTGTTCACTTCTGTTTTTGGTAAGAATGCATTGGAGTTTCTGGACGTGAGGTTCAGAATGGAGGGCCAATTGCATACTAGTGGCTACCGTAAAGACATAGCCAGGAATGCCCTCCTCCACTATGAAAGCTCTCACCCCCACCATGTTAAGCGGGGAATCCCTTATTCCCAATTTTTAAGTTTGAAGCGTATTAATAACAGCACGGACACATTTCTTGAACAGGCTAATGATCTAAAACTGAGGCTAGTCCGCTTGCAGAGTTGCGAGCAGAGCCCACTTACCTTCCAATTGCGATCCAGCGATGTTCTCCGCTGTGATCAGCGGTGTTCTCTGCTGTGATCAGCCTCATTCTGACTTCCTGGTTCCGTTCTCTGCGAGCAGCAGCATCGCATTGGAGCAGAACTGGGCGGGAAATTCAAAAATGTAAACATACACACACATATAAAAAGAGGTCATACATTGTAATCTGAGGGGATTGATCTGACACTTGATCACTGTACAGTGCCCCTTGCCTGACATATTACTGTCATTTGTGCCCCAAAAATATTTATAAAATGGCATCAAAAAAGCGCCACTTTACAGCAAAATCGCTTTTGGACCAGTTGAGTGACAGTGATAGCGACATGGAGGTGCTCACAGAACTGAGCGATAGTGAGTCGTGGGGAGATTTGTCGTCTGACACCGACACTGATCTGTCAAGTGACAACGGCGATGATCCTGTACCTGACCTCAGCGATGTGCGCACTTGGCACTCTATCAACTGTGATACGGACCAGATAGCGCCCCCAAGATTCCCGTTCACTGGATCACCTGGGATGAAGGTAAATGTTGAGCGTGACAATCCTCTGGCATACCTGCAATTATTTCTCACTGAGGAGGTAAATGAAATAATTGTTAGAGAGACAAATCGCTACCAAGAGCAGCAATCCGCTACGCAGCATGCCAGGTTTTCCAGAAGCAGAAAGTGGGAACCGGTGAACAAAATGGACATCTGGCAGTTTCTGGGACTCATCATTCTTCAGGGTCTGGTGGGGAAAGCGTTCCCGAAATGGTACTGGACCACCAACAAGCTACTGGCCACTCCGTTTTTTTGCACCGTGATGTCGGAATACCGGTTTTCCTCATCATGAAGTATTTCCACTTCACAAATAATGAAGACTTTGATGAGGCCACGCATCCTGTACCCAAACTAAAAAAAAATCTGGGAGATATGACCAATTTCCAGCGGACCTACGTGCCAGAAAGGGACGTCATCGTGGATGAAAGTTTGATGGCCTACAAGGGACTCCTAAGCTGGATACAATACATTGCATCCAAAAGAGCATGGTTTGGCATCAAATCCTACATGCTCTGCGAGTCATCCACTGGGTACATCTGGAATTCGATCATTTACACCGGTAAAGGAACAAAGTTCAGCCCCAGGTACAGCGGCTATGGGATGGCCACATCATCTGTCCTTACACTGCTGGAGCCATTGCTGAACCAGGGGTATTGTGTGACCACGGACAATTTCTACACGTCTCCGGAACTGTATGAGGTTTTGCTTAAAAACAAGACCGACGTGAAATGCCATCTATGTTTGCCAAAAAAAAAACTAAAGACAGGAGAAATGGTTGCCTGGCAGAAGGGTAAGATGATGGCAATGTGATGGCAAGACAAAAAGGACTTGTGTCTCATGAGCACTGTGCACAATACCTCCACTGCCATGGTCCACACAAAAGGTGGAAAAGATGTGCTGAAGCCGCAAGTCGTGATAGACTATAACACAAACATGGGAGGTGTCGACAGAGCCGATCAGGCAATGACATTTTATCCGGCTATGCGCAAACAGCAAAAAAAATATTATAATAAGATCTTCAGACATCTTCTGGAACAATGCCTTTGGAATGCATATATCCATGCACAAAGCAAAGAGTGACAAGCCTCTTGTTCATTCCGAGTTCATCTGGAAGGTGGCTGAAAGGATTTTTGTCAACCACCAGACGCCGTCAGTAGTTGTGAACAGACCTGGACGTCGTGCTGTTGACGTTGTCAACCCAGAACGCCTGACTGGTCGTCACTTTATGGACTACATCCCGCCAACCGCAAAAAAGGCAGCACCTACCAGGATGTGCATAGTTTGCTGCTCAAAGAGAGATGGCAATGAAAAGAAAGTCCGAAAAGAAACCAGGTTTCATTGTCCTGATTGTGACGTTTTAAAATGTATCACTCTCAGGATGTTTATTGAATTTTCTTTGTTTGACAAATTTCATTATTTTTCATTACATTATTGAAAAAAATTATATTATTTATTAGATTAAAATTCATGATTTTGTGTTTCAAACTTTATCTCATCTACTAGAGTCTTGTTTGGTCAGGTTTAAGTAATTACTAAGAATTGTAGGCTTACAATACATAACGCCAAATTTCCATGCAAAAAATTGTACCACTTTTGGTACAAATTTCCTGACACAATCATACCCCCAGGGAAGCTTAACATCACCCTCCCCTCCCAAACTGTTCATCATCTACACACCGCATTTCCCTTTAAGTGGCGTGACAGAGCACTCACATACCTCGGAATCCAAGTCCCTGCCCTATTATCTGACACTTTCACCCTAAACTTCCCCCCCCATGTTGAATATGTTAAGATCCGATTTGGCCAGGTGGGAGCGTAGGGACTTCTCCTGGATAGGGCGGATTAATATCTTGAAGATGAACGTATTACCTCATCTTCTCTACCTATTCTCCACCATACCCGCCATCCTCTCCCGGTAATTTTTCAGGGAAGTCTCTGCGCTCCTCACTTGCTTTGTTTAGGCACACAAACACCCAAGGTTGGCACGCAAGATCCTGACCAGACGTAAACCTGACGGTGGTCTGGGCCTCCCAGATTGCCTCTTCTACCATCTAGCTGCGGTCCCGACCAGGGTCCTTGACTGCTACTCTCCTGCCTCTGCCAAGCTGTGGGTAGGGCTGGAGCGGGACACTTCCCTCTTAGATCCCAAAACTCTCTTATGGCTCCCAGACAAAGTACCCACCTCTCGCTCTTCTACCAACATGCCCCCAGTGACTCCTACAATAGATCACGTCTGACGCACCTATCTTCCCTCTGTGGCGCTAACCACTTCGCATGGCCCCCTGACGCCAATCTCCGCAAACCCCGCATTCTCCCCTGCTTTTTCCACATCACAATTCCTGGGACTTTCAAAAACCGATTCTCCCACCTTCTCAAATCTACTCACACCTACCTCCCTGAAACCACTAAGTGACCTCTATAGGGAAACTCCTGCCCCATTCACACAGGTCTTTCAGTACACCCAACTGCGACACTTTTACTAAAAATCCAAAGATAAGTTAAACCTACATCGCCCCCTTTCCTCGTTCTAAAAGCTGTGTGTTGCATCCTCTCGGAATTTTCGTCCAACCAGCTCGGTATATGCTCTTCTTATTGACTCTCTCAAGACGAAACCACTTCCTTACAGATGTGCTTGGGAGAACTCGGCACGGAATTTACGGACAAGAAGTGGGGGAAAGCTTTACGTTCCTGTCACAAACTGTCAATTTCCTGCAAAGCCCAGGAAACAAACTACAAGATATTAACAAGATGGTACAGGGTTCCCCACCTATTAGCAACGTTCTATCCGGGAGTGCCTGACACATGCTGGCAATGTGGTCCCTCAGGTGGTACTATGTCTCATGAATGGCTGATGTGCCCTAGTCTCACCCCCTTTTGGTCCCAGGTTCTAGACATTACCCCCAAACTGACGTTCATACACCTCCCCATGACGCCCGGCCCCCTGCTATCCGTCTTTCCCGTCCTCACAATCTAAGTGGTCTACCTGTCTTGCTGGCTATATGATCCTAGCCGCGAGAACGGTAATACCCAGTCTGTGGAAAACCATGACCCCCCCTACGCTCTCCTCTTGGTTCCAGGAGCTCTCCCACCTTCATAGGATGGAAGAGTTGTTGGCTGACTCTAGAAAACAAGCGAACAAACATAACCTTATATGGGGTCCTTGGATTGACTTTTTGACGACTGAAGGCTACATATCCCTCCATTTGGGGTCCCCAGACTCTACGAGCTGATGGACGTTACAGAAGGGTATCCAACCTCAAGATGTCAGCCCTCCACGCCGGGGGGACCCTATCTATGTGACATGCTGAAAGCTTCACCTCCTCCTTTTCTCTCTTCTTGCCTGCACTTCTCCTTTCTATCTCCTTCCGCCTCCCAGACCATCCTGCCTCACTTCCTTCCCTCCGCCCTTCCCTGTCTTCTTTTCCTCCATGTCCTCCCCCCCCCCCTCCTGATTTGTCATAGCCTTTATGATGGTACGGGTTGCACCCGTGTATTTGGCTAGGTGCTGGCTACATTTTTGTTTCATTTTGTTTTTGCTGTGCAATGTGGGGGGAGTGGCTCCCTCTGTAGCCGTGCATCCCCTCCCCTATTTTCACAGGAGGTGGTTTTAGGTTGTTAGTGGATCCAGCATGTCGTCCAGCCTGAGGTGAGTGAATGTTAGGGTCCCATTCTATATGAGGCCACCTCCGCGTGGTGGATGGGGGGGACACGTTTTGATCAAAAAGTGCGCTAAGAGCCTCCATTTTGTTGACCAAGTGTGCTGCTGCCATTTTCTTTTCTTTTTTTTTTCATGACTGATAGGTTGATGTTACTCTTGTTACTTTGTGGTTCCACCCATGCCTATCCTTCTTGCAACACAACTTGAGCTTCTGATCTCCTGACCCCATACGAAGTCATAAGTCGCTTGCAATGTATGTGTTTCATGTGTTTACCTTATATTCCCCCCCCAAGCAGTTATCTGTATGGGAGTATCAGTCGTCAATAAAGAAGACTTGAGAAGAATCAGTGAGTTGCCAGCATTCCTTTCTTCTTTTGTGATTTATCTGCATTTGCTCGACCAGCTAGAGCAACACCGTATCTCACTGTGAGTCAATCACTCCTACATTGCTCAAAGACATTCCGGTTCTCACGGAGCTAGCAATGCCGGTTCTGTCTTGACTCTCTGTATTATATTGCCATCTGTTCACCTGTTTATATACTTCTATGACAACTTCTTTGATGAAAATAAAAAAATTAACTTTGATAAAAAAAGAAATCACCCACCTTTCCCCACTTTTTGAATAAAATAATGTAATAAATGTTACGCCGAGCGCTCCGGGTCCCCGCTCCTCTCCGGAGCGCTCGCTACACTCTCGCTCCCGCAGCGCCCCGGTCAGATCCACTGACCGGGTGCGCTGCGATACCGCCTCCAGCCGGGATGCGATTCGCGATGCGGGTGGCGCCCGCTCGCGATGCGCACCCCGGCTCCCGTACCTGACTCGCTCTCCGTCGGTCCTGTCCCGGCGCGCGCGGCCCCGCTCCCTAGGGCGCGCGCGCGCCGGGTCTCTGCGATTTAAAGGGCCACTGCGCCGCTGATTGGCGCAGTGGTTCTAATTAGTGTGTTCACCTGTGCACTCCCTATGTATACCTCACTTCCCCTGCACTCCCTCGCCGGATCTTGTTGCCATCGTGCCTAGTGAAAGCGTTCCCTTGTGTGTTCCTAGCCTGTGTTCCAGACCTCCTGCCGTTGCCCCTGACTACGATCCTTGCTGCCTGCCCCGACCTTCTGCTACGTCCGACCTTGCTTTTGTCTACTCCCTTGTACCGCGCCTATCTTCAGCAGTCAGAGAGGTTGAGCCGTTGCTAGTGGATACGACCTGGTTACTACCGCCGCAGCAAGACCATCCCGCTTTGCGGCGGGCTCTGGTGAATACCAGTAGTGACTTAGAACCGGTCCACTAGCACGGTCCACGCCAATCCCTCTCTGGCACAGAGGATCCACCTCCTGCCAGCCGGCATCGTGACAATAAAGAAT
Source organism: Hyla sarda (assembly GCF_029499605.1). NCBI lineage: Eukaryota > Metazoa > Chordata > Amphibia > Anura > Hylidae > Hyla > Hyla sarda. The sequence goes on along the minus strand of NC_079189.1, from coordinate 251,804,350 downwards.
AAAAAGAATCATATGTGGTATCGCCACATGCATAAATGTCCGAACTATTAAATATAAGTTTAGCTAAACAACACGGTGGATGACATACACGTAAAAAAATACCAATGTACAAAATTGTGCATTTTTGGGCAATTCATATATCATATTAATAAAAAGCATTCAAGAAGTCCCATCAAAACAAAAATGGTACCGATAAAAACTACAGATGATGGCACAAAAAACCTCATACTGCCCCGTATGCAGAAAAATTAAAATGTTATAGGGGTCAGAAGATGGCAATTTTAAACACACTGGAAGTTATAGTACTTGCAATTTACGCAAGGAAATTCACTGACTCAAAGATGGCAATGCATTTCTGAGCAGAATATGCAGAAAGAAAAGAATGCTAATTCTTTCTGTGGATGCTAGAATTTGAATTTCTTTGCCAGATATTTCCTTTGCGGAAATTCTGCTGTGTGCACAGTGCGCCAGAATCCCATTGAAATTAATAAGACTGGCAGTGCAAAGAAGGGGTAAGACCAAAGGGAAGGTCAAATGGCCAGAGACAAAGGGGCGGCAAAATAAGGTTTTGCCCAGGGTGGCAAAAATCCTTGCAGCAGCACTGGTGGCTGTGGCCCGATATGCTGAACAGGCAGGGTCCCTGTGCCATTTTAATCCCCCCTCCCCCTCTGTGCCATCTCAATCAGCCTAGTCCCAGCCAGAGTGATTGTTGTGCAAAACTGAGCAACTTTTGCAAAAGTTTCTTGTTATAAATCAGTGCGTAAACTGTGCACCTAGAAAACCACACCTAGTTTTTGAATAGCCAAGGAACGTGCTTCCTATCACCCAAGCACAAGAAAAAGTGCAAACGTGTCTCACTCAAAAAAACATGCACAAGGATGTGGTCCATCGCAAAGCCCATCTCTGAAATTAAATAGCCCTCCCCCTCTGGGCCAGAAGGCACCTGCAAGGGTCCAGGCTCAATGTCCCTTTTCTTCAAAGCTACTAGGGGGCCACAAGTGCTCCCGGTGTCATCCTAAGCGTCAGACCAAGAAACCACCCGCAGTGCCGTATATTATAGCATCCTGCCTATGCAGAGATGCCCGGGGTTTGCCAGGAGGTGCGGAATCTGATGGCCACACACAACTCCCTTGGACCGCCAGGAGGGACACCCCAAAGGGCTTACCACATCCTGAAAAATCCGGTGACAAACAAAAACATGTTCAAGTAGCACAGTGAAAAACAGACATAAACAATTAAGTGAATGTACGCCATTAAGTACGGCCCGGACATCCGGACGGATCTATAAAAATTTCCCTGATCCTAGCCAGAAGGCTGGGAATCAAAGGGGTGATTGCCAAAGGTGAAGAATGCATGCTGCAGTGCTTCCACTCAGTGAGCTATTACACCCAGGTAGTTTTGGCACCTCAGGGTCACCACTCCCCGAGGCACAGAAGTACCTGGGCTGTCAACCCCCTCAGTCTAATGGGGAGACCTGGAGGGAACAGGTCACATTAGAGCAGCCGTCGAGCTGATTCCTCAGAACCAGCCCCAGAATGCCCCAAGGCACCTGCCCCCCCCCCATGCAGCATCCATCCTACATCAATGGCAGAGACTAGACAACCGATAAGAACAGATACTACACTTGATCTTAGCCAAAAGGCCAAGAGCCATATATGCCATCAGAACGCAGCCGCATAAATGCGACAAGTGCTGTACGCCGCAACTGTGCAAATATATAGCACAGCCTGCAGCCTGTTCCAACTTATTGTGAAAACACAAATTTCAGCTGGGATTATACTTGGAGTGTTTGACAGAAAAAAAACACAATGCTGGCTGCGGGCACATGTTATGTTGGAATCAATAGGATAATATGAAATGCCAGACACTAATGGGGTTTTCTTCATCCTCTTATGGCCTCATCAAATCTGTGGGATGCCGAGAGCATGTTTTTTTTTTTCAAATGAAATTTTGGTGTTTTTCTTCCCAATGTTCTTAATAGAAAGCCTTTGGTCACATCATGAAAGAATCACATGACTCGTAATGAGAAAAGCCAGGGGTAAAATAATAATAATACATCCCTAGTGTCCCTCAGCAGTACAATGTGGGGTGTCTCCGCCCCTGTGAGTAAAGTAGGACATGAGATTTTTTTAATGAATAAACCCCCCAAAAAAATAAGGACCTCCCCAAACCCCCCCCCCTCCGTCGGTATAAATCACCAGGCTCACACCAGGACAGTGAGTTTTTATCTGTCCCAGTGTGAGCATGGACTTCCAAGCTCCCCCATTTGTGGTGTCAGCACTTATATTTTTCTTTTCCTCCTAGGTGTGGGGGTAGCATGGTCCGATGCGCGACGCCATCTTCTCGTGGTCCTGGGAAGGAGCTGTCTCTCCGGACTCTACTTCCGGTTTGGGCGCCATTTTCCCGTAGCCCATAGGGAATGATGCCGACGTGTAACTTCCGGTCCGGAGGATTATCAGATGCGGCCGCAATATCTCACCACTGCTAAGAGGGTTGGTGAACTACAAACTTTAACCTCGGTAGAACCTTACAAAGTGTTCTTACCCGGGAAGGTCCTTCTGAGATTCCTTCCATCTGTTTTGCCTAAGGTTGCCTCTTTTGCAAATATTAACCAGGTTATTTCTCTTCCACAGTTTCCTCCTGAGTCTGGCTCTTCTCAGAAGGACCTTGCTTCCCTAGTTCTGGTAAGGTGTTTAAAAATATATCTAGAGAGGACTAAACCCTTTAGAAGAGCTGAGAATCTTCTCATTTTACATCAGGGTGTAAAAAAAGGTGCAAAGGCATCTAAACCCTCCATTTCTAGATGGATATGTGAATGTATAAACTTATGTTACACCTCTAGGGGGCTTACTGCACCAGAGTTCACTGAAGCACACTCCACAAGACGTGTGTCCTGTGAAACACATCTGTCAGGCTGCAACCTGGAGCTCTCTGTTAACTTTTCTAAGGCACTACAGGGTAGATACCTTTTTGTCTAGCGAAACTGCCTTCGCTAAGACTATTATTAATTCTGCGAGGCAGGAGAGCCCTCCCTAGGGGTTATTCTTGCTAGATACCCACATTGTGCTGCTGAGGGACGCTAGGGAAGACTAAATTTAGAAAGTTAATTTGTTTTCCCTTAGTCTCATCAGCAGCACAATCTTCCCTCCGTTATTTTTACTTTACTTTATAATTTACTCACTGTCCTGGTGTGAGCCTGGTGATTTATACCGGCGGGGGGGGGGGGGGGGGGGCGGTCCTTAGGTTTTTTTTGGTTTATTCATTAAAAAAATCCCATGTCCTACTTTGCTCACATGGGCGGAGACACCCCACATTGTGCTGCTGACGAGACTAAGGGAAAACAAATTAACTTTTTAAATTTAGTCATACTGGGGGAGATGTATGCAAACCTGTGCAGAGGTAAAGTTGACCAGATGTCCATAGCAACCAATCAGATCTCTTCTTTCACTTTTCAGAGGCCTTTTTAAAAATGAAAGAAGCAATCTTTTTGGTTGCTATGGGCAACTGGTCAACTTTTCCTCTTTACAGGTTAAATACCCCATCCCCCCCCCCCCCCAGTGTTTTTAGTAAAAATGCCACAAAGATGACAGAGAAAGGAAATGAGGGGGAGGGCAGTTTCCTAGGCTTGCATCTGTTCCTAGGCTTAGGCTGGGATTAAACATGACTTATGTGTGGCGTTTTTCAAAGCCCACAGTGCTTTATTTTTGGTGTCCCCCCCCCCCCTTTCGACAGACGTCTGTCCAACTGTTGCAAAGATACATCTTCAAGCATGCCCAGGGCATGCTGGGAGTTGTAGTTTTGCAACAGATGGACAGCCACAAGGGATCAGTGGTGCAGTATGTCAATCTAAGACCATGGTGTCTGATCTAGAACTGGCAGCAGGAGCCACGACCACTTTAACCTCTTAAGGACCCAGCCATTTTAGACCTTACGTCCCGGCCATTTTTTTGCACATCTGACCACTGTCACTTTAAACATTAATAACTCTGGGATGCTTTTAGTTATCATTCTGATTCTGACACTGTTTTTTCGTGACATATTCTACTTTAACATAGTGGTAACATTTTTTGGTAACTTGCATCCTTTCTTGGTAAAAAAAAATCCCCAAATTTGATGAAAAATTTGAAAATTTTGCATTTTTCTTTGAAGCTTGTAAGGAAAATGGATATTCCAAATAAATTTTTTTTTATTCACATATACAATATGTCTTCTTTATATTTGCATCATAAAATTGTGAAAAAATGTCTACTTTATGTTTGCATCATAAAATTGTGAAAAAACGTGTTTTTACTTTTGGAAGACACCAGAGGGCTTCAAAGTTCAGCAGCAATTTTCCAATTTTTCACAAAATTTCCAAACTCACTATTTTTCAGGGACCAGTTCAGGTTTGAAGTGGATTTGAAGGGTCTTCATCTTAGAAATACCCCTTTTTTCAAAACTTTTTTTAACTTAACTTTTTTACTCCTACCTGTCCCTGCAATCCGCTGTCCCTATTCTAAGGCTCCTGAGGGGGCTCCGGAGCTCTGAGGGGGGATCCACGGCTTCTTCTCACTGCTTCACCCGCTGACTGAACGAAGAGAGTGAGTGCAGCAGCGGGAAGGGACCGTTAACCCCTCCTCTGCCGTTCTGCCATTGGCTGGACGATCGCCAGCCAATAGCAGTGTTGCTGGGGCGGTGACAGTATTGTCACCGCTCCCCAGCAAGGGCAGGTGATAGGCGGTGTTCTGTACACCGCCGATCACCATTTATATCCAGGTCATCGGGTCAAAAGTGACCCGAATCGCCGTAGATCGCTTGCGTGATTTCGCAAGCGATCTCCGGCGATCGCCGACATGCGGGGGTCCCGGGACCCCCCTCGGCATTTGCACGGCATGCCTGCTGAAGGATATCAGCAGACATGCCTTTCCGATCTCTGCCCGGTGCGCGTCAGGGACCGGAAAATGCCAGGACGTACGGGGACGTCCTGGGTCCTTAACCCCTTAAGGACACTGGGCGTATCCATACGCCCCCATTTCCAAGTCCTTAAGGACACAGGGCGTATGGATACGCCCTGCGCATTTCCGGCCCCCGCTGCTAGCTGGAGGGGAGCCGGTGCCGGATGCCTGCTGAAATCGTTCAGCAGGCATCCCGGCATATCGCCAGCATATCATGAACAATTCAGCCCAGCGATCTGCGGCGGATTCCGGATCAATCGGGTCTCCAGTGACCCGGTGACCCGGAATCACAGGCTGATCAGGGCTGTCTCTGACAGCCCCGAACAGCCATAGCCAGCAGGGGTGAGGTGGCACTGGTGCCACCTCACGATCGCCCTGATTCGTCAGCTGGTTTACCGGCCGACCAATCAGGGCACCTGCTGCGGGTGTCACTCCCGCAACCCGCTCCGCCTCTCTTCCAGAAGACATGAGCAGGTGCGGGAAGAAGACCCCTGGAGCTGGGGACCCCAATCCCCGGCGTCCCTGTTGGGATCGGGGCCCCAGGAGCGACGACGGCGGCGAGGGACTGACCTGCAGCGGCGGCGTGGATCTGCATTTGGAGGTGAGTGACAGCCTCCTGCTGTTGCTTAGCAACAGCTCCCAGCATGCAAAAAGGGTATGCTGGGAGCTGTAGTTATGCAACAGCAGGAGGCAGACCACCACAACTCCCAGCATTCCTTTATGGGCATGCTGGGACTCATAGTTTTGCAACAGCTGGAGGAACATTTTTTCTATGGAAAAGTGTACCTTCAGCTGTTGTATAACTACAACTCCCAGCTTGCACAATCAGCTAAAGTGCATGCTGGGAGTTGTAGTGGTGCATCTGCTGGTTGCATAACTACAACTCCCAGCATGCCCGTTGGCTGTCGGTGACTGCTGAGAGTTGTAGTTTTGCAACAGCTGGAGGCACACTGGTTGTGAAACACTGAGTTAAGTAGCAAACCAGTGTGTCTCCAGCTGTTGCATAAATACAATCCCCAGCCAAAGCAGTATGCCTCCAGCTGTTGCATCACTACAAGTCCCAGCATGCCCTTCCGCTGTCCGTACATGCTGGGGGTTGTAGCTTTTGCAACAGCTGAAGGCACACTGGTTGCTAAACACTGAGTTTGTTACCAAACTCTGTGTTTCACAACCAGTGTGCCTCCAGCTGTTGCAAAACTACAACTCCCAGCATACACTGATAGACCGTACATGCTGGGAGTTGTAGTTTTGCAACAGCTGGAGGTATTTCCCCCCTCCCCCCAATGTGAACGTACAGGGCACACTCACATGGGCGGAGGTTTACAGTAAGTATCCGGCTGCAAGTTTGAGCTGCGGCAAATTTTCTGCCGCAGCTCAAACTGCCAGCAAGGAACTACTGTGAACCCCCACCCGTGTGACTGTACCCTAAAAACACTACACTACACTAACACATAAGAAAATAAAAAGTAAAAAACACTACATATACACATACCCCTACACAGCCCCCCTCCCCAATAAAAAGGAAAAACGTCTGGTACGCCACGGTTTCCAAAACGGAGCCTCCAGCTGTTGCAAAACAACTACTCCCAGTATTGCCAGATAGCCACTTACTGCCCAGGCATGCTGGGAGTTTTACAACAGCTGGAGGCCCCCTGTTTGGGAATCACTGGCGTAGAATACCCCTATGTCCACCCCTATGCAAATCCCTAATTTAGGCCTCAAATGTGCATGGCGCTCTCACTTTGGAGCCCTGTCGTATTTCAAGGCAACAGTTTAGGGTCACATATGGGGTATCGCCGTACTCGGGAGAAATTGTGTTACAAATTTTGGAGGGTATTTTCTGCTATTACCCTTTTTAAAAATGTTAAATTTTTGGGAAACCAAGCATTTTAGGTAAAAAAAATATATATTTTTTTTACATATGCAAAAGTCGTGAATCACCTGTGGGGTATTAAGGTTCACATTACCTCTTGTTACGTTCCACGAGGGGTCTAGTTTCCAAAATGGTATGCCATGTGGTTTTTTTTTTTTGCTGTTCTGGCACCACAGGGGCTTCCTGTATGCAGCATGCCCCAAGAGCAAAATTGGCTTTCAAAAAGCCAAATGTGACTCCTTCTCTTAGACCTGTAGTGCGCCAGAAGAGCACTTTTCACCCCCATATGGGGTGTTTTCTGAATCAGGAGGAATTGGGCTTCAAATTTTGCAGGGTATTTTCTGCTATTACCCTTTTTAAAAATGTAAAATTTTTGGGAAACCAAGCATTTTAGGTAAAATTTTTTTTTTTTTACATATACAAAAGTCGTAAATCACCTGTGGGATATTAAGGTTCACTTTACCCCTTGTTATGTTCCCCGAGGGGTCTAGTTTCCAAAATGGTATGCCATGTGTTTTTTTTTTGCTGTTCTGGCACCATAGGGGCTTCCTAAAGGTGACATACCCCCCAAAAACCATTTGTCGCTCCTTCCCTTCTGAGCCCTCTACTGCGCCCACCGAACACTTTACATGGACATATGAGGTATGTCCTTACTCGAGAGAAATTGGGTTTCAAATACAAGTAAAAATTTTCTCCTTTTTACCCCTTGCAAAAATTCAAAAATTGGGTCTACAAGAACATGCGAGTGTAAAAAAGTGAGTTTGAAAACTTTGTGAAATATGCCAAAATTGCTGTTGAACTTTGAAGCCCTCTGGTGTCTTCCAAAAGTAAAAACTCATAAATTTTATGATGCAAACATAAAGTAGACATATTGTATATGTGAACCCCAAAAAAATGTATTTTGAATATGCATTTTCCTTACAAGCAGAGAGCTTCAAAGTTAGAAAAATGCAAATTTTTCATTTTTTGATCAAATTTGGGGATTTTTCACCAAGAAAGGATGCAAGTTACCACTAAATTTTACCACTATGTTAAAGTAGAATATGTCACGAAACAACAATCTCGGAATCAGAATGATAACTAAAAGCATTCCAGAGTTATTAATGTTTAAAGTGACAGTGGTCAGATGTTCAGAAAATTCTCTGGTCCTTAAGGTGAAAAAGGGCTCAGTCCTTAAGGGGTTAAAGCCCAGGGTGCGGGGACGTCCCCGTACGTCCTGGGTCCTTAACCCCTTAAGGACTGAGCCCTTTTTCACCTTAAGGACTCGGCCATTTTTTGCAATTCTGACCACTGTCACTTTAAACATTAATAACTCTGGAATGCTTCTAGTTATCATACTGATTCCGAGATTGTTTTTTTGTGACATATTCTACTTTAACATAGTGGTAAAATTTTGTGGTAACTTGCATCCTTTCTTGGTGAAAAATCCCAAAATTCGGTTAAAAATTTGAAAATGTTGAATTTTTCTAACTTTGAAGCTCTCTGCTTGTAAGGAAAATGGATATTCCAAATATTTTTTTTTATTCACATATACAATATGTCTACTTTATGTTTGCATCATAAAATTGCCGTGTTTTTACTTTTGGAAGACACCAGAGGGCTTCAAAGTTCAGCAGCAATTTTCCAATTTTTCGCTTTTTTTCAGCGACCAGTTCAGGTTTGAAGTGGATTTGAAGGGTCTTCATATTAGAAATACCCCACAAATTACCCCATTATAAAAACTGCACCCCCAAAGTATTCAAAATGACATTCAGTCAGCTTTTTAACCCTTTAGGTGTTTCACAGGAAGAGCAGCAAAGTGAAGGAGAAAATTCACATTCTTCATTTTTTACACTCACATGTTCTTGTAGACCCAATTTTTGAATTTTTGCAAGGGGTAAAAAGGAGAAAATTTTTACTTGTGTTTGAAACCCAATTTCTCTCGAGTAAGGACATACCTCATATGTCTATGTTAATTGTTCGGCAGGCGCAGTAGAGGGTTCAGAAGGGAAGGAGCGACAAATGGTTTTTGGGGGGCATGTCACATTTAGGAAGCCCCTATGGTGCCAGAACAGCAAAAAAAAAAAACACATGGCATACCATTTTGGAAACTAGACCCCTCGGGGAACATAACAAGGGGTAAAGTGAACCTTAATACCCCACAGGTGATTCACAACTTTTGCATATGTAAAAAAATATATATTTTTTTCACTAAGGCTGGATTCACACTACGTTTTGTCCCATACGGGAGCGCATACGGCAGGAGGGAGCTAAAACCTCGCGCTCCCGTATGTGACCGTATGCGCTCCCGTATGCCATTCACTTCAATGAGCCGACCGGAGGGAAACGTTCGGTCCGGTCGGCTCATTTTTGCGCCGTATGCGCTTTTACAACCGGACCTAAAACCGTGGTCAACCACGGTTTTAGGTCCAGTTGTAAAAGCGCATATGGCGCAAAAATGAGCCGACCGGACCGAACGTTTCACTCCGGTCGGCTCATTGAAGTGAATGGCATACGGGAGCGCATACGGTTACATACGGGAGCGCGAGCTTTTAGCTCCCTCCTGCCGTATGCGCTCCCGTATGGGACAAAACGTAGTGTGAACCCACCCTAAAATGTGTGTTTCCCCCCAAATTTACATTTTTAAAAAGGGTAATAGCAGAAAATACCCCCCAAAATTTGAAGCCCAATTTCTCCCGATTCAGAAAACACCCCTTATGGGGGTGAAAAGTGCTCTGCTGGCGCACTACAGGTCTCAGAAGAGAAGGAGTCACATTTGGCTTTTTGAAAGCAAATTTTGCTCTGGGGGCATGCCGCATTTAGGAAGCCCCTATGGTGCCACAACAGCAAAAAAAAAAAAAAATGGGATACTATTTTGGAAACTAGACCCCCGGGGAACGTAACAAGGGGTAAAGTGAACCTTAATACCCCACAGGGGTTTCATGACTTTTGCATATGTAAAAAAAAAAAATTTTTTTTTCCTAAAATGCTTGTTTTCCCAAAAAATTTACATTTTAAAAAGGGTAATAGCAGAAAATACCCCTCAAAATTATTTGAAGCCCAATTTCTCCCAATTCAGAAAACACCCCATATGGGGGTGAAAAGTGCTCTGCTGGCGCACTACAGTTCTCAGAAGAGAAGGAGTCACATTTGACTTTTTGAAAGCAAATTTTGCTCTGGGGGCATGCCGCATTTAGGAAGCCCCTATGGTGCCTCGACAGCAAAAAAAAACCCACATGGCATACTATATTGGAAACTAGACCCCTTGGGGAACGTAACGAGGGGTTAAGTGAACCTTAATACCCCACAGGTGTTTCACGACTTTTGCATATGTAAAAAAAAAAATATTTTTTTTACCTAAATTGCTTCTTTTCCCAAAATGTTTACATTTTTAAAAAGGGTAAAAGCAGAACATACCCCCCAAAATTTGTAACACAATTTTTCCCGAGTATGGCGATACCCCATATGTGACCCTAAACTGTTGCCTTGAAATACGACAGGGCTCCAAAGTGAGAGCACCATGCGCATTTGAGGCCTAAATTAGGGATTGCATAGGGGTGGACATAGGGGTATTCTACGCCAGTGATTCCCAAACAGGGGGCCTCCAGCTGTTGTATAACTCCCAGCATGCCTGGACAGTCAGTGGCTGTCTGGTTATACTGGGAGTAGTTGTTTTGCAACAGCTGGAGGCTCCGTTTTGGAAACTGTGGCGTACCAGACGTTTTTCCTTTTTATTGGGGAGGGGGGCTGTGTAGGGGTATGTGTATATGTAGTGTTTTTTACTTTTTATTTTATTGTGTGTTAGTGTAGTGTAGTGTTTTTAGGGTACAGTCGCACAGGTGGGGGTTCACAGTAGTTTCTCGCTGGCAGTTTGAGCTGCGGCAGAAAATTTGCCGCAGCTCAAACTTGCAGCCGGATACTTACTGTAAACCTCCGCCCATGTGAGTGTACCCTGTACGTTCACATTGGGGGGGGGGGGGGGACATCCAGCTGTTGCAAAACTAAAACTCCCAGCATGTACGGTCTATCAGTGCATGCTGGGAGTTGTAGTTTTGCAACAGCTGGAGGCACACTGGTTGTGAAACACCGAGTTTGGTAACAAACTCAGTGTTTTGCAACCAGTGTGCCTTCAGCTATTGCAAAAGCTACAACCCCCAGCATGTACGGACAGCGGAAGGGCATGCTGGGTCTTGTAGTTATGCAACAGCTGGAGGCATACTACTTTGGCTGGGGATGCTGGGAGTTGTAGTTATACAACAGCTGAAGGTACACTTTTCCATAGAAAAAATGTGCCTCCAGCTGTTGCAAAACTATAAGTCCCAGCATGCCCATAAGGGAATGCTGGGAGGTGTGGTGGTCTGCCTCCTGTGTTGCATAACTACAGCTCCCAGCATGCCCTTTTTGCATGCTGGGAGCTGTTGCTAAGCAACAGCAGGAGGCTGTCACTCACCTCCTGCTGCTGCTGCTCCGTGCACAGGTCCGTCCCGCCGTCGTCGCTCCTGGGGCCCCGATCCCAACATTGACGCCGGGTATTGGGGTCCCCAGCTCCCGGGGTCCACGTCCCGCACCCGCTCACGTGCTCCGGAAGAGGGGTGGAGCGGGTTGCGGGAGTGACACCCGCAGCAGGTGCCCTGATTGATCAGCCGTTAAACCGGCCGACGAATCAGGGCGATCGTGAGGTGGCACCAGTGCCACCTCACCCCTGCTGGCTATGGCTGTTCGGGGCCGTCAGAGACCAGCCTGTAATTCCGGGTCACCGGGTCACTGGAGACCCGATTGACCCGGAATCTGCCGCAGATCGCTGGACTGAATTGTCCAGCGATCTGCGGGCATCGCCGACATGGGGGGTCATCATGACCCCCCACGGCGATATGCTGCAATGCCTGCTGAACGATTTCAGCAGGCATAGGGCACCGGCTCCCCTCCGTCTAGCGGCGGGGGGCCGGGATTTGACAGGACGTACTCAAACGTCCTGAGTCCTTAAGGACTCGGAAAAGGGGCCGTTTGAGTACGTCCTGCGTCGTAAAGGGGTTAAAGGGGTATTCCAGGAAAAAACTTTTTTTTTTATATATCAACTGGCTCCAGAAAGTTAAACAGATTTGTAAATTAATGCTTGTAGTAAGAAACAGCGTTCGGCACAGCCAACCGTGCAGCCTGATATTCGCTCTTGATGGAACAGGTGTGTATGTATGTCGCTGCTTGTGGGGTGCTCAGCCAGGACAGAGTCATGAATCAAACATTTGAGAGAGCATAGAAAATAAGCGGCACTCACCACAGACAGCTAGCGACAACTTCTTTATTTCTTAGGCGTGCAGTAAAATATGCAGGTGCAGGGAGACAAGGACGCCGGGGAATTCCCCGGCGTCCTTGTCTCCCTGCACCTGCATGTTTTACTGCACGCCTAAGAAATAAAGAAGTTGTCGCTAGCTGTCTGTGGTGAGTGCCGCTTATTTTCTATGCTCTCTCAAATGTTAGATTTGTAAATTACTTCTATTAAAATATCTTAATCCTTTCAATAATTATCAGCTGTTGAAGTTGAGTTATTGTTTCCTGTCTGACAACAGTGCTCTCTGCTGACATCTCTGCTTGTCTCAGGAACTGCACAGAGTAGAAGAGGTTTGCTATGGGAATTTGCTTCTAAACTTAGCGGTTCCGGAGAAACGTGTCATCAGAGAGCACTTAGACAGAAAAGAACAACTCAACTTCAGCAGCTCATAAGTACTGAAAGGATTAAGATTTTTTTATAGAAGTAATTTCCAAATCAGGTTAACTTTCTGTAGCCAGTTGATATATAAAAAAAAGTTTTTTCCTGGATAACCCCTTTAAATCAATGACTGCAGGAACGTCTGACGAGTGACATCCTTTGCTCCAGTAGCGCCATTTTAATAAAAAAATTGCCCAAAATCCCTTAGATAACAGTCATACAGAAAATATTAGAAAGCTTTTTTGTTTTTCAGCCAATCAGAGAGCAGCACTACTGAAATAGAACTCTCAGGAGGTAACAGCGTGTCACACATGTGATGTCATTGCCATTGTCCACCAGAGAGCAGCACTGAGCAGATATAACACTGCTCCTGCTCATTCTTCATCAGTGAGGGGCTGATGCTGGACACTGTAGGGACCGAGAATGCAAAGTCATATACACTACTGTGACTGGTAAGTGTCACATTGTTGTGACCAAAAGGTCTTTAGTGCAGTTCAATGTGCTTTTCTATAATAAACATGTAGATAATCTATCTTTTATTTTCCTATCTTAGATGCACTATTTCCAGGATGTGGAGTAGCATTTCCGGACCTACAGCAAGACGTTGGATGAAGACGTAGATTTCCATACCCACAGCAAGAATTTGGATGAAGGCACAGCCCCTCAAATCACGCACATACACAGACACATTGGCCCAAATTCTAGAGGTAACCTCCTTTAGTATGCCCAGAGGAAGGGCAATACAGTAGCCATGGATTCCCTACAGGTTTCCTCCCCTCTGGAGGTTTTTCCTGTCCTGAGTATTAGTTACTGTACGCTCTTTGTGAGTGATGGAGGTTACATAAAATCCCTACACAAACATTTTAATATATAATAAATAAAGTTCCCCTTTTTAAACCATTCTTTAACTTGTTTGACTCATTTATTTTATTTGTGTGTGAAAAATAGTGTTAGCAAAACGTGGATGACATGAGTTTTTTTTTACGTGTCCAAAGCTGCTCTCCTGCACGATCTACATAATGTGGTGCGGAGAGGGGCAACTGATGCTGGGTGGTACAGTTGCCGAGGCAACCATAGGACACCCAGCAATTTCCATGCATGAGCCTTTTACTGATGAACGGGACCCTAGGAGAGCGGAGAATGAAGGTGAGAGGACCTCCATCCACCATTTTAATGATCACCAGATGGCCACAGGTGATTTGATCCTCGAATATAATGCCTGCATTGCCGCACTTGCCATAATCTGCTTTGATCACAGCATCTGAAGGGTTAATGACAAACAGAGTGATCGTTGATGATTGCCACTAGAGATGAGCGAATCGAAGCTGACAAACCCGAATTAGTTACGAATTTCATGAAATATTCGATTTGCAACGAATGCGAATATCGCCGCGATTCTATCGTGCAAATTGCTTCATTAAATTCCATTTTGCAGCGTTCCCAGCTAAAGGAGACCTAAAATGGCGGATCCACATGTGAGTACATGGGGCAGGGGATAATGGGAGGGCGGGAAAGTACGGCGGGAAGGGAGGTAGGCAGGATGACCTTGAATCACATGCGAGATGCAGCTTATCAGCATTCATTGACCCCTGTGATGTCACAGCCCTATATAATCGACAGCCATCTTGCTGCTGCTCATTTCATCCATGCACTCAGAGAGAGAGAGGACGGACTGCGTGTCTGTGAATTGCTTATACCACAGCGTACCACTGGCAACTGCTAGTCACATCAGCATTGTGGACAGACAGGAGTGCAGTGCTTTGGGGTTCTCACTGAGAAGGATCTTACAATATATAAACCTCCTATTCACGTTATTGAGCATCTCATCAGAGAGGGGCAGATAGATTTTCGTTGCCTCATACATATCAACAAGCTGCCTGAACTTTATGAACCATCTCATCACCTTATTTTTCAGCGCAATTCTGTGTTTTTTTTGCTCCACAAATCCACAAATCATCTGCTGCTTAGAATTATGTGTAGACTGTATAAAAACCAGTGCACACCATTGTTAACACTCTGTGACAGAATGCAATTCAGGGTTTAATCCCAGTTTTTTTTGTGTGTGTGTGGTGCTGCACTGTTGTGTCCTGCTGCTGTTCACTAATACGTTTTTTCAGCGGACTGTAGTGCATTTGTCTGCCCTCATACGTGCATACCACATCCCTACATCAAAGCAGTCTACTATTTTGTATCTGTAACAAGTCTAGATACAGGGAAAGTCCTGGCAAAAGTACTCACCTGCTGGTGTTTTACAAAAATACAGATTTTTTTCTGTGTATTGTTGCGCATTTTTCTGGCCTCATCGCTGCATACCACATACATACATCCAAGTAGTGTACCATTTTGTACCTGTTAATCTGTCAAGGGCCTACATACTGTGAAAGTCCAAACAATAGTACTCACCGACTGGTGTTTTACAAAAATACAGATTTTTTCTGCATGTTGTTGTGCATTTTTCTGCCCTCATCAGTGCACAGGGCCGTTTGAAGGAATTTGGGGGCCCCAAGCAAAATGGACATGGAGGCCCCCCCCCCCCCTTGATGTTCACGCACGTCACGCTCTAGGGTCGGCGTCAGGATGTAGTAACACCGGCCCTTGAATGCTGGGAGCGCGACGTGAGCGAACGTCGATACGAGGCCCCCACGTTAGGTGCTGCACAGTTCCCCCCCATGTTAGGTGCGGCACAGTTTCCCCACCCCCCCATGTTAGGTGCGGCACAGTTCCCCCCACATTAGGTGCAGCAGAGTTCCCCCCACATTAGGCTAGCAGTGTTCCCCCACATTAGGTGCAATATAGTTCCCCCACATTAGGTGCAGTATAGTTCCCCACATTAGGTGCAGTATAGTTCCCCACTTTAGGTGCAGTATAGTTCCCCACTTTAGGTGCAGTATAGTTCCCCACATTAGGTGCAGTATAGTTCCCCCACATTAGGCAGTATAGTTCCCCCACATTAGGCAGTATAGTTCCCACACATTAGGCAGTATAGTTCCCCACATTAGGTGCAGTATAGTTCCCAACATTAGGTGCAGTATAGTTCCCCACATTAGGTGCAGTATAGTTCCCCCACATTAGGCTGTAGTTCCCCCACATTAGGTGCAGTATAGTTCTCCACATTAGGTGCAGTATAGTTCCCCCACATTAGGTGCAGTATAGTTCTCCCCACATTAGGTTCAATATAGTCCCCCACATTAGGTGCAGTACAGTTCCCCACATTAGGTGCAGTACAGTTCCCCCACATTAGGTGCAGTATAGTTCTCCCCACATTAGGTGCAGTATAGTCCCCCACATTAGGTGCAGTATAGTTCTCCCCACATTAGGTGCAGTATAATTCTCCCCACATTAGGTGCAGTATAGTTCTCCCCACATTAGATGCAGTATAATTCTCCCCAAATTAGATGCAGTATAGTTCCCCACATTAGGTGCTGTATAGTTCTCCACATTAGGTGCAGTATAGTTCTCCCCACATTAGGTGCAGTATAGTTCTCCCCACATTAGGTGCAGTACAGTTCTCCCCACATTAGATGCAGTATAGTTCTCCACATTAGGTGCAATATAGTTCCCCACATTAGATGAAGTATAGTTCTCCACATTAGTATAGTTCCCCACATTAGGTGCAGTATAGTTCCCCCACATTAGGTTGGCAGTATAGTTTACCCCACATTAGGTGCAGTATAGTTCTCCACATTAGGTTGGCAGTATAGTTTACCCCACATTAGGTGCAGTATAGTCCCCCCACATTAGGTGTAGTATGTTCCCCCACAGACATACAGTCTCCAGTCATACAGTGTATGGCTGGAGGCTGTATGCCTGTTTACTGCCCTACTTCAGTGTTCTGACCACTGCTCCTTTTGTCCGGCCACCATAGCAGTAGGTCCCGGGACTGGAGGAGCAGTGGTCGGAGCACTAAAGCTGATGTGCCGCTGGTCACTTACCATGCTGGCCAGCGCATGTCCTGTTCGCTGCTCCGCTTCTCCGCGTTGCTTTCCAATGGGCGCACGCACGGGACCCCCCTCCCCCTGGATTCGCCACTGCATGCATCATATACACACACAATACACTGTACACATTACATACTATACATGCATGCTTCATACACACACATATACTGTACACATTACATACTGTACATGTATGCTTCATACACACACAACACACTGTACACATTACATACTTTACATGCATCATACACACACACTGTACACATTACATACTGTACATGCATCATACACACACTGTACACATTACATACTTTACATGCATCATACACACACACTGTACACATTACATACTGTACATGCATCATACACACACATACTGTACACATTACATACTGTACATGCATCATACACACATACTGTACACATTACATACTGTAAATACATCATACACAAACACATACTGTACACATTACATACTGTACATGCATCATACACACATACTGTACACATTACATACTGTACATGCATCATACACACACACACACTGTACACATTACATACTGTACATGCATCATACACACACACACTGTACATATTACATACTGTACATGCATCATACACACACAACATACTGTACAGATGACATACTCTACATGCATCATACACACACATACTGTACACATTACATACTGTACATGCATCATACACACACACACTGTACACACATGCTTCATACACACACAGATAGAATAGATCAGTGTTTCCCAACCAGGATGCCTACAGAGGTTGCAAAACTACAACTCCCAGCATGCCCAGACAGCCAATGCTGGGAGTTGTAGTTTTGCAACAACTGGAGGCACCCTGGTTGGGAAACACTGGTATGGATACACACATGCACTTTACATATAGTCATCCACAGTAGTAACACACACACAGGCACAATACATAGACATACACATATGTACACACACATATATATATATATATATATCCCCACACACACGCTTATACACATATATATATATATATATATATATATATATACATCCAGGGATACCTACTATAGTCAGGCCCCATGTTGTACAGTCTCTGTGGTCTCCTTTCCTCACAGCTCTCTCCTCCCCCTCCTCCTGCTCAAACGGCTGAAGGCTGAGAGAAGAGTCCGGGGCTGAGGGAAGATACCAAGTGCAGCGGGGGTGGGGGGAGGGAGCGTGATTGTGGTGAGGTGAGAAGAACTCCAAAGCTGCAAATGAGTTTATTTTAAAAAATGTCAGACATTCGGGGGCCCTCTCGTTTGACTGGGTGCCTGGGGCCCGGGGCATCCCAGTAGTGTACCATTTTGTACCAGTTAATCTGTCAAGGGCCTACATACTGTGAAAGTCTAAACAATAGTACTCACAGGCTGGTGTTTTACAAAAAATACAGATTTTTTCTGCGTATTGTTGCACATTTTTCTGCCCTCATCAGTGCATACCGTATACGTACATCCAACTAGTGTACCATTTTGTACCTGTTAATCTGTCAAGGGCCCATACTGTGAGGACAGCCAAAAGTAATCACCTGCTGCTGTTCTAGACAAATACTGTTTAAAGAGTAGTGAAGCGTATTGAAATACCCTCATATACGCAGGCAATGTCAGGCAAAGATGACCAGAGGATCGTAGCATGAATTTGTTTAGCAGTTTACACATTCTTGCTGCACGTGAATTTTCGCCTCCCCCCTTACTTTTCGCTTGACCCCCTTCCAACTTGCACCACACGCACTGCTCTTGTACACTGTGATGCGGTCTGTGACACATGAATAAAGTCCGTTACTTTCTGGGGGGGGGGGGGAGTACACTCTCACTAGTGGCAACAGCAGCACGCACACACCCGAATCCTGTTCGTGTGATGCCAAAAAGGCTTGTGGTGGTGGATTGTGTGGCAAGCCTTGTGGGGTGTATGGTAGTTAGGGTGTTGCTGTTCGGGATGATAAAGGGCGCTATTAACTAGAGGTGCACCGAAATGGAAATTTCAGAACCGAAACGAAACCGAAAAAAAAAAATGTCCGTCCGAAACCGATACCGAAAATGACTTCTCCCGGTCTTCTGGTAAAATGCAGCGCTCCGCTCATTAGATTAGATTAGATTCCCCCACATTAGATTGCCAGCTCCCCCACATTAGGTCGGGAGTTACCCCACATTAATAGTCAGCTCCCCCACAATAGTAGGCAGCTCCCCCACAATAGTAGGCAGCTTCCCCACATTAGATCAGCATTTCCCCCACAATAGTAGGCAGGTTCCCCACAATAGTAGGCAGTTCCCCCACAATATTAGGCAGCTCCCCCCAACAATATTAGGCAGCTCCCCCCACATTTGTAGGCAGCTCCCCCCCACATTAGGTCAGCAGTTCCCCCACAATAGTAGGCAGGTTCCCCACAATAGTAGGCAGTTCCCCCACAATATTAGGCAGCTCCCCCCAACAATATTAGGCAGCTCCCCCCACATTTGTAGGAAGCTCCCCCCCACATTAGGTCAGCAGTTCCCCCACAATAGTAAGCAGGTTCCCCACAATAGTAGGCAGTTCCCCCACAATATTAGGCACCTCCCCCCAACAATATTGGGCAGCTCCCCCCACATTTGTAGGCAGCTCCCCCCCACAATAGTAGGCAGTTCCCCCACAATATTAGGCAGCTCCCCCCAACAATATTAGGCAGCTCCCCCACAATAGTAGGCAGCTCCCCCACATTAGATCAGCATTTCCCCCACAATAGTAGGCAGGTTCCCCACAACAGTAGGCAGTTCCCCCACAATATTAGGCAGCTCCCCCACAATAGTAGGCAGCTCCCCCACAATAGTAGGCAGCTCCCCCACATTAGATCAGCATTTCCCCCACAATAGTAGGCAGGTTCCCCACAATAGTAGGCAGTTCCCCCACAATATTAGGCAGCTCCCCCCAACAATATTAGGCAGCTCCCCCCACATTTGTAGGCAGCTCCCCCCCACATTAGGTCAGCAGTTCCCCCACAATAGTAGGCAGGTTCCCCACAATAGTAGGCGGTTCCCCCACAATATTAGGCATCCCCCCCTTACAATATTAGGCAGCTCCACCCACATTTGTAGGCAGCTCCCCCCCACATAAGGTCAGCAGTTCCCCCACAATAGTAGGCAGGTTCCCCACAATAGTAGGCAGTTCCCCCCAACAATATTAGGCACCTCCCCCCAACAATATTAGGCAGCTCCCCCCCACATTTGTAGGCAGCTCCCCCCCACAATAGTAGGCAGTTCCCCACAATATTAGGCAGCTCCCCCACAATAGTAGGCAGCTCCCCCACATTAGATCAGCATTTCCCCCACAATAGTAGGCAGGTTCCCCACAATAGTAGGCAGTTCCCCCACAATATTAGGCAGCTCCCCCACAATAGTAGGCAGCTCCCCCACAATAGTAGGCAGCTCCCCCACATTAGATCAGCATTTCCCCCACAATAGTAGGCAGGTTCCCCACAATAGTAGGCAGTTCCCCCACAATATTAGGCAGCTCCCCCCAACAATATTAGGCAGCTCCCCCCACATTTGTAGGCAGCTCCCCCCCACATTAGGTCAGCAGTTCCCCCACAATAGTAGGCAGGTTCCCCACAATAGTAGGCAGTTCCCCCACAATATTAGGCAGCTCCCCCCACATTTGTAGGCAGCTCCCCCCCACATTAGGTCAGCAGTTCCCCCACAATAGTAGGCAGGTTCCCCACAATAGTAGGCAGTTCCCCCACAATATTAGGCACCTCCCCCCAACAATATTAGGCAGCTCCCCCCACATTTGTAGGCAGCTCCCCCCCCACAATATTAGGCAGCTCTCCCCCAACAATATTAGGCAGCTCCCCCCCACAATAGTAGGCAGTTCCCCCACAATATTAGGCAGCTCCCCCCAACAATATTAGGCAGCTCCCCCCCCCACAATATTAGGCAGCTCCCCCCCAACAATATTAGGCAGCTCCCCCCCACAATATTAGGCAGCTCCCCCCAACAAAATTAGGCAGCTCTCCCCACATTTGTAGGCAGCTCCCCCCCCCCCCCCACAATAGTAGGCAGTTCCCCCACAATATAAGGCAGCTCCCCCCCACAATATTAGGCAGCTCCCCCCCACAATATTAGGCAGCTCCCCCCACATTTGTAGGCAGCTCCCCCCCCCACAATATTAGGCAGCTCCCGGCCCAACAATATTAGGCAGCTCCCCCCACATTTGTAGGCAGCACCCCCCCACATTAGGTCAACAGTTCCCCCACAATAGTAGGCAGCTCCCCCCCCACCCCACAGACATACAGCTTCCAGCCATATACAGTGTATGGCTGGAGGCTGTATGTCTGTACTGCTGCCCCCACAGTGATCCGGTCACCGCTCCTCCGGCCCGGGGTCACATCTACTGTTATGGCCTATGGACCATAGCAGTAGGTGCCGGGATCGGAGGAGCGGTGACCGAAACACTGAAGAAGATGACGCGCCGCCGGTCACTTACCAGGCCCCGGCCAGCGCGCGTTCTCCTGCGACGATCCTGGGGTCCTCCTGCGTCTCTATGGTTGTACGCACGGGACGTCAGTGACGTCCCGTGCGTACGACCATAGAGGCGGAGAAGCGAAGGACCGAAGGAGGATCGCAGGAGGATGCCGGGAATGGTGAGTGACCGGCGGACATCCTTATGTCCCGAAAAGATTTTTCGGGACACAGGGATGTCCAGGATAGGAATACTTCTTTTTATGTGCCCGGGCCGGCTCCCGTGTGTGGCTGCAGGCGGGGGGCGGCCAGAGCATATAAAAACTAATACTGTATACTAAAAACCAGGGGGCCTCCAGCTGTTGTGAAACTACAACTCCCAGCATGCCAGGACAGACTTTGCCGGTCCGGGCATGCTGGGAGTTGTAGTTTCACAACAGCTGGAGGCCCCCTGGTTTTTAGTATACAGTATTAGGTTTTATATGCTCTGGCTGGCCCCCGTCTGTAGCCACACACGGGAGCCGGCCCGGGCACATAAAAAGAAGTATTCCTATCCCGGAGAGCGCGCCCCCCCAGATGTTGCGCCCGGTGTGGCCGGCCCCCCCTGCACCCCCCACGCTACGCCTCTGCCACTGGCAGTGTTTGTAACTTGTGCTGTGGGCGGGCAGGGGAGGTGGACCATTATCGGCACTTTTTTTGTTGCTTCGGCATTTCCCTGAAATAGCTATTTTCGGCCGATACTATTATCCCTACTATTAACCCTTGTCACTCATGACGCCAGGGTGAGGGTTAAATACTGTAATTCTTGACAGACCTATTGCCACCCTTTCCAAGAGCAATAGGTGATGCAGAAATAAAGGGTGGTCCACAACCACTGTTAACTGAAAACTTGCAGGAACTTTTACTGAAGAATTTCTGTACATGCAGCAATAGTAACAGTCCAGATAACAGAGTCTCTATAGATATAGCTGAACAGCGATTGACAGTTGGTTGGGATCAGATAAGCTCAATTTAGCTTCTTAGGGATGTTGTGGCATAGATCCGCTGGATTTAAGGGTGCGTTTAGGTCCAGTGATCTTGCGGTGAGTAGCGGGGACTTGCTTAGTCTATCCGCTGTGTTAGACGCCGAGGCCACAAGGCTTTGGCCTAGTAAATCGTCTTGTAAGCTGCGGAGGTCCTACCTCTTCCAGAGTCAGCAACCCAAGAGAGGGATGCCGCAGGTCCCTTATATGGGCAGGGGCTGGCCGTTTTGGATTGGTCCATAACAACTGTCACTCACCGTTACATTGCATTGTGGGTAAACACATCATGGGAACCTCCAAAGGTCCTGTAGCAAAACCATAGAGTTCTAACCTAATCACGTGACCCGCAATTGGGAGCCGGGTGCAGAAGGGGCTTCATCATCATCATCATCAGGAGAAGAGAGTTGCAGGTTGCCCTTGAGGCAGCAGCTGAGCCACAAAGGCAATAGCACGGTTGGCAGTCAGCATGGTGGCAGGAGTGGAAATTCTGGAGCCAAACGTGCCCGGGGGAGACCACCTGCATCGCGGCAGCCTACCTTTCCGGCAGGTAGTGGAACAGGGGATCCTGGAGACGGCGCCAATAGCAGTCAATTAGTGCGGACTTTAGGTGGGAAAATCAGCTACTCGGCGGTGTGGCAGTTTTTTCATCAGGCATCCGGAGGAGGTTCACGTAGCCACATGCAAGATATGGCGGCAGAAGGTGAAGCGTGGCCAGGGTCCCAATGTCGGCACCACGGCCCTGCGTCAACACATGCTTCGCCACCATAAAGCGGCCTGGGAGAACCATGGCTCCGATGTAGTGGTCCAGCCTGCTGCATCACCCAGTGGCCATCTGCTCCCTCCTTCATCCAGCCAAGGCTCCACCACCTCAGCTGAAGGAAGCTGTGTGTCAAACCCTCCTTCTGTCACTCCACATGCTCCTGCTTCTCCTGCTTTTAGTCAGCCATTCCCCCAACAAACCATCGGCGAAGCCATGTCTAAGAGACAACAGTATGCGCCCACTCATCCAACGGCGCAGAAGTTGAATGTGCTCCTGTCTAAGTTGCTGGTGCTGCAGTCCCTCCCTTTTCAAGTGGTGGAGTCTGCACCTTTCAGAGAATTGATGGATCGTGCCGAGCCGAGGTGTAGAGTCCCAAGACATCATTTCTTCGAGAATAAGGCAGTACCGGCCCTGCATAAGTTTGTACAAGAGAAGGTGGGCCAGTCCTTGAACCTGTCGGTGTGTTTAAAAGTGCACGGCAGCGCCGACGTGTGGAGCTGTAACTACGGGAAGGGACAATACTTGTCTTTTACGGCCCACTGGGTAAATGTGGTTCCTGTACAGCCACAACAGCAACTTGGACAGGTCACACCACTTCCTCCTCCATGCTCTCGCTCTCAGGCAGTTGGTCCTGTGACAGTGTGCGACTCCGCCTCCTCATCCTCCACCATGTCCTCGGTCTCCACTGCACGTCCAAATCTCAGTGGCCCTTCATCGTACCATGGGTGTAGGGCACGGCGGTGTCACGCTGTTCTTCACATGGTTTGCCTTGGCGAACGGAGTCACACAGGGGTGGAACTGCTAAAATTAATTTGTCAAGAAATCCGAGTATGGCTTACTCCACAAAATCTGGAAATGGGAACCATGGTGACCGACAATGGGAAGAACATCGTGTCCGCGCTGCAACAAGGAAGTATGAAACATGCGCCCTGCATGGCACACATGTTGAATCTGGATGTCAAGCACTTCCTGAAGTCTTCACCCCTTTTGCAAAACATCCTGACAATGGCAAGGAAACTGTGCATGCACTTCAGCCACTCGTACACCGTAAAGCACACCCTCCTTGAGCTGCAGCGTCAGAACGGTATCCCACAACATAGTCTTATTTGTGACGTTGCCACATGTTGGAATTCCACCCTCCATATGTTGGACAGACTATACGAACAAAGAAAAGCCATCACCGATTTCTTGATGATCCAAGCAGATAGGAGTACTGCCTTGTGTAACTTCAATGTGAACCAGTGGCAGCTCATACCTGACACCTGCCGTTTGCATAGGCCCTTTAAGGAAGCCACATTATTTCTAAGTCACCTGGATTACGCCATGAACGACGTAAATCCACTCCTACATTTCCTACAACAAATGATTGAAAGATGGCTGGTCACGGCAATGGAGACGTTGCGCCTACATCTCAAGGCTACATGAGCCCTGTGGAGGCTGAACTGGAGGAGGAGGATGGGGGCAGAGTGGAGCACAGTTTAGATTGGATGAGATGGCCGGTGTTTCTAGTCATCGAACAGGAGAGGAGGAGCAGGAGCAGCCAGAGGAGCTAGAGGGTTATGAGGAAGGCGAGACAGAGGATCCAGACACACTGTGGCAGTATGCAGTGGAGATGGAGGCAGGTATTCCCTCCGAGTCACTGGCGCAAATGGCACGATGCATGCTCAGTTGCTTGCGTAGTGACCCCCGAATTGTCAAAATTCGTCAGCGGGATGACTTCTGGCTCTCCACCTTATTGGACCCTCGCTACCGTCCCAGAATGGGGGCCTTTTTTACACTCACTGAGAGGGAAGACAAACTGACCTACTACAGAGAGATCCTACGTAGTCAGTTGGCCAATGCCTATCGGCGACATGGTCCGTCCACTCGCAGGTCTGACTCGGGGGGCCCTCTGCGTTCACCTTCCACTGCCATGGCTGCTTGTGAGGGGAGGGGTGGCTGGAGCAGTACCAGCTCCATCAGCAGCAGCCTGAGTCTACAGTCGCTGATGAGTAGCTTTCTTCACCCGCATAGTGAAGCAACTCATCAGCAGCAGGTAGACATGGAGCAGGACCTGAACCAGCAGGTGGTGGCATACCTTGACATGGCCATGCTAACAAACATTGAAAATCCACTGGACTTCTTGATCTTTGGCCGCAACTAGCAGAGTTTGCCCTGGAAAAGCTGTCCTGCCCGGCCAGTAGTGTGCCATCAGAGTTTAGTGTGTTTAGTGCGGCCGGGGCCATAGTCACCTCAAGACGAACCCGTCTGATAAGATAACCACTGATAAGAACAGATACTACACTTGATCTTAGCCAAAAGGCCAAACTTTCTGCAGATGCTAGAATTTGAATATCTGTGCCAGATATTTCCTTTGTGGAAATTCTGTTGTGTGCACTGTGCGCCAGAATCCCATTGAAATTAATAAGACTCTGCTGCAGCAGAATTTCCTTGCGGAACAATCATTAAAAAGGTGGGCGGTGCAAAGAAGGGGTACGACCAAAGGGAGGGTCACAGAGCCAGAGACAAAGGGGCGGCAAAATAAGGATTTGCCCAGGGTGGCAAAAATCCTTGCAGCAGCCCTGGTGGCCGCGGACCGAGATGCTGAACAGGCAGGGTCCCTGTGCCATTTCAATTCCCCTTCCCCCTCTGATCCTCCAATGTGCCATCTCAATCAGCCTAGTCCCAGCCGGAGTGATTGTTGTGCAAAACTTTGCTACTTTCGCAAAAGTTTCATGTTATAAATCAGTGTGTAAACTGTGCACCTAGAAAACCACACCTAGTTTTTGATTAGCTGAGGAACGTGCTTTCTATCACCCAAGTGGAAGAAAAAGTGCAAACGTGTCACACTCAAAAAAACGTGCACAAGGATGCGGTCCATCGCAAAGCACTTTGCTGAAATGAGAGAGCCCCTTCCCCCCCCAACAAAACCGCCCTTCACCTCTGGGCCAGAAGGCACCTGCAAGGGTCCAGGCTCAATGTCCCTTTTCGCTGAAGCTACTAGGGGACCACAAGTGCTCCCGGCGTCATCCTAGGCGTTAGCCCAAGAATCCACCCACAGAGCCATATACTATGGCATCCTGCCTATGCAGGGATGCCAAAGGTTTGCAGGGAGGTGCGGAATCTGAAGGACCCAGGGCGTATCCATACGCCCTTCCGTTTTCCGGTCTCTGCCGCGCGCAGGGCAGAGATCGGAACCGGATGCCTGCTGAAATGCTTCAGCAGGCATCCAGGGCAAACGCCGAGGGTTAACCGACCAATCGCAGGGGGGGGGGGGGCGGTTACTTCCTCCCGCCCTGCCCGGCCCCTTGAAGTCCGGAGAGGACAGGAGGAAGACCGGAGGACGCGGCGGGGGACGGGGGAGTGCTGGGGACCGGCCCCGGTACTTACCTCGTCCCTGAAGACCCGGATCCCGGCGATGAAGACGGCGGCGGCGACAGGTGAGTGGATCTTCAGCCGCGGTCGGGCCCTTTAGAGCAATGCACGTCGCTGTAAAGCGGCATGCATTGCTGTATTGGGACCCTGTATACTACAACTCCCAGCATGCCCAGCCAGCCCTTGGTGTCTGGGCATGCTGGGAGTTGCAGTTTTGCAACATCTGGAGGTCCACAGTTTTGGGACCACTGTGCCCTTCCAGATGTTGCAAAACTACACATCCTCAGCATGCCCTTACTGTCCAAGCATGCTGGGAGTTGTAGTTCTGTAACATCTGGCCCTTCAGATGTTGCAGAACTACAACTCCTAGCATGCCTGGACAGTAAGGGCATACTGGGAGTTGTAGTTTTGCAACATCTGGAAGGGCACAGATTGGGAACCACTGTATTAGTGGTCTGTAAACTGTAGTCCTCCAGGTGTTGCAAAACTACAACTCCAAGCATGCTGGGAGTTGTAGTTCGGCAACATCTGGCTCTAAAGAAGTTGCCGAACTACTACTTCCAGCATGCCTGAGAATGTTTGGGAGTAGTGGTTTTGCAACAACTGGAGGCACACTGGTTGGGAAACATTGTCTGTTTCCTAACTCAGTGTTTCCCAACCCGTGTGCCTCCAGCTGTTGCAAAACTATAACTACCAGCATGCACTGATAGACTGTGCATGCTGGGAGTTGTAGTTTTGCAACAGCTGGAGGTCCCCCCCCTCCTGTGAATGTACAGGGTACATTCACATGGGCAGGGGCTTACAGTGAGTATCAGGCTACAAGTTTGCGATGCAGCAAATTTTGCGCGGCAGCTCAAACTCGCAGCGGGAAACTCGCTGTAACCCCCACCCATGTGACTGTACCCTAAAAACACTACACTACACTAACACAAAATAAAAAAACACTACATATACACATACCCCTACACAGCCCCCATTCCCAATAAAAATGAAAAACGTCTGGTACGCCACTGTTTCCAAAATGGAGCCTCCAGCTGTTGCAAAACAACAACTCCCAGTATTGCTGGACAGCCGTTGACTGTCCAAGCATGCTGGGAGTTTTGCAACAGCTGGAGGCACCCTGTTTGGGAATCACTGGCGTAGAATACCCCTATGTCCACCCCTATGCAAATCCCTAATTCAGGCCTCAAATGCGCATGGCGCTCTCACTTTGGAGCCCTGTCGTATTTCAAGGCAACAGTTTATGGTCACATATGGGGTATCACCGTACTCGGGAGAAATTGCCTAACAAATTTTGGGGGGCTTTTTCTCCTTTCACCCCTTATGAAAATGTGAAGTTGGGGTCTACACCAGCATGTTAGTGTAAAAAAATGAATTGTTTACACTAACATGCTGGTGTTGCCCTATACTTTTCATTTTGACAAGAGGTAAAAGGGAAAAAAGCCCCCCAAAATTTGTAATGCAATTTCTCCCGACTACGGAGATACCCCATATGTGGACGCAAAGTGCTCTGGGGGTGCACAACAAGGCCCAGAAGGGAGAGTGCGCCATGTACATTTGAGGTGATTTGCACAGGGGTGGCTGATTGTCAAAATCGGTTTTGACAAACGCAAAAAAAAAAAAACCCACATGTGACCCCATTTCGGAAACTACACCCCTCCCGGAATGTAATGAGGGGTGCAGTGTGAATTTACACCCCACTGGTGTCTGGCAGATCTTTGGAACAGTGGGCTGTGCAAATTAAAAATTTCGTACAGCCCACTTTTCCAAAGATCTGACAGACACCAGTGGGGGTAAATGCTCACTGTACCCCTTGTTACGTTCCACAAGGGGTCTAGTTTCCAAAATGGTATGCCATGTGTTTTTTTTTTGCTGTTCTGGCCCCATAGGGGCTTCCTAAATGCGACATGCCCCCCCGAGTAAAATTTGCTCTCAAAAAGCCAAATATGACTCCTCTTCTGAGCATTGTAGTTCGCACGTAGTGCACATCAGGTCAACTTATGGGGTAACTCCATACTCAGAAGAGATGGGGTTTCAAATTTTTTTTTTGCTATTAACCCTTGCAAAAATGTGAAATTTGGGGGGAAACACACATTTTAGTGATTTTTTTTTTTTTTTTTTTACGTATGCAAAAGTCGTGAAACCCCTGTGGGGTATTAAGGCTCACTTTATTCCTTGTTACGTTCCTCAAGGGGTCTAGTTTCCAAAATGGTATGCCATGTGTTTTTTTTTTGCTCTCCTGGCACCATAGGGGCTTCCTAAATGCGACATGCCCCTGAGCAAAATTTGCTCTCAAAAAGCCAAATATGACTCCTTCTCTTCTGAGCATTGTAATTCGCCCGTAGTGCACTACAGGCCAACTTATGGGGTACCTTCATACTCAAAAGAGATGGGGTTACAAATTTTTGGGGGTATTTTCTGCTATTAACCCTTGCAAAAATGTGAAATTTGGGGGGAAACACACATTTTAGTGAAATTTAATTAAATTTTTTTTACATATGCAAAAGTCGTGAAACACATGTGGGGTATTAAGGCTCACTTAATTCCTTGTTACGTTCCTCAAGGGGTCTTGTTTCCAAAATGGTATGCCATGTGTTTTTTTTTTGCTGTTCTGGCACCATAGGGGCTTCCTAAATGCAACATGCTCCCCAAAAAGCATTTCAGAAAAACGTACTCTCCAAAATCCCCTTGTCGCTCCTTCGGTTCTGAGCCCTCTACTGCGCCCGCCGAACACTTTACATAGACATATGAGGTATCTGCTTACTCGAGAGAAATTGGGCTACACATATAAGTATACATTTTCTCCTTTTACCCCACGTAAAAATTCAAAAATTGGGTCTACAAGAACATGCGAGTGTAAAAAATGAAGATTGTGAATTTTCTCCTTCACTTTGCTGCTATTCCTGTGAAACACCTAAAGGGTTAAAAGGCTGACCGCATATCATTTTGAATACTTTGGGGGGGGGGGGTGCAGTTTTTATAATGGGGTCATTTGTGGGGTATTTCTAAGATGAAGACCCTTCAAATCCACTTCAAACCTGAACTGGTCCCTGAAAAATAGTGAGTTTGGAAATTTTGTGAAAAATTGGAAAATTGCTGCTGAACTTTGAAGCCCTCTGGTGTCTTCCAAAAGTAAAAACTTGTCAATTTTATGATGCAAACATAAAGTAGACATATTGTTTATGTGGAAAAAAAATATTTTGAATATCCATTTTCAAAGTTAGAAAAATGCAAAATTTTCAAATTTTTTGAATATCCACTTCAAAGTTAGAAAAATGCAAAATTTTCAAATTTTTCAAAACATTTTGTGATTTTTCACCAAGAAAGGATGCAAGTTACAAATTTTTTTTACCACTATGTTAAAGTAGAATATGTCACGAAAAAACTATCTCGGAATCAGAATGATAACTAAAAGCATTCCAGAGTTATTAATGTTTAAAGTGACAGTGGTCAGATGTTAAAAAAATGGCCGGGTCCTAAGGTGTAAAATGGCTGGGTCCTTAAGAAGTTAAAGGGGTATTCCAGGGAAAAAAAACTAAATTTTTTATATGAACTGGCTTTAGAAAGTTTTAAACAGTTTTGTGAATTACTTCTATTAAAAAATCTTAATCCTTTCAATAATTATCAGCTGCTGAAGTTGAGTTGTTCTTTTCTGTCTGGCAACAGTGCTCTCTGCTGACATCTCTGCTTGTCTCGGGTACTGCACAGAGTAGAAGAGGTTTGCTGAGGGGATTTGCTTCTACTCTGGACCCGAGACCGGTGTAATCAGAGAGCACTTAGACAGAAAAGAACAATTCAATTTCAGCAGCTCATAATTACTGAAAGGATTAAGATTTTTTAATAGAAGTAATTTCCAAATCTGTTTAACTTTCTGGAGGCAGTTGAGATATATAAAAAAAGTTTTTTCCTGGATAACCCGTTTAACCTGTTAAGGACCAAGGGTGTACAGGTACGCCTTTGCTCCCTGGTACTTAAGGACCAAGGGCGTACCTGTACGCCCGTGGAAATTTCGGTCCCCGCCGCACGCCGGGGTGGGGGGCCCAGGGGGGTCATTAGACCCCCCCCCCATGTCGGCGATTTGCGGCTATTCCGGGTTATACGGGTCTATGGTGACCCGGAAAATAAGGGGGACCGCAGTTTTCCAAGACACCTACGATCCCCCTAAAGGGATAGGAGTGAGGTGGCAGAGGTGCCACCCCTCCTATCCCTGCTATTGGTCGTATACATGCGACGACCAATAGCAAATCGGGGGCGGGGGGGGGGGGGGTTAACTTTCGGTTTACCCGTTCTGCCCACCCACAATAGGCAGGGCAGAATGGCAAAACCGAAGGGGACCGGCGACGAAGTCCACTTACCCTGTGGGCAAGGCTGCAGGCGACGATCGGTGTCGGAGATCGGTGGGCGGCGATGTCGTGCAGCTTGATCCTACGGAAGCCGGTGAGTTGCCTAGCAACATCTGGAGGGCTACAGTTTGAGACCACTATACAATGGTCTCAACTGTAGCCCTCCAGATGTTGCAAAACTACTGTTTGCTGTGTGGGCATGCTGTGATTTGCAGTTTTGCAACAGCTGGAGGGCTACAGTTTGGAGATCACTGTGCAGTGATCCAACTGTGGCCCTATAGATCTTGCATAACTACAACTCCTAGCATGCCCAAACAGCAAACAGCTGTTTCGGCATGCTGGGAGTTGTAGTTGTGTACCTCCAGCTGTTGCATAACTACATCTCCCAGCATGCACTTCGGCGATCAGTTCATGCTGGGAGTTGTAGTTTTGCAACAGCTGGAGGCACACTGGTTTGGAAATACTGAGTTAGGTAACAGAACAGTAAGTTTCCTGCTTCACGTATGAGCTGCGGCAAATTTTTCGCCGCAGTGCAAACTCCTAGCAGTAAACTCACTGTAAACCACCGCCAGTGCGAATGTACCCTAAAAACACTACACTAACACATAAAAAAGGGTAAAACACAACATATACACCCCCTTACACTGCTCCCCCCCCCCCATAAAAATGAAAAACGTATTGTACAGCAGTGTTTCCAAAACGGAGCCTCCAGCTTTTGCAAAACAACAATTCCCAGCATTTCCGCCACTGACTATCCAGGCATGCTGGGAGTTTAGCAACAGCTGGAGGCACCCTGTTTGGGAATTGCACCCCTGTGCAATCCCAAATTTAGTCCTCAAATGCGCATGGTGCTCTCTCACTTCAGAGCCCTGTCGTATTTCAAGGAAACAGTTTTGGGCCACATATGGGGTATTTCCGTACTCGGGAGAAATTACACTACATATTTTGGGGGGCTTTTTCTCCTTTTACCCCTTATGAAAAGGTAAAGTTGGGGTCTACATCAGCCTGTTACACTAACATGCTGGTGTTGACCTTTACTTTTTATTTTTACTTCCTGAGTAAGGAAATACCCCATATGTGAACGTAAAATGCTCTGCGGGCGCACAACAAGGCTCAGGAGTGAGAGCGCACTATGTACATTTGAGGCCTAAATTGGTGATTTGCACAGGGGTAGCTGATTTTACAGCGGTTCTGACATAAACGCAAAAAAATAAATACCCACATGTGACCCCATTTTGGAAACTACACCCCTCATGGAACATAACAAGGTGTATAGTGAGCCTTAACACCCCACAGGTGTTTGACAAATTTTCATTAAAGTTGGATGGGAAAATAAAATAAAAAACAATTTCACTAAAATGCTGGTGATACCCAAAATTTTTCATTTTCACAAGGGAACATAGGAAAAAAGCCCCACAAAATTTGTAGCCTGATTTCTTCTGAGTAAGAACATACCCCATATGTGGATGTAAAGTGCTCTGCTGGCGCACTACAATGCTCAGAAGAGAAGGAGCGCCATTGGGATTTTGAAGAGAAAATTTGTCTGGAATTGAAGGCCCCGTGTGTTTACAAAGCCCCCATAGTGCCAGAACATTCGACCCCTCCCACATGTGACTCCATTTTGGAAACTACACCCCTCACGTAATGTAATAAGGGGTACAGTGAGCATTTACGCCCCACTGGTGTCTGACAGATTTTTGGAACAGTGGTCCGTGAAAATGAAAAATGTAATTTTTCATTTGCTCAGCCCACTGTTCCAAAGATCTGTCAAACGCCAGTGGGTTGTAAATACTCACTGCACCCCTTATTACATTCCGTGAGGGGTGTAGTTTCCAAAATGGGGTCACATGTGGGGGAGGTCCACTGTTCTGGCACCACGGGGGGGGGGGGGGGGGGCTTTGTAAACGCACTTGGCCCCTGACTTCCATTCCAAACAAATTCCCTTTCCAGAAGCTCAATGGCGCTCCTCTTCTTCTAAGCATTGTAGTGCGCCAGCAGAGCACTTGACGTCCACACATGGGGTATTTCCATACCCAGAAGAATTGGGGTTACAAATTTTGGGGGTCATTTTCTCCTATTACCCCTTTTAAAAATGTTAAATTTGGGGGAAAAACAGCATTTTAGTGAAAATTTTTTTTTTCATACACATCCAACTTTAATGAAAAGTCATCAAACACCTGTGGGGTGTTAAGGCTCACTGTACCCCTTGTTACATGCCGTGAGGGGTGTAGTTTCCAAAATGGTATGCCATGTGGGGGGTTTTCTGCTGTTCTGGCACCATAGGGGCTTTCTAAATGTGACATGCCCCCCAAAAATAATTTCAGAAAAACACTCTCTAAAATCCCATTGTCGCTCCTTCCCTTCTGAGCCCTCTACTGCGCCCGCCGAACATTTGACATACACATATGAGGTATTTCCTTACTCGAGAGAAATTGGGTTACAAATTTTGAGAGGCTTTTTCTCCTTTTACCTCTTGTAAAGATTCAAAACTGGGTCTACAAGAACATGCGAGTGTAAAAAATGAAGATTTTGAATTTTCTCCTTCATTTTGCTGTTCTTCCTGTGAAACACCTAAAGGGTTAACACACTTACTGAATGTCATTTTGAATACTTTGAGGGGTGCAGTTTTTACAATGTGCTCATTTGTGGGGTATTTCTAATAGGAAGGCCCTTCAAATCCACTTCAAATCTGAACTGGTCCATGAAAAATTCCAATTTTGAAAATTTTGTGAAAAATTGGAAAATTGCTGCTGAACTTTGAAGCCCTTTGGTGTCTTCCAAAAGTAAAAACATGTCAACTTTATGATGTAATCATAAAGTAGACATATTGTATTTGTGAATCAAAATATAATTCATTTGGAATGTCTATTTTCCTTACAAGCAGAGAGCTTCAAAGTTAGAAAAATGCAAAATTTTTAATTTTTTCATCAAATTTTGGAATTTTTCACCAAGGAATGATGCAAGTATCGACAAAATTTAAAAGCATCCCAGAGTTATTAATGCTTAAAGTGAAAGTGCTCAGATGTGCAAAAAATGCTCTGGTCCTACAGTGAAAATTGGCCTGGTCCTTAACCCCTTAAGGACCTGGGGTTTTTCCGTTTTCGTTGTTTCCTCCTTATCTTTAAAAAAAATCATAACTCTTTCAATTTTGCACCTAAAAATCCATATGATGGCTTATTTTTTGCGCCATCAATTCTACTTTGTAATGACGTCAGTCATTTTACCCAAACATCTACGGGGAAATAGAAAAAAAAATCATTATGAGACAAAATTGAAAAAAAAAACGCCATTTTGTAATTTTGGGGGCTTCCGTTTCTACACAGTAATTTTTTTGGCAAAAATGACACCTTATCTTTATTCTGCAGGTCCATACGATTAAAATGATACCCTACTTATATAGGTTTGATTTTGTCGTACTTCTGGAAAAAATCATAACTACATGCATGAAAATGTATACGTTTAAAATTGTCATATTCCGACCCCTATAACTTTTTAAGTTTTCCGCGTATGGGGCGATATGGGGCTCATTTTTTGCACCGTGATCTGATGTTTTTAGCAGTACAATTTTTGCATTGATAGGACTTATTGATCACTTCTTATTCATTTTTTCATTCACTATTTTGGACTTTGGAATTTTTTTGCGCGTACGCCATTGACCGTGTGGTTTAATTAACGATATATTTTTATAATTCGGACATTTCCGCACACGGCGATACCACATATGTTTATTTTTATTTACACTTTTTTTTTTAATGGGAAAAGGGGCGTGATTCAAACTTTTATTAGGGGAGGTGTTAAATGATCTTTATTCACTTTTTTTTTTTTTTTCACTTTTTTTTGCAATGTTATAGCTCCCATAGGGGGCTATAACACTGCACACACTGATCTTTTACATTGATCAGTGGTTTCTCATAAGAAACCACTGATCGATGATTCTGCCTGATTCTGCCATCAGAATGCAACCGCATAAATGTGGCACGCGCTCTATGCCGCAACTATGCAAATATATAGCACAGTCTGCAGCCTGTCCCAATTTATTGTGAAAACATTAATTTCGGCTGGGATTACCCTTGGCGTGTTTGACAGAAAAAAACACCATGCTGGCTTCGGGCACATATTATGTTGGAATCAATAGGGTAATATGAAATGCCAGACACTAATGGGGTTTTCTTCATCCTTTTATGGCCTTTTTAGGCTATCAAATATGTGGGATGCCGAGAGCATGTTTTTGTTGTTGTTTTTTTTAATGAAGTTTTGGTGTTTTTCTTCCCAAAGTTTTTAATAGAAATCCTTGAGTCACATGATGAAAGAATCACATGACTCGTAATGAGAAAAGCCAGGAGGAAAATAATAATAATAATAATTATGTGTGGCGTTTTTCAAAGCCCACATTGCTTTATTTTTGGTGCCCCCCCTTTCGACAGCCGTCTGTCCAGCTGTTGCAAAGCTACAACTCCAAGCATGCCCAGGGCATGCTGGGAGTTGTAGATTTGCAACAGATGGACAGCCACAAGGGATCAGTGGTGCAGTATGTCAATCTAGGACCATGGTGTCTGATCTTGAACTGGCAGCAGGAGCCACGATCACTTTAAATCAGTGGCTGCCGGGATGTTTGACGAGTGACATCCTTCGCTCCAGACCACAACGTCAGGGATGTCACTTGTCAGACGTCCCGGCAGCCAGCGCTGCTCATTGAGCCTGCCAGAGCCACACTGATCTGTGTTAGAAACCTATGGGCCCAGGCTGTTGGTGCCACCAAATTATATTACAAATACTGAGTGTCTGGTTAGGAGAAACAAGTATAACGCACCCACAGGGAATAGCGCTATTTTAATTTTCAAAAAATGCCCAAAATCCCTTAGATAACAGTCATACAGAAAATATTAGAAAGCTTTTTTGTTTTTCAGCCAATCAGAGAGCAGCACTACTGAAATAGAACTCTCAGGAGGTAAGAGCGTGTCACACATGTGATGTCATAGCCATTGTCCACCAGAGAGCAGCACTGAGCAGATATAACACTGCTCCTGCTCATTCTTCATCAGTGAGGGGCTGATGCTGGACACTGTAGGGACCGAGAATGCAAAGTCATATACACTACTGTGACTGGTAAGTGTCACATTGTTGTGACCAAAAGGTCTTTAGTGCAGTTCAATGTGCTTTTCTATAATAAACATGTAGATAATCTATCTTTTGTTTTCCTATCTTAGATGCACTATTTCCAGGATGTGGAGTAGCATTTCCGGACCTACAGCAAGACGTTGGATGAAGACGTAGATTTCCAGACCTATTCCAGAAGAATTTGGATGAAGGCACAGCCCCTCAAATCACGCACATACACAGACACATTGGCCCAAATTCTAGAGGTAACCTCCTTTAGTATGCCCAGAGGAAGGGTTATACAGTAGCCATGGATTCCCTACAGGTTTCCTCCCCTCTGGAGGTTTTTCCTGTCCTGAGTATTAGTTACTGTACGCTCTTTGTGAGTGATGGAGGTTACATAAAATCCCTACACAAACATTTTAATATATAATAAATAAAGTTCCCCTTTTTAAACCATTCTTTAACTTGTTTGACTCATTTATTTAATTTGTGTGTGAAAAATAGTGTTAGCAAAACGTGGATGACATGAGGTTTTTTTTTTACGTGTCCAAAGCTGCTCTCCTGCACGATCTACATAATGTGGTGCGGAGAGGGGCAACTGATGCTGGGTGGTACAGTTGCCGAGGCAACCATAGGACACCCAGCATTTTCCATGCATGAGCCTTTTACTGATGAACGGGACCCTAGGAGAGCGGAGAATGAAGGTGAGAGGACCTCCATCCACCATTTTAATGATCACCAGATCGCCACAGGTGATTCCTTCCTTCAATATAATGCTCGCATTGCCATAATCTGCTTTGATCACGGCATCTGAGGGGTTAATGACAAACAGAGCGATCGTTGATGATTGCCACTACTGGCAGGTCCCTGGCTGCCAGGACCTGTCATACATGATGCAAGCACCGGTCCATTGTTCACATTATGTACAGGGTGTAAATATACATCCAATCGCATCAGGATGTACTTTTACAGGGTCCACCTACTCAATTTTGATTGTAAAGCTCGAATGGCCACACAGAAAATGTATGAGCGGATATTCTGAAGATAGAGGAGCGGTGTCAGAACATGCTGGCGCTAAGTTTGCTCAGAAATTCGCTTTATCATAGACGGCAATGTATTTCTGAGCAGAATACACAGAAAGAATAGACATGTCACACAGTGCGCCAGAACCCCACTGAAATTAATGGGACTCTGCTGCAGCGGAATTTCCGTACGGTATAATCCTGTGCAATTCTGCATGGAAAACCTAACGTGTGAACATAGTCTAACAGTCATTATAAAAGGGTGGGGTGGTGCAAATAAGAGTGAGACCAAAGGGCAGGGCAAAAGGGCACCAAAATGAAGTTTTGCCTAGGGTGACAAAAATCCTTGCACCAGCCCTGGCGGCCATGGCCCGAGCTGCCAAACAGGAAGGGTCCCTGTGCCATCTCAATCCCCTGCATATGATTTTTATATCTTCTACCACTTCATGTGATGTCACGCATACATCAAATAATTATGCAAATTAGCACAGCCAGTATTTTTTTTTTTTTGCAAGAAAGGTGGCAACCCTAGCAGGCATCCCATTGCATTCTGTCAGTGACTGGCACCTTCTGTAGGACACAGGCAAACAATGTGCCCTTTGCTTTCAATGGACATAACGGATGTCACAGAAAGAAGGCCAGGGCTTGAGTCCTGCAGGAACTCATAGGAAGAGCATCCCAGCACTTTTATCACAGCAGGAACGCCGTTCCCCTTAGCAGTCCACCTGCAGGACCAACCCTGTGCCCGGATCTTTTGGCTGCTGGACTGGACTGTGGCCGCTCTTCCTTGTCTTCCCCTGCACAGTCGGGTAGTACAGCCAGTGCACTGTGCAGGGGAAGAGGCCGCAGTTATATGGAGCAGTTTAGGAGGAAGATCACTCACCACCATTAGGCCCGTAGCTCCTGGAATGGCATCATGATAGGGATGGGGCCTATTTTGGGAAGGGGTGGGGCCTCCTGGGCTTCACTATTATATAGTATTACAGCGTACAGGAAGCAAGTGGTAAGTGTGTTAGGGGGCAGTGATATTATTTACATGGGACTGTGTGTTAGAGAGGAGGTGGTGTTATTTACATGGGACTGTTTGTTAGAGAAAGGGGAGTAGTCTAATTTATATAAAACTGTATGTTGAAGAGAGGGAAGTGTTATTTACATGGGACTGCCTGTGGGAGAGAGAGGGGGTGGTGTTATTTACATGGGGCTGTATGTTGGAGAGGGGAAAGTAGTGTAATTTACATAAGACTGTATGTTGAAGAGAAGGGGGTGGTGTTATTTACACAGGACTGTATGTAGGAGAGGGAAGTAGTGTTATTTACATGGGACTTTATAATGGAGGGTGGAGTAATTTTATTTACATAGGAATGTGTTAGGTTTAAGGTAGGGAAGTGATATTTACATGGGACCGTATATAGAGGGGACTGTAGCTGGCTTTTCCCCCTTTGCACTGCAGTCTGCTGGGGGCGCTATTTGAAGTATCATTACAATTATTGGTAGGGTGAGGGATGCAGGCCTTCAACGGGGTCTGCGGCTGATTTTCCGTAATGGAAATTCTGCTGCCGGAAATCTGCAAGAGAGAGCCCGCCCCCATTCAATCTCGCAGCAGGACACACTTTGCTAACTCGCAATAAAATCCGCCCATGTGAACGAGCCCTTAGGGTCTGTAAACAAAAGCTGATTTCGCACAGATTTTGCTACAATTTCACAGCGGATTTTGCTACTATTGACTTCAATAGATGAGCAGAAAACCTGCAATAATATCAGATTTGCTGATTTTCTGCAGACCCATCAAAGTCAATGGTAGCAAAATCCCCTGCAGATTTTCTACAGAAAATGTGCTGCCTGAA
The DNA here is from genome assembly GCF_029499605.1 of Hyla sarda. Taxonomy (NCBI): domain Eukaryota; kingdom Metazoa; phylum Chordata; class Amphibia; order Anura; family Hylidae; genus Hyla; species Hyla sarda. Next base: position 251,766,015 of record NC_079189.1, on the reverse strand, counting down.
ATATGCACAAAATCCCCTTGAGTGAATGGACTCTTAGGGGGTCCCTATTTTTGCTGCAGATTTGCTTCAGCAGATTTTGCTGGTTATTGATTTCGATAGGTAGCAATATCTGCTACAGCAAACATGCACGTGTGAACTGACCCTTAGGGCTTGTCCACCCGAGCGGATTTGCTAGCAAACTTGCAGTGTGTTTCCCGCTACGAGTATGAATTAGGGCGGGCTGTCCACAGCAGAATTTTTGACGGCAGAATTTCTACTGAGGAAAATCCGCTGCAGACCCTATTGAAGTCAATTGGGTCTGTGCCATATTTCCTCCAGTGGAAATTCTGCTGCCAGCGCAGATAAAGCCTGGAAAATCAATTACCAGCCCTCCATCTGTGCCCATCTCAGTGGTGCTGGAGATATATATATATATATATATATATATGTTCTGGGGACGTGGCAGAGGGTGTGGTTAGGGGTAGGGGTGTGGCTGTAAATCTTGGGTGATTTCTCACACTTTTTTTCCAGGACTTGGCCCCTGAAGAAAGCCATTCACTGCGCATCTTGTCATTAGCTCGGTCAGTCTGGTCACGGCCGGAGAGGTTGTTGTGCAAAAATGTGCTACTTCTGCAAAAGTTGCAAGTCATAAATCAGTGCCTAAACTGTGCACCTAGGAAACCACACCCAGTAAGTGCCCACTGCATTCACCAGCACAGAAAGCCATATATGCCAGCTGAAAGCCACCACATAAATGCAGTCACGCGCTGTACGCCACGACTCAAATATATAGCCCAGCCTGCAGCCTGTTCCAACCTATTGTGAAAACATTCATTTAGGAGGGGATTATACTTGACACGTTTGTCAAAAATAAACAATGCTCGCTGTGGGCACATATAAACCCCAGACACCAATGGTGTTTTCTTCATCCTTTTATGGGGTTATTAGGCTATCAAATTTGTGGGTGGCCGCGAGTATAGTTTTTTGTTTTTGTTTTTTTATGAAGTTTTGGCGTTTTTCTTCAAATTTTTCAATAGAAATCACATGATGAAAGAATCACATGACTTGTAACGAGAAAAGCTGGGGAAGGAAAAAAAACACCAAAGAAAAAAAAAAGGTATATTATAATAATAGTAATACATATTGGGGGAGATGTATGAAAACCTGTGAAGAGGAAAATTGACCAGTTGTCCATAGCAACCAATCAGATCGCTTCTTTCACTTTACAGAGTCCTTTTTAAAAATGAAAGAAACTGGGAGCGTGGCCCGGCTGCCGAGATGGATAGACGTGCGCTAGCTGAGCTCTGTCCTTAAGCCTGCACTATTATATAGAGACTATATTCAGCATTCCCCGCCGGTTTATTCACCTGCCTGACTCACCGGGAAGCTACACAGAACATCGCCATGCCTAACAGGAGAAGGAAGCCAGTACAGCACTCCACGCTGGCAAAAGTCCCCTTCAACCCCCACGCGGCCTGCTCCCAAGATGGCGGCGTCAACACTGAGCGCACGCTTTTGCCGAAGGACCAGCGAGATGCAGCGATCTTCTCCATACTCCGCTGCACCGTCGCTCTACCTCAGACCCGGCGCTCCACCTGACCCAGGCATCTGAAAATGATCTTACTGTGCCAGAGGACATTCCACCTTCACACGGCCGTGATACAGTAAGCCCTCACGGCACCCGGAGCAGCTGCTCTTCCCCTGGTGCTGCGGCCCGCTCACCTGCAAGCTCTCCCTCCCTGCACTAGTTTATGTCTTGTTCATTATGTGCTGCCTAATTTGATATGCAATTGTGGTGTCCCAGTACCGTATGGTATACCGTACCTTGTATGGTGGTCCCCAAAGTCAGAGTTACTTCGTTCCAGTAGCATCCTCCTGGTGGGATAGCCCATAGTCACCTCTTCCTTCTTTAACTGTATGATGTTTACATGTATAAGTAGTAATATATTTAATGTTGAATATAGTGTCGCAGGACCTTTGGTCACATGACTAATGTTAATTCTATTAAGGTATGCTAAAGGACCTTCCTAGGTCACATGGGTGGTCACATGTCTAGACCATAATTCCTTGTAAAGTGATTGACAGATGGTATGGACCAATGAGCTCAAGGCCAGCCCCTACCCATTTAAGGGAGCTGCAAGCCAATCCTCGCTCTCTTGGGTTCTGGCCGAGCAGAGAGAGAAGAGATACGTGCAACTTTCTAAGACAAGACCAGGCTGAAGCCTGATAATACTAAATCGTGAGTTACAATACAACTCCCCGCTACAATACAATACAAGTCCGCGTGACTGCTGGACCTAAACTCAATCCCCTAAATCCAGCGGAACAGCGCATATAAATCTCCTGAACTTAAAACTCACAAGGTCCCAACCAACTGTCAGGATCCTCATAGACTCTGATTGTGCAAAGACTGTTCCTGTTTAATTCTGCATAAAACCTGCAGTAAAAGTTCCGACAGTTTTCTGAAAACCTCCGATTGTGGACAATCATTTATTATACCTCCCTATCGCTCTTGGGAAGGGTGGCGATAGGACAAGCATATATAGAGGAGCCCTCACCCTGGCATCACAACAGTTAAGGGTTAAGCCAGCACTCTTTTATCACTGCACAGCTACACCCCATATACTCTACACCCCCACAAGCTTACCACATAGATTTTTGGCGTCTTACGAACAGGATATGGGTGTGTGCCTACAGCTGTTGCCACCATTAACAGAGTACTCCCCTATTTAAAAGACTTTATTCATGTGCTGTGAATCACCATTCAAGTGTACGGAACTGTGTGTGGTGTTGCGTGCAAGGAGGGCACGCGAAAAGTAAGGGGGGAGGCGAAGATTTATTGGCTGCAAGGATGTGTAAAGTACGAGGTGAATACATGCTGCGATCCTCTGGTCCGGTCAGCGCTGCAAGAGTTAATCCGCTGCCGGAGAAGCGTGCGAAAAAAGCCTGCGCTGCGCCACGACCCGCCCCTGGGCGTGGCTGCCAAGTAAATGTGTCGCAGCCAAAGGGGAACTTAGATTCACTGCAGTTGTTTGCCGGGGGACCAGAAGTCGGGGCTGCACCGATGACGTCATTCCGGCCGGTGGCCATTTTGGAGAAGCCCATTATAAAAGTGGCCCTGCACAGCAACCTCTTCAGTCTGCACGAGGAAGAGTGTACAGACATGGGGAGAGCAGCGTTCCATGTTGTGAGAGTTCCAAGATGGCGCCGGAGCAGAGGAATGTTGTGGCGGTCGCAGCCCAACTATTCCAAGACCTTGCCGACCGTCTGCAGCAGTTATTGTTGGATCCAGAGGGGGCCTGCAATCTTCCCCCGTTGCCCGACAATGACGATGACTGGCCGGACACCTCTATTTTCAGCAAAGTGCCCAGGCCTACTCCTACCAAGGAGGTGAGGCCTAAACTGCAGGCACCAACAACCGTGCCTAGGCCTACTCCCTGCCCGGAGGTTTGGCCTGCCCACCAGGCACCAACGAAAGTGTCGCGGCTCACTCCGGACGAGGTGGTGGGGGCGACTCAAATGACACCAACCATTGTGCCATTGGCATCATCAGCAGCGGCCATTAATTACATGGTCAATGTTAACCCTTCAGTGTCCCACTCTGCCCTCTCTAATGGGGTGTGGGACACCACCATCAACCCTGACTCCTTGCCCAGTTCTGTAGTCAGGAGAGGCAGGGGTTCTGCAAGAGGAGCTGGACGACATCGAAATAGCTTCTTTTAAAGGGTTCACCTTCATGCTTAATCTTAGTTTTGTCTGCACGGACTGTTGAAATTGTTTAAGGAAGCACCTAGCAGAACTTTGCTAAGACCGTTCAAGTTATTCATGCAACCACCAATCTTGTGCCTGACCTTTGGGTCAAGAGACTCCTAGCCATTAGGAGATTCGTGAGTGTATGCCTGGCTAAATGTGGTAGCCGTGTTCTATGGACTCCTAGCACAGGTGGACTGATGATCCTTGCACGTCTATCCAAATGTATTTAACCTAATAGTACTATATTATTTCCTTGCCTAATTGCACTTTTCAGGTGAATGCACCTGAAACTTGTTGTAATTTTAATAAATGTTGTTCTCAGGTTGAACCAGAAGTAATTGGTTCTTGTACACGAAAAATGTTGCTTCTGCACGTGTACATAAAAAAATAGGTGGCTCTCTCAGCTACTCTGAGAGTAACATTCCTGTCACCCCTCACTAACACCTTCTCAAAGGTCTACTCAGGGTAACTTACCCTTAAGATACCAAGACTGACTTTTCAAATAATTCATGTACACACTCGTGATGTCACGCCCACTCCATTCATGTTTAACCCCTTCACGACGAGCGACGTACATGTACGGTGCCACAAAGTGTCACTTGGCGCGGCGACGTACATGTACGTCGCGGGGTTCCGGGAGCGCCGCGTCACCGGTAGCGGTGATCGGGCTAGGATGACTGCTGTTATCTAACATCAGGCATCCCGGCACATCGCCGATTCAGACGATCCAGACTAGGTCAATTCAGATCTGCGATCACTGGTGACCCGGTGACCCTGGAAAATAAGAGGGATCGGGGGTGTCCGGGTGCCACCCCTCCTATCCCTGCTATTGGTCGGCCGAGCGTCCGACCAATAGCAGACCGGGGGAGGGGGGGTTTAAGTTTGGTTCCCCCAATTTGCCCACCTATCGGTGTCCGGGCAAAACGGGGGAACTGTCCAGGGACCGGCGTCGTAGGTCCCTTACCTGGATCCCGGATCCCGGAGCGCGATCCTCCATGCGGGGATCCCCCACGTGTGGCGGCGGCGGCAGCAGCAATTCACCCGGGTCCTGCCACGTGAGTTGTTGCCTAGCAACATCCGGAGGGCCACAGTTTACAGTGGTCTCTAAACCATGGCCCTCCAGATGTTGCAAAACTAAAACTCCCAGCATGCCCAGACAGCTGTTTGCTGTGTGGGCATGCTGGGACTTGTAGTTTTGCAATATTTAGAGGGGTTCAGGTTGTAGATCACTATGCAGTGGTCTCAAACTGTAGCCCTCCAGATGTTGCAAAACTACAACTCTCAGCATGCCCAGACAGCAGTTTGCTGTCTGGGCATGCTGCGAGTTGTAGTTTTGCAACATCTGGAGGGCCACAGTTTAGAGACCACTGGACAGTAATGTACAACCTGAACCCCTCTAAATCTTGCAAAACTACAACTCCCAGCATTCAGGAACAGCATAAGGCTGTCTTGGCATGCTGGGAGTTGTACTTGCGTGCCTCCAGCCGTTGCAAAATTTTGTAAGAACAGCTTGTTTTCATGCACGCAACTTTTTACCTGTAGAACAGTGTTATTTGCCTATTACCTGTAGTTGGAAAATGTAGATGTCCGTTGCATGAAAACTAGAGCCAACTAACAAATTTAATTATTATATTTGAATTCAGCATGGGAAATTCATTTCTGAAACAAACAAAAAAATTGAAAATTTGTAGAACAGTGTTATCAGAATTAAGGTTATTTAGTTTAGAAAAAAGGCTTAGGGGAGACCTAATAACTATGTATAAATATATCAGCGGACCGTACAGAGATCTCTCATATGACCTATTTATAGCCAGGACTGTACCTATAATAAGGGGGCATCCTCTTCATTTAGAGGAAAGGTTTCTACACCTGCACAGACGGTTGTTCTTTACTGTAAGAGCAGTGAGACTGTGAAATTCTCTTCCTGTGGAGGTGGTCAAGGTTAACTTGGTAAGAGTTCAAAAGGGCCTGGATGCATTTTTGGAGAATAATAACATCACCGGTTATGTATACTAGATTTATATGGACAGAACGTTGGTCCAGGGATTTATTCTGACTGCCATATTTTGAGTCAGGAAGGAATTTTTACTTCGGGTATGAAGGTTTTTTGCCTTCCTCTGGATCAACACAGTAGGGACTCATTAGGGTTATAGGTTGAACTCTATGGACTCTGGTCTTTTTTCAACCTTATGAACTATGGGGGAGATTTATCAAAATCAGTCCAGAGGAAAAGTTGCCCATAGCAACCAATCAGCTCGTTCTTTCATTTTTAACAAGGCCTCTGCAAAATGCAATAACAATCTGATTTGTTGCTGTGGGCAACTATTCCTTTGCACAGGTTTTGATAAATCTCCCCCTATGTTACGGTATACAAATCCTGCAACAAAGACCACAGCACCAAAAATGGAAAACTCCGGAAAGGGCTGTAGTTTATTGGTTCCCTAAATGCTTTTTTTGGGGAACCAATAAACTACAGCTGTTTTGCACATATCCAGAATTATCCATTTTTGGTGCTGTGGTCTTGGGGGGACATTTATCATTGTTCTTTGGTAAGCACGTCCTGTAGCTTATTTTTTTTTTGCTTTTGGTTTTGCTTGTGTGTGACATATTTACCACAGGCGGTTGATTAAACTTGGCTCACGTAAGCAAAAACCAATAAATTACTTCAGAACACCAATTTGTAACCCCACCTCAAGTCGCAGCTGTGAAAAAAAAGTGTATATATTGTAAAGTAATATATTCTACTGTACTAACCCATTTTTTTGTTTTTCTTTTCTTCTTCTTTCAGATCCATGTATCCTGTGGACTACTTTGTATTTGGTGGAGTATGATGACCAGCGTTTTTTAATTTACTATTAATAAAATGGTTAACGAGGGCTTGTGGGGGAAATTTTTTTTAAATAAAAGTTTTTTTTAAATGTGACATTTTTATCTTTTATTTACTTTACAGGCTTAGTAGTGGAAGCCGTCTTATAGAGTCTATTATTAAGCCAGGGCTTAGCGTTAGCCCCAAAAACAGCTAGCACTAACCTCCAATTATTACCCCAGTACCCACCACCACAGGAGCGCTAGGAAGAGCCGGTACCAACAGGCCTGGAGCATCAAAAAATGGTGCTCCTGAGCCTAGGTGGTAACAGGCTGGTCTTAATTAGGCTAGGGAGGGCCAGCAGCAATGGTCCTCGCCCAACCTGATAACGTCAGACTGTTGCTGCTTGGTTGGTATCTGGCTGAGAATAAAAATATGGGGAACCCCACATGTTTTTCATAAATATTTAAAAACAAATGCATAGGGTTTCCCCTATTTTTATACCAACCAAGCAGCAACACCCTGACGTTAACGAGGTGGGAGAGGACCATTGTTACTGGCCCTCCCCAGCCTAAATAACGCTAGCCTGTTACCACCTAGGCCTAGGAGCACCATTTTAGACGCTACGGGCCTGTTGGTACCGGGTCTTCCCAGAATCCTTGTGGTGGTGGGTACCGGAGTAGTAATTGGGGGTTAGCGCTAGCTGTTTTTGTGACCAACACTACGCCTCGGCTTAGTAATGGACTCCGTCTATAAGACCACTTCCACTACTAAGCCTGTAAAGTAAATAAAACACAATACGTTTAATAAAACTTCTTTAACAATTTTATTAACATTGAAAAAAATAAATGCTGGCCATTTACATAGTCCACTGCATCCAAAGTAGTCCATAGGATCAGGGCTACCATCAGGGGGGTACAAACCATACACCTGTATGAGGCCCGGAGCTTCAGGGGGCCCGGACGTCTCGGGCCTTTTTTTTTTTTACTGGCTTGTCACCTGTACCCCCCTGATGGCGGCCCTGCTTGTCAGTGTGTGACTGCAACTGTCACTCACTGACTGCTGGGTGCCTGCAAGGACTATGACCGGGCCTCATAGTCTGGGGGGCCCGCACATTTCTAATTACCCATTTCTAGGGCGCGGGCCCCTTAAGAATTGTGGCAGGGCCGGACAGGCCAAGGGCTGATTGGAGTAGAGACGTCACGTGCCCCACGCAGGCATGCATGTCTACTCCAATCACCTGACCTGTCCCTGCGCGATCTTCTTCATCCTACCCGTCCAGCACCAGGAGCAGCAGAAGCCTCACGTGGTTTCACCGATCCCCGGCAGGGTAGGTGAACTTGTGCAGGGGGGTGTTATGGGAGTGATAAGAGGTGATGAGTGGTGCAGGGGGGGGGGTGATAGAGGTGATGAGAGGTGGTGGTGGGGTTATGGGGTTATGGAGTTGATGAGTGGTGTGGGGGGGGTTATGGGGTGATAAGAGGTGCAGAGGGTTATGGCGGTGATAGGTGCAGGGGGTTATTGGGGTGATGAGAGATGCAGGGGGGTTATGAGAGGTGATAGGGGGATTATGGAGGTGATGAGTGGTGCAGGGGGGATTATGGAGATGATGAGTGGTGGGGGGGTTATGGGGGTGATAAGAGATGCAGGGGGGGTTATGGGGGTAATAAGAGATGCAGGGGGGTTATGGGGGTGATATGAGGTGCAGGCAGGGTGATGAGAGGTCCAGGGGGGTTATGGGGGTGATGAGAGGTGCAGGGGGGTTATGGGGGTGATAAGAGGTGCAGGGGGGGTTATGGGGGGTGATAAGAGGTGCAGGGGGGTTATGAGAGGTGCAGGGGGTTATGGGGGTGATGAGAGGTGCAGAGGAGTGATGAGGACACAGAGGATAAGAGGGAGTGTATATGTATATATGATGTGTATGCATGTATGGCAGTATTGTATTCAGGGGTACAGTGTGTGGCAGTATTATATTCAGGGGTACAGTGTGTGGCAGTATTATATTCAGGGGTACAGTGTGTGGCAGTATTATATTCAGGGGTACAGTGTGTGGCAGTATTGTATTCAGGGTACAGTGTGCGGCAGTATTATATTCAGTGTACAGTGTGGGGAAGGATTATATTCAGTAGATACAGTGTGTGGCAGTATTATATTCAGGGTACAGTGTGAAGCAGTATTATATTCAGAGTACAGTGTGTGGCAGGATTATTCTAAGTAGAGAGTGTGGGGCAGCATTATATTCAGGGTACAGTGTGGGGCAGCATTATATTCAGGTTACAGTGTGGGGCAGGATTATATTTAGTGGGTACAGTGTATAGCAGTATTATATTCAGGGTACAGTGTGTGGCAGTATTATATTCAGTGGGTACAGTGTGTGGCAGGATTATATTTAGTGGATACAGTGTATAGCAATATTACATTCAGGGTACAGTGTGTGGCATTATTGTATTTAGTGGGTACAGTGTATGGCATTATTGTATTTAGTGGGTACAGTGTATGGCAGTATTATATTCAGGGTACAGTGTGTGGCAGTATTTTACTCAGGGTACAGTGTGTGGCACTGGGCTGACTTTTCATTGGGGTACAAACTCTATTCTACAGATAGTTTGCACCTGAATGGAAGGGGGTCCGCTGTGCTGGGGGAGAAAATCCTGGAAGGGGTGGCTGAGTATTTAAACTAGGTGAGTTGGGGGAGGATAATAAAGCAAAGAAAGCAGACAGTGGGATGGATAGGTTAGAGAGGGGTCAGGACATAATGATGGGTGGAGAGGAGTCCTGTGGGGGGAGGTTAAGAGCAGTGGATAAGAAGATTCATGGGTTACAAACCAGCCGTAAAAATAATTGTAGCCCGAAAAATTGTAATCCCAATAATTCAAAAAATTCCATTAGCCCCAAAAACTCAATAACTACAATAAGCCCCATTAACTAAAAAATACCATTAGCCCCATAACTTAAATAACAACGTTAGAACCAATAACGCAAAAAAAATCCCATTAGCCCCAATAACTTAAATAATAACGTTAGACCCAATAACTCAAAAAATCCCATTAGCCCCAATAACTTAAATAGTACAATTAGCCCTTATAACTCAAAAAATAACATTAACCCCAATAACTCTGAAAATCCCATTAGTGAGACTATATGTGTAAAACTTAATGGAAATGTAAAGTGTATGTTCACAAATGCCAGAAGCCTAGCAAATAAAATGGGGGAGCTTGAGGCCTTGATACTGGAGGAACATATTGATATAGTTGGGGTCACTGAGACATGGCTGGACTCCTCGCATGACTGGGCTGTTAATCTGCAGGAGTTTACATTCTTTCGCAAGGATAGAATGAACAGAAAAGGTGGTGGAGTCTGTCTGTAAGTTAGAAGTGGTATGAAAGCCAGTGTGAACGATGCCATAGTGTGTGATGATTCTGAGGATGTGGAATCACTGTGGGTAGAATTACAAAAGGAGGGAAATATTGAAAAAATAGTATTTGGTGTAATCTACAGACCCCCTAATATCACTGAAGAGATAGAAGGTCAGCTGTATAAACAAATAGAGAGGGCCGCCCGGGCAGGTACAGTGGTAATAATGGGAGATTTTAACTATCCAGATATAGATTGGGGTCCAGGGTTGGCTAAAACTACAAAGGGGAGAAAATTCCTAAATTTATTGCAGGATAATTTTATGGGCCAGTTTGTGGAGGACCCAACAAGAAGTGATGCCTTGTTGGATCTGATCATTTCCAACAACGCAGAGCTGGTTGGTAATGTAACTGTGCAGGAAAACCTTGGTAATAGCGACCACAATATAGTTACTTTTGACTTAAAATGTAGAAAACAAAGACAGACGGGGAAGGCAAAAAACATATAACTTTAAAAAGGCAAATTTCCCTGGGCTGAGATCTGCACTACAGGACATAGACTGGGGGGAGGTGTTCTCAAATACTGATACAGAAGGTAAATGGGACATCTTTAAATCAACTCTAAATAACTATACAGCTAAATATATACCAAAGGGGAACAAATATAAAAGATTAAAACTAAATCCTACATGGCTGACAAATGATGTTAAAAGAGCAATAAACAACAAAAAAATAGCCTTAAAAAAATTCTAATCTGATGGGTCAGCTATAACATTTAAACAGTACAAAGAGCTTAATAAAATCTGTAAAAATGTAATAAAAACAGCAAAAATTCACAATGAGAGACAGGTGGCCAAAGAAAGCAAAACTAATCCTAGATATTTTTTTAGATATATAAATACAAAAAAAACAATGACAGAGCATGTAGGACCCCTTAATAATGATAATGGGGAGGTTGTCACGGGCGATCAAGAGAAGGCGGAGCTACTGAATGGGTTCTTTAGTTCTGTATACACTATGGAAAAAGATGCTGACATTGGCCAGGTCAGTGCTGGTAACACATCATGTAATGTACTGAACTGGCTTAATGTAGAGATGGTACAAGGTAAGTTAAGTAAAGTAAATGTAAGCAAATCTCGAGGGCCGGATGGACTACACCCAAGAGTTCTTAGAGAGGTAAGTTCAGTAATATCTGTACCCTTGTTCATGATATTTAGAGATTCTCTGGTGTCTGGTATTGTGCCAAGGGACTGGCGCAAGGCTAATGTGGTACCAATCTTCAAGAAGGGCTCTAGGTCTTCGCCAGGCAATTATAGACCGGTTAGTCTAACGTGCATTGTGGGTAAATTGTTTGAAGGACTTATAAGGGATTACATACAGGAATACATAGGGGATAATAGTATTATAAGTGATAGCCAGCATGGGTTACTAAGGATAGAAGTTGTCAAACCAATCTAATTTGCTTTTAAGAAGAGGTGAGTAGAAGCCTTGACAGAGGAATGGCTGTGGATATAGTGTTTCTGGATTTTGCCAAAGCGTTTGATACTGTCCCTCACAGACGTCTGACAGGTAAGTTAAGGTCTTTGGGCTTGGAAACTTTAGTTTGTAACTGGATTGAACACTGGCTCATGGATCGTACCCAGAGAGTGGTGGTCAATGATTCGTACTCTGATTGGTCCCCGGTAATTAGTGGTGTACCCCAAGGTTCAGTACTGGGCCCGCTGTTGTTTAATTTATTTATCAATGATATAGAGGATGGTATTAACAGCTCTGTTTCTATCTTTGCAGATGACACCAAGCTTTGTAGCACGGTACAGTCTATAGAGGATGTGTATAGGTTACAAGATGACTTGGATAGACTAAGTGTCTGGGCATCCACTTGGCAAATGAGGTTCAATGTGGATAAATGTAAAGTTATGCATCTGGGTACTAATAACCTGCATGCATCGTATGTCTTAGCGGGGATTAAACTGGCAGAGTCACTGGTAGAGAAGGATCTGGGTGTACTTATAGATCACAGACTACAGAATAGCAAGCAATGTCAGGCTGCTGCTTCCAAAGCCGGCAGGATATTGTCATGTATAAAAAGAGGCATGGACTCAAGGGACAGGGACATAATACTCCCCCTTTATAAAGCATTGGTACGGCCTCACCTGGAATATGCTGTTCAGTTTTGGTCGCCTGTTCATAAAAGGGACACTGCGGAGTTGGAAAGGGTGCAGAGACACGCGCCTAAACTAATATGGGGCATGGAACGTCTTAGCTATGAGGAGCGATTAAAGGAGTTACAATTGTTTAGTCTTGAGAAGAGACGTTTAAGGGGGGATATGATAAACGTATATAAGTATATAAATGGCCCATACAAAAAATATGGAGAAAAACCGTTCCAGGTTAAACCCCCCCAAAGGACGAGGGGGCACTCCCTCCGTCTGGAGAAGAAAAGGTTTAGTCTAAAGGGGCGACACGCCTTCTTTACCGTGAGGACTGTGAATTTATTGAACGGTCTACCTCAGGAACTGGTCACAGCAGGAACAATTAACAGCTTTAAAACAGGGTTAGATACATTCCTGAAACAAAATAACATTAATGCTTATGCCGGATTATAAAACTACATCCCTTTCCCTTATCCCCTTACACCTTTCCCTACAATTGCCTGGTTGGACTTTATGGACGTATGTCTTTTTTCAACCATACTAACTATGTAACTATGTGGCAGTATTATATTCAGTGGGTACAGTGTGTGGCAGGATTATATTTAGTGGATACAGTGTATAGCAGTATTATATTCAGGGTACAGTATGTGGCAGTATTATATTTAGTGTGTACAGTGTATGGCAGTATTATATTTAGGGTACAGTGTGGGGCAGTATTTTATTTAGGGTACACTTTCTGGTAAGGTTATAATGATTATTGTCTTCATGCAAAGGATGAGGATCTGCTGACAAAGTGAGGAGCCAATGATGTCTGGATGTCCGACTCTGCAGAGAAGATGGAGCTGGAGGAAGACCTGGTCTCTGGACCAGATGAAGAAGAAAAGATAACAGAGAAGATATCACTCAAGTCAGAAGACGTCTCTCAGGTCACTGATATCATTGTGTATTCTCCTGACTGTCCCATCAGAGCTGTAGTCACTTGTAAGTTCTGCAGTGATGATGGGTAAAACTGTGTCCAATCTGTGTCTCTCCAGCTGTTACAAAACTACAACTCCCATTGCCAGAGGCTCTCCAGACATGATGGGAATGTTAGCTTTCCAACAGCTGGAGAACCACTTCAACTGAGGTGATCGGTGGGGGTCTCAGCAGTCGGACCCCCACCAAAAAAATGGGCTGCTTATTATACAATGCTCTGGCCCTGGGGGGGGGGGAGGGGTCAGGCATTGGGGGCAACGGTTAACAGCATAAAGGGGCGTACAACAACTATATAGTGGCAAATTGTGCCCTGGCCCATATAGTTGTTGTTGGCCCCTCTTTGCTAATAGTTTTCCCCCCATATAGTTGTAGGCCTCTCTGAGAGGGGTCCAGGCCTACCACAACTATGGGGGCAACTATTAACAGAGGGGCCTACCACAACTATAGGGGCAACTATTAACAGAGGGGCCTACGCAAACTATATGGAGCCCCCATTATAGTTTGGGTAGGCCCCTCTGTTAATAGTTGCTTTCATATAGTTTGGGTAGGCCCCTATTTAAAAGGAGTAGTCTGGTGAAAAATAGCTTATCCCCTATCCAAGGACAGGGGATAAGTTATAGATAGCAGGGGGTTCCAAGAGCTGGGATCTCCTGCACAGGCCCCGGCGGTTTGCTGGAAGCTGACGTCTGTACCCCGCAGGAAGCTGTGTCCGGCACACCTCCTCCATGTATCTCTACATGGAATGTGGGGGGGGCCCAGGCCTTGAGCTGTGTGAGGGGCCCCGAAATTTCTGATGGCAGCCCTGCATAGGATATACGCAGGCCCGTCGCTACAGGACAGGCAAACCAAGCAATTGCTTGGGGCCCCGAGCTGGCTGGGGGGCCCCGAGCACAGCCAGTGCTTGCCAGTCCTGTAGCGACAGGGCAATTCCCCCCATCACCAGGGTCGGATTAACAATCGTGCTCTTGGAGTTTGAGCTCCGGGCCCCAGAGCTTTGGAGTTCTTCTCACCTCACCACAATCACGCTCCACCCACCCCCCGCTGCACTTGGTATCTTCCCTCAGCTCCGGACTCTTCTCTCAGCCTTCAGCCGTCTGAGCAGGAGGAGGGGGGAGGAGAGAGCACAGAGCTGTGAGGAAAAGAGACCGCAGAGGCTGTACAACATGGGGTCTGACTATTGTAGGTGTCCCTGCTGTGTATATATATATATTTGTGCTCGGGGCCACAAATAGCGAGCCTACCTACTTAATACTAACTCAACTATGGCTAGGCAGTCTGAACTGTGCCATATACTGCCGCGTAAGGGTACACCTTGTAAAATAAGAGGGCATACCTTAGAAGAAGTAAAAGAAAAGAAGGGAGGGTAGGGTGGGACAACGCGAGAGCCGCGGCGCACTGAACACAGGGAGCCGCGGCTTTTAAGCGCAAGTACCGCCCCTCCCACAAACACAGGTTAAGTGACTCAGTCAATTAACCTTCGCACTTGTGCTCGGGGCCACAAATAGCGAGCCTACCTACTTAATACTAACTCAACTATGGCTAGGCAGTCTGAACTGTGCCATATACTGCCGCGTAAGGGTACACCTTGTAAAATAAGAGGGCAAAACTCACACCAAACAGGCAACTCAGAAATCAAAAACAAGCTTTATTAGTAATTACAACACAAGCGATTCAAAAGCACACTGCATCTCCAATTTCGGGTTTGGAACATAACGTATGTACGCACTGGACTTCCAGCGACCTAACTTCCTGATAACATGAGCAGGAACACCATGACGAGAGGCAGACGCGGCTGCCCCTATGCGTAGAGAATGACCGGATATGACCGAAGCATCATGGCCTAAGGACTTAACTAAAACACGTAAATAACGAACAAAAACTGAGGAAGTAAGAGCAATGTTATTAAACAACAACAAAGGACATTCTGGACTGTCATGAACACGAAGAGCAAGTAACGAGTTAAAGACCAGGACCGGACACCATTTGTGAGAGGTTTTAAAATATTTGACGTGCACCTTCTGACCGGGAAGTGATGTCTTAGTGTCGTTCAGAACGAGAGTGAAATGATCCATGGCTCGCTGCAATTGCCCCAACTTGAGAAATGGAGTGGTACTAGTTCTACTCGTGAACTCGCCCGGCCTCAGAAAGCCATAGAAACCTAAGAAGAGGGCTGCTTTTAGCGTTAAACTATTACCTAAACCAAACGGGGAGTGATCCAGGGCATCTGCCAGCTCCCTAAACAGCGACCCCGAGATGGGCTGCCGGCCTGGCGGCTTTGGTACTCTACTTTTGGCAACCCCCTTAAGGGCAGCCTTAACTGCATGCATGGTAAACAATGATGCCCGATCCGGGAACTTCAAAGTAACAAAGTGTTGTATGCCTGCTAAATAAAACTTTATGGTGTTATATGCTAGCCGTAAGGAGGAGTGGCAAAACCCTATAAAGGCTAAAATAAAAGATACTGAAAGGACATCGTTATGCGGGTGAGACTGACAGAACTTAGTAAACAGATTAAAGGCCGTACGGTAAACTTTCTGACCTACAGACAAATAGGCATTTAATTCAAAACCAAATCGTGGAACGCTGGAACCATGCATCCTGATGGATCGGCCTCTGGCATTACCTGGAAGAAAAGTGCAAAATTGAGCCTAGACAGTGCATCAGCAGCCATGTTCCTAACACCATCTATATGAGCACTAGAGAAGTGAAAATTATGTAACAAAGATAACCATACCAGTTTACGCATCAAAGACATGACCTGTGGGGACGAGGATCTACCTTTAAGCAGAATATACACCGTAGCTTCATTATCAGAAACAAACAGAACTGACTTCCTAAACCATAGGTGACCCCACACACTGGCAGCTGCAACTATAGGGTACAACTCAAACAATGCTGAGGACCTACTAAAACCCGGAGACTGAAATACCTCAATTGGCCAAGCACTGGCCAACCAATGATTCTCCCAAATGGCTGCAAAACCCACTGAGGAGGAAGCATCGGAAAAAACTAAAGGAGAAGCATTATCGATACCAGGGGTGAAAAAGGATACCCCATTCCAGTCAGTCAAAAAAAAAAAAAAAAAAAAGTATGCCACATAGCAAAATCGGCAATCGCTTGTTTATCAAATATGACTACGTCGTTTTGGCCAGGCACAGAATTCATAGCGTCTAACAACCTGGAAACAAAACTCCTACCCTGTGGAATTACACGCATGGCAAAGTTCAGCATGCCGAGAATGGATTGCAGCTGTACCTTGGTCACCCGGGGTGAATTGACAAGATCATGCATGGCCTGTCTAATACGTGAGAGCTTGTCGAGCGGTAATCGGGCTTCCATGACCTGTGTGTCTAGAACAATACCAAAGAAAGTCAGTGACTTGCAAGGGCCCTCAACTTTTTTGTCTGACACCGGAACCGCCAGTTGCTGGAATACTGCTAACGAGGTTGTCAAGTCCCTGGGGCACACGTTACCTGGCTCAATAAACAAAAAATCGTCCAAGTAGTGGATGACATGGGAACAGTCAAACCTGTTTTCCAGGAGCCAGTGTAGGGATTGCGCAAATTTATCAAATAACCAAGGACTACTCCTGGAACCAAAAGTTAACTTAACAGCAAAATAATACTTGTCGCGCCATTTAATACCGTGCCACTTCCATAGCTGAGGCATAATAGGCAGGAGCTTAAAGGCATCGGAAATATCGATCTTAGACAGCCACGTGTTACCGCCCATGCTCAGTATGACCGCTATTGCCTCATCTATGGAAGCATATTTCAGAGAGAACTCTTCAGCGGGAATAAGAGAGTTTAAACTAGGTGTGTGTGCAGAGTAAGGGGCGGACAAATCATAAATTAAACGAAGTTTATTACTGAATTTCCCAGCCACCAACCCCAATGGACTAACTCTCCAAACGTCAAAGGGGGGCTCATCAAACGGACCAATAACAAAACCCTTGTCTATTTCAGCTTGTATCAGGGTATCAACAGCCCTAGGGTCCCTTAGAGCAGAACGTAAATTGTCACACTCATACGTAGCAGAGGGTAAAGTAATGAAACCTGTGTGGAAACCTGACCGGAATCCATTAATCAAAAACTGAACAAAACACCTATCTGGATGATCAGCAAGAAAATGTTCTAAACACAACAAGTCTATCACTGCTAGTCATGCTTTCGACTTCTGTGGACAACTGGCCTTAGGATGGGCCCTGAAACAGAATGCACAGACATGTAAAAGTCTACACTGGTTATAATTGCAAGACCCAAAATTGAAATTATTGCAAATTTGAGATTTACCAAGATACTTGATGGGCCTACCTAACTTGTCAATCAAGCCCGAGTGTTTCTGATTCCTAGGCTGAAATGTGGGTGAAGACGTGCCGGGATTTACCTCGGATGAGGAATTAACAGTATTGCACCATTCAGTGGTATGGGCGATGGACTGACACCGAGAGCAAACGGGGGCTTTAAGACCTGCAAAATGATTGCAGAAAATCTCGGTGTCAACCAACGCCCAATTAACTGTATAGTTGTACTGCACTAGAGCTGCCGCCGCCTTAGCTGAAAATGACTTATGATAATCATAAAACGTGAACCCACCATATTTATGAGCTAACTCTGTGACTTTGAACAGATACATGTCAAGCTCTTCACGTCTTTCTGGCTTGACTGAGCATAAAACGTCACGATAAATGGCGAACGCCATACTGAATTCAGCTAATGTAAGCTTGCGACTTAACCTTACATCTTTTGCTTTCAGAATGACCGACACCTCACCGCAAGCAATAGTCTTGTTCTCGGAAACATCATGAGACGCAATAAGCAAGGAAGCGAGATTAACATCCTTACCATCAAGAATGTCCTTCTTCAGATTAGTCGGGATAAAATGAGCTGGCGCGACATTTGGCACGAGCATATTAAGTCCAACCGGTAACACTGAAGCCTGCGGGGTAGCAGAAACCTGAGGGGGAACGGAAGTGTGTGGAATGGCCGAAGTCAAACCCACCACTGGGGCCGGAGCGGGAGCCTCCGAACTCTTACATTCCAAGGTATCAACTCTAGAGCACAGCGAGTTAATTAACGTATGTAACTGCAAGATGGACGTATTGAGTGTCTGCATGGACACTTCTTCACTGCTAGGGCCTGCTTGATCGCAGGGTCCCGAGTGCTCAGAGACCAATAAACGATAAAGTTCCGCCTTGCGGGCAGTAGCCGGGAACGGGATGCCTTTGCGGATGAGTTCAGCCGTCAGTTTAGGAATGGTCCAGTTACGAAGAGATGGGATGCTACCCAGATCCGATGTTCTAGCGACATTGTCCAGAACAGAAGCTGCATCTTCAATGTCTGATGCGTGAGACATTTCTGAAATTAGATATACAACAATCAAATCCTGACCCAAGGGACAACAAAAAAAAAACGAAATACACCTGTCAGAGCAAGACTAACCCGGAAATCAAAACCACTGCCACCACAGAATCGGACTAGAAAGTGAAGAGTACCGAGTGGTGACTAGACACATGCTAACAGCGTGACACGTAAAGTTACTCGTGACTAACGAACCCCTTGGCCCAAAGACGTGATGAGCAGGGGATAAAGAGCACACCCAAGGACGTGATGGGTAACGAACTAAGACATGAATACCTGGACTTCCGGAAGCCTAAAACAGACCGCACCTTGACAACTGGGTTATGACGGTCAATCTCGACACGAACAGGCGCTGGAACAACGTAGAAGCTGAAACGAGGCGAGACCACCAGGATGAACACTGCGAGCCAAAAGGAGAACCGTATGAAGAGAATGTTTACCATAACTAACCCAAAAAATGGACTACACATACCTGTACCGAGGGTGGTAAGCCAACACGAAGTTCACGACAGCAGACGTTTAAGCCACAAGAGCGTGCGTGGACAACTGCTGAATAAACACACAGGCATATAACTTAACAACACATAGGCTAAGGCAGATCCACACGAGGACCCAAAGACGAGTTGAGTCGGTGGAAAGGCAGGAATAACGTAGAAGCTGAAGCGAGGCGAGACCACCAGAATGAACACTGCGAGTTAAAGGAGAACCGTATGAAGAGAATGTTTACCATAACTAACCCAAAAAATGGACTGCACATACCTGTACCGAGGGTGGTAAGCCAACACGAAGTTCACGACAGCAGACGTATAAGCCACAAGAGCGTGCGTGGACAACTGCTGAACAAAACACACCGGCATATAACTTAACAACACACAGGGTAGGGCAGATCCACACGAGGACCCAAAGACGAGTTGAGTCGGTGGAAAGGACATGAACCGAGCCCTAAAGGGCGAGTTGGGGGAAGAGAAAACAACTTGCATAAACATAAATATTTTTTTTTTTTTTTTAAATTAACACCTATATACATATATGCAAAATTCCAAATATATACCCTTTCATCTCTTTTACCTAAAAACGACCGGGCCAAGGACAGCGAAGTAGCGTAAAGATGAACTTTGAGCCTACAGCCACACAGCATTACTGAGCTAGTAAGACAATAGTCTAATGAAGGAGGTAGAACATAAAAACAAGAACAAGGGCAAGGGTAAACCCACCACATAACTAAACAGGTACAGGTGTGGATCAACACCTACAAGGCGCTTAGTGAGGCTATGACGAAGGATTTAGCTAGTAACACGACAAAAACACTTAACCAGGTAAAAGAGTAACCATAGGAGCACAGGAACAACAGAACAGCAGCGCACATTGAAGACCATGCTACAAGCCCGGCAAACTAATTTAGGAACAACCGCCTTATTCACTACCACAACAAGTTAGAGTAAAACGGTACCAAACAACGAGCAAAGTAAATAACTACGACTAGCAATAAATATCATGAAGCAATAAATACCATGAAGACAGAGGCGAAACAGCGGAAGGCAAATTGACCATGTGAGAACAGAATTATAGTACCAGACAATAGCGGAGCATATAATGGTAGTGTATCAGCAGCGTATGCAACAGACTCATGAGTTAAAACATGACTAATACGGACCAATGTATGCGGCCGAAGTGTAGATACGAGAAGCAACAGTGTAAAACACATGGAATATGAAACAGATTAGGTATATGAGAAGCAACTGCGGAACAAACGCGTCAACCAGTGAAATAAACAGCAGGGACATCTGTGACACATTAATGAAGCGTGACCAGTAGACAACGAGTACTGACACTAAGACTAACACCTGGAACTACAAGACTATAATACCTACAGTATATAAACAAGCACCCAACATGCAGAGCTGAGCCGCAGGAACAGCTGTGACACATTAAAGAAGCGTCCTGACCCGTAGACAACGTGTACTGACACTAAGACTAACACCTGGAACTACAAGACTATAATACCTACAGTATATAAACAAGCACCCAGCATGCAGAGCTGAGCCGCAGGAGGTGTGTAACGAACTAGCTGCCGGCTGAGACTGGCGACCGAATAAGAAAGTCGGCATGCGTAAGGCAGCGGAACGGGACGGGAGAATACCGCGGAGCTCCGAAGGACATATGCTCTGCAAGGTAACTCCCGCTGTCACCTCCCCCAGCCAGCACCAAATATCTGAAAAGAAACCCCCCGACATGCGCCGGGAGCGCACAACGTAGCTCAGCAGCCCGCTACGGCTGCTGAACAACAACACCAACATGCTAAAGGCAGGGCACGGGGGACTCATACGAGACACGTGCCCCCCGGACTCCTGCAGTCACTCTCCGGACCTTAACTAACCTGAAATGACGTGCGCACAGGAACGAACACGAGGCTGGAGAGACTCCCCACGGCGTCTGACGTCACGGACTCCAAACAACGCGAGAGCCGCGGCGCACTGAACACAGGGAGCCGCGGCTTTTAAGCGCAAGTACCGCCCCTCCCACAAACACAGGTTAAGTGACTCAGTCAATTAACCTTCGCACATATGTGTATAAGCGTGTGTGTGTGGATATATATATATATATATATACACATATATGTGTGTGTGTGTGTGTGTACTTATGTGTATGGAGTACTGTGCCTGTGTGTGCGTTACTACTGTGGATGACTATATGTAAAGTGTATGTGTGTATCTATACCAGTGTTTCACAACCAGTGTGCCTCCAGTTGTTGCAAAACTACAACTCCCAGCATGCTCGGACAGCCAAAGGCTGTCTGGACATGCTGGGAGTTGTAGTTTTGCAACCTCTGTAGGCTCACTGGTTGGGAAACACGGATCTATTCTAGCTGTGTGTGTATGATGCATGTACAGTATGTAATGTGTACAGTGTGTTGTGTGTGTGTGTATGAAGCATGCATGTACAGTATGTAATGTGTACAGTGTGTATGTATATGATGCATGTACAGTATGTAATGTGTACAGTTGGTTGTGTGTATGAAGCATGCATGTACAGTATGTAATGTGTACAGTGTATGTATATGATGCATGTACAGTATGTAATGTGTACAGAATGTTGTGTGTGTATGAAGCATGCATGTACAGTATGTAATGTGTACAGTATCTGTGTGTGTATGAAGAATGCATGTACAGTATGTAATGTGTACAGTATGTTGTTTGATGCATGTACAGTATGTAATGTGTACAGTATGTTGTTTGATGCATGTACAGTATGTAATGTGTACAGTATGTTGTGTGTGTATGAAGCATGCATGTACAGTATGCAATGTGTACAGTAAGTATGTGTGTATGATGCATGTACAGTATGTAATGTGTGCAGTGTGTTGTGTGTATGATGCATGTACAGTATGTAATGTGTACAGTATCTGTGTGTGTATGAAGTAGTGTTGAGCGGCATAGGCCATATTCGAATTCGCGAATATTCGCGAATATATGGACGAATATTCGTCTTATATTCGCGAATATTCACATATTCGTTATATTCTCGTTTTATTTTCGCATATGCGAATATTCACGTATGCGAAAATTAACATATGTGAATATTAGCATATGCACGATTAACATGCGTGAAAATTCGCATATGCGAACATTAGCATATGCGAATTTTCGCATATGCGAATTTTAGCCCGCCAGTCTCACACAGTAGTATTACAGCCTTCTTTACACCACACAAGCTGGAAGCAGAGAGGGGTGATCACTGTGATGTGTACTGTGAAAAAAAAAAAAAAAAAAAAAAAAAAAAACGAATATTCGTAATTACGAATATATAGCGCTATATTCGCGAAATTCGCGAATTCGCGAATATGCGATATTCGCGAATAATATTCGAATTGCGAATATTCGCGAGCAACACTAGTATGAAGCATGCATGTACAGTATGTAATGTGTACAGTATGTGTGTTGTGTGTATGATGCATGTACAGTATGTAATGTGTACAGTATCTGTGTGTGTATGAAGCATGCATGTACAGTATATAATGTGTACAGTATGTGTGTGTATGAAGCATGCATGTACAGTATGTAATGTGTACAGTATTTGTGTGTGTATGAAGCATGCATGTACAGTATGTAATGTGTACAGTATGTTGTGTGTGTATGATACATGTATAGTATGTAATGTGTACAGTATCTGTGTGTGTATGATGCTGCATGTACAGTATGTAATGTGTACAGTATGTGTGTTGTGTGTATGATACATGTACAGTATGTAATGTGTACAGTATCTGTGTGTGTATGAAGCATGCATGTACAGTATATAATGTGTAAAGTATGTATGTGTGTATGAAGCATGCATGTACAGTATGTAATGTGTACAGTATTTGTGTGTGTATGAAGCATGCATGTACAGTATGTAATGTGTACAGTATGTTGTATGTGTATGAAGCATGCATGCACAGTATGTAATGTGTATTGTGTGTGTATATAATGCATGCAGTAGCGGATCCAGGGGGGGGGGGGGAAATGGGTCCGACCACTGCTCCTCCATTCCCGGGACCTACTGCTATGGTGGCCGGACCAGAGGAGCAGTGGTCGGCGCACTGAAGTAGGGCAGTAAACAGGCATACAGCCTCCAGCCATACACTGGCTGGAGGCTGTATGTCTGTGTGGGAACATACTACACATAATGTGGGGGGACTATACTGCACCTAATGTGGGGGAACTATAGCCTAATATGGGGAGAACTATACTGCACCTAATGTGGGGGAACTATACTGCACCTAATGTGGGGGGACTATACTGCACCTAATGTGGGGGAACTATACTGCACCTAATGTGGGGGAACTATACTGCACCTAATGTGGGGGGACTATACTGCACTTAATGTGGGGGAACTATAGTCTAATGTAGGGAGAACTATACTGCACCTAATGTGGGGGGACTAAACTGCATCTAATTTGGGGAGCTATACTGCACCTAATGTGGGGAGCTATACTGCACATACTGTGGGGGACTATACTGCACCTAATGTGGGGGAACTGTACTACACCTAATGTGGGGGAACTATGCTGCACCTAATGTGGGGGAACACTTCTAGCCTAATGTGGATAGAACTCTGCTGCACCTAATGTGGGGGGAACTCTGCCGCACCTAATGTGGGGGGAACTCTGCCACACCTAACGTGGGGGGAACTGTGCCGCCCCTAACGTGGGGGGAACTGTGCTGCACCTAATGTGCGGGCCTTGTATCAACATTTGCTCACGTCCCGCTCCCAGCATTCAAGGGCCGGTGATACTACGTCCTGACGCCGGCCCTAGAGCGTGATGTGCGTGAACATCAACGGGGGGTGCTCCATGTCCATTTTGCTTGGGCCCCCAAATTCCTTCAAACGGCCCTGGATATACGGATCTGAAATGAGAAGGAAGCTTGTCACCCGCCCATACATCTTCCGCCTGCCCGTACCGCACCACTACAACTGCCAGCATGTCCTTACTGTAAGGACGTTCTGGGAGTTGTAGTCATGTGGCACAGGCTGGAGATATGCTGGCAGGTGACAAGCTTGTCACCCGCCCACACATCTTTCGCCTGCCCGTGCCTCACCACTACAACTCCCAGCGTGCCCTTACAGTAAGGACATGCTGGGAGTTGTAGTTGTGTGGCGCAGGCGGGTGACAAGCTTGTCACCCGCCCACACATCTCCTGCCCGCGCAGCACCACTAAAACTCCCAGCATGTCCTTTCTGTAAGGGCATGTTGGGAGATGTAGTAGTGGGGGCGAGGGTGGGTGACAAGGAAGCCAGGGAAGCGGGCGGCTTGTGCTCTGCTCCCTTGCTTCCCAGCGAGGAAGATGAAGTTACGGCACTGTAAATTCATATTTCCCACTGGCAGCTGTGATTGGCCAGGAGGTCTGGACAAATAACAAGTCTGCCCGGGAAATATGAAATTACAGTGCTGTAATTTCATATTCCTGTCGGCCGGCTCCGCTCCCCGCCCACCTGCCCGTAGCTATCACCTGCTCTGCCAGCTAGGTATTGCCGAACTACAAGTCCCAACATGTCCTCACTGTAAGGGCATGCTGGGAGTTGTAGTTCTGCAATACCTAGCAAACGGTTGATCGATGCGGGTGGGTGGCCGGGGAGAGGAGCTGCGCAAAAAGTTGCACAAAAGTGGCAGGTGCGACTTTTTAAAAGTTGTAAAAATAGCTGAAAGTTTGTAAGCCAGGTCCTCTCTTACACTTGCTTAGTATACTGAAGAGACAAAAAGAACAGAGGAGCGCGATCCTAGTGCATTACCATAAACATTATAGGCAGAGTTATCAACACATATGTGCTCACCAGAGTTGGTTATGCTCAGAGTATAACATCTACAGCAGCGCATCAGTAGTGGGTCAGCAGCCCAGGAGCACCCGAACATCCAAGGAGGTCGGCAGGCAGTAGTGAAATCAACGATTAAAAAAGAAATATCTTTAGGCGCTTCTCCCAATAAAAGGTTATCTGTATTCCATCAGGATAGACAAAAAATTGGTGTAGAAAAGCACTTTCAACGCATTTCTAGCTTGGACTGAGCTCTTTATCAAGACGTGCATGCTTTTTTACTCCAATTTTTTTTGTCTATCCTGATGGAATAAAGATAACCTTTTATTGGGAAAAGCACCTGTCTTTGGAGATATTTCTTTTTTAATCGTTGATTTCACTACTGTCTTACACTTGCGACTTTTTGAAGGGTTTTGCGGCTTTTATTTGCTTACACTGCGACTTTCACAATGATAAATTCTCGACCACTGCAAGGTGAAAATTGAAAATTGCTTAGATAGGACTGATTGGTATTTTTTGCTTATCCACAAAACTTATCCACATGTGACTTTTTGTGCGACTTGATAAATGTCCCTCTTGGACTTTGTTGCATGTTTGGTATCCAAATTGGCTATCTGTATGACTATAGGCACAAAGGATTTATCCAGTGCTGGCTTCTACTGCTTTTCTGTGTACAGCTGGTATCTACTTCTATATGGTCACTGTAAGGCTAGATACTGGTCTGTATACAGTGGGTTTTATTCAGTAACAATATGAT
The DNA here is from genome assembly GCF_029499605.1 of Hyla sarda. Classification (NCBI taxonomy): domain Eukaryota; kingdom Metazoa; phylum Chordata; class Amphibia; order Anura; family Hylidae; genus Hyla; species Hyla sarda. The sequence continues at coordinate 251,740,591 of NC_079189.1, read as the reverse complement.
GCATTAATCACAGTAGAATAGGTCACGAAAAAACAAACAAACAATCTCGGAATCAAATCCATAAGTAAAGGCATTCCAGAGTTATTAATGCTTAAAGTGACAGTGGTGAGATAAGCAAAAAATGCTCTGGTCATTAAGGTCATAATGGGCTCTGTCCTTAAGGGGTTAAAGTACCGCACTGCCACAGATTCCGTGATCTATATTGATCACAGCATCTGAGGGGATATTGGCGGACATCTGCGCAACTGTGGATGTCCGCCATTGCCGGCGGGTCCCTGGCTGCTGATAGCAGCCGGGACCTGCCTCGCAGGACGCCGGCACTGATCAGGAGCTCGTGGTCATGGCGGAGAGTAAATGTATGTCATGGTGTGTTAAGTAACAGCGTAGCAGGACGTACATTTACGTCCATTGTTGTTTAGGGATTAATAGAAGTAATTAACAAATCTGTTTAACTTTTTGGCACCAGTTGATTAAAAAAAAAAAAAATTTCCACCGAAGTACCCCTTTAACCTCTTGGGGATGCAAGGTGTACGTGTACGTACCGGTACATCATGTGTCCGCCCCCGATCTATAACGCGGGGCCACGGTCGGGTGCCGCGCGCTATTAACCCTTTAGACGCAACGTTCAAAGTTGAACGCCACGTCTAAAGTGAAAGCATGCCGGTTAGTTCAGGGAGCTGTTCGGGATAGCCACGGCGAAATCGCGGCATCCCGAACAGCTTACAGGACAGCTGGAAGATCCCTACCTGCCTCCTCGCTGTCCGATCGCAGAATGACTGTTCAATGCCTGAGATCCAGGCATGAGCAGTCAAGCGGCAGAATCATCGATCACTGGTTTCCTATGAGAAACCAGTGATCAATGTAATAGATCAGTGTGTGCAGTGTTATAGGTCCCTATGGGAGCTATAACACTGCAAAAAAAAAAGTGAAAAAAAAGTGAATAAAGATCATTTAACCCCTTCCCTATTAACCCCTTAAGGACCAGGCCATTTTACACCTTAGGACCAGAGCGTTTTTTTAACATCTGACCACTGTCACTTTAAACATTAATAACTCTGGAATACTTTTAGTTATCATTCTGATTCTGAGATAGTTTTTTCGTGACATATTCTACTTTATTTTGGTGGTAAATTTTCGGCGTTAGTTGCATCCTTTTTTGGTGAAAAATCCCAAAATTTCATGAAAATTTAGAAAATTTTGCATTTTTCTAACTTTGAAGCTCTCTGCTTGTAAGGAAAATGGATATTGCCAATACATTTTATTTTTATTCACAAATATAATATGGCATCAGAAAATTGACATATTTTTGCTTTTTGAAAAAAATTGAGGGCTTCAAATAAAGCAGCAATTTTCAAAAATTTCATGAAAATTGCTGAAGGGACAGATGTTATAGAACTACAACTCTATATAGCCAAAAAACTAAGAGACCCACAATACTAATAATATTTCAAAAGGTATGACAATCTTTATTAAACAAAATAAGACAAACAATTAAAATGATTAAAAAAGCAGAGGATAACCTTAGGCAGGAGACAACAAGTGCCAGTGAATCTGGTATGGGTAATGTAGGTATTCAATGAAGAGCATATACAATAAAGGAACTGACACAGCTGCAAACTCCTAGTATAGTACAATGTAGATAGAACATCTAACATACATAAATATGAGATAGGGAGCAGCAATACAGTATTATAGACAAAAATGAAAACCCAAAAATTGGAAACTGAAAATACCTAAAGAAACTACCTGTCATATACCCACAAGCCAGAACACCAAGCACCAACACCCCAACGCACGTTTCGCGTATGGGCTTCGTCAGGGGCCTTTGGCTGTCTGGGCATGCTGGGAGTTGTAGTTTGGCCTTCCTAGTGATTGCCACAGTAAAGATCACTTTACTTTCACTTTCAATTCCCCCCTCCCCCACAGTAGTTTCCCTACCTGACCCAGGATCCAGCAGTCTCCAGCGACGATCGGGGTCTCCAGGCATCTTCTCCTGCAGGAAATGAAGAAGGAGTCCAGCACTGCAGTGAAGGCAGCTTTATTCAGTGAGGAGCACACAGTAAAAACACACTAGTCAGACATGTTTCAAGCGCGAACGCTCTTCCTCGGGGACCGAGGAAGAGCATTCGCGCTTGAAACATGTCTGACTAGTGTGTTTTTACTGTGTGCTCCTCACTGAATAAAGCTGCCTTCACTGCAGTGCTGGCCTCCTTCTTCATTTCCAGTATCTGGGGCGCCTGGCCGGGCACCGGTCCGTGCACAGCACGACACGGGAGGTGAGCTGGACTCTCTTCATATCTTCTCCTGCAGGTACCGACCTCCATCTTCTTCCCACGATCCCCTCGACATCCAGGGGTGGCCAGAATGGGGGGTTGCCATGGCAACCCACTGTCCTGCTCTGCCATTGGTCAGAATCAATTCTAACCAATGGCAGGGGATAGGAGGAGATCGCAGCATTGCGACTTCACTCCTACCCTTCAGGATGATCTGGGCTGTCACTGACAGGTCAGATCATCACAATTTTCCGGGTGATCGGGTCACCAAAGACCCGATCAGCCCGGAATAGGAGAAAATTGAGGGACCCCCCCTCGGCATTTGCACGGCATGCCTGCTGAAGGATTTCAGCAGGAATGCCGTTCCGATCTCTGCCCAGCGCACGGAAGAGACCGGAGAAACACCATGATGTTCTGGAACGTCCTTGGTCCTTAAAACCCAGGGTGCGGGAACGTTCCAGAACGTCCTTGGTCCTTAACTGGTTAAAAGTTTGAATCACCACCCTTTTCCCATAAAAAAAACCACAGTGTAAATAAAAATAAACATATATGGTATCGCCGCGTGTGGAAATGTCCGAATTATAAAAATATATCGTTAATTAAACTGCACGGTCAATGGCGAACGCGGAAAAAAATTCCAAAGTCAAAAATAGTGCATTTTTGGTAAGTCCTATCAATGCAAAAATGGTACCGCTAAAAACTTCAGATCACAGCGCAAAAAATGAGCCCTCATACCGCCCCATACGCAGAAAAATAAAAAAGTTATAGGGGTCAGAAGATGATAATTTTAAAGTATTAATTTTCCTGCATGTAGTTATGATTTTTTCCTGAAGTACGACAAAATCAAACCTATATAAGTAGGTTATCATTTTAATTGTATGGACCTACAGAATAAAGATAAGGTGTCATTTTTACCGAAAAATTTACTACGTAGAAATGGAAGCCCCCAAAAGTTACAAAACAGCGTTTTTTTTTTTCAACTTTGTCTCACAATGATTTTTTTTTTCCATTTCGCCGTAGATTTTTGGGCAAAATAACGGACGTCATTACAAAGTAGAATTGGTGGCGCAAAAATTATGCCATCATATGGATTTTTAGGTGCAAAATTGAAAGAGTTATGATTTTTTAAAGGCAAGGAGGAAAAAACGAAAATGCAAAAACTGAAAAAAAAAACGGTCCTTAAGGGGTTAAGGACTCAGGGCGTACCTATACACCCTGGTACAGTTTAACGTGTTTAAACCATTTTCACGGGTGGAGAACAGATTAAACCCGGTGGGATCCGTATGCTAGGGGCAGCCAGGACCCACAGCTAATGCCAGGCACGGGCAATCGGGCTGATGCCTGGCCTAAACCCTTTAGATGCCGCAATCAAAGTTGACCGCGGCATCTAAAGCAAAAGTAAAAGAATCTCGGCAGCTCAGCGGAGCTGATCGGGACTATTGCGACAAAATCACAATGTCCTGATCAGCTAACCGGTCAACTGGAAGGTGCTTACCTGCCTCTCCGTCGTCCGATCGGCGATCTTCTGCTCCATGCCTGCTCAGCATAGCATTAATCATTATATGCAAATAGAAGATTGCATGTTATAGCCCCCTATAGGGATAAAAAAAAATGTGTAATCAAATTTTAATACAATTTCATTAACCCCTTCCCTATTAAAATTGAAATCACCCACCTTGGGGGGGCGTGGCTTGGCACGCTAGAAGATGGCCGCATTCCTCTAGAGCTCCTGAATGGCCTCCGTATACAAGGGCTTATTATGGCAGTTATGGGTGGCAGACACCACAGCAAAAAGAAGATTAAAGCTCCGACAGAGCTGCTTACCTCGGCACAAGGCATCCAGTCTTATTTTCAGCCATGGTCCAGCCTAGAAACCTGGAGCAGCGCGAGACAGCAGTTCCAGCTGCAAGCACCGACACCGCTGCAGCCTGTCTCCTCCACAACTGAGCTGAGCACCAGGCCTGTCAGAACGAGGCTCCCCGCTCGCACAGCCGCAGGCACTGCACCCAGTGGACCTCATCATGGAAGCGGCTTCCTCTGAATGGCCTCTACTTCACCCGGCAAGTACCTCCTCCCCTGGACACAAGCATTCCCTCAGCGCTCAACTACAGCAGATGAATGCAGCCCCGGACAGTATGGCGGGCGGCCCCCTCGCTGCCACCATGTCTGACTCACCACAGCCAGCTCTGGGAATGGTCGCCTCAGTGCAGGCGGCCCTCTCTCCTACCTCACCCCCTGAAACAATACCTTCTCCCAAGTTTCCTATCAATGTGGCACACTCTATACCTGTGCAGCCTGCAGTACCAATCACCCACGCAATAACTGGGTCCTCAGCTAATGTTACCTCAGCAGTAGTATTGAGCGGCATAGGCCATATTCGAATTCGCGAATATTCGCGAATATATGGACGAATATTCGTCATATATTCGCGAATATTCGCATATTCGTTATATTCTTGTTTTATTTTCGCATATGCAAAATTTCGCGTATACGAAAATTAACATATGAGAATATTCGCATATGCGAAAAGTAGCATATGCGAAAATTCGCATATGTTAATTTTCGTATATGCGAATTTTCGCACGCCAGTCTCACACAGTAGTATTAGAGCCTTCTTTACACCACACAAGCTGGAAGCAGAGAGGGATGATCACTGTTATGTGTACTGTGAAAAAACAAACAAACAAAAAAAAAAAACGAATATTCGTAATTACGAATATATAGCGCTATATTCGCGAAATTCGCGAATTCGCGAATATGCGATATTCGCGAATAATATTCGAATTGCGAATATTCGTGAGCAACACTACTCAGCAGCACATGGCCCATCTGTCTCTGTGCGGTGACATGCTGCACCTAACCTGGTACTGGCCTCAGCTGTGCACCACAAGTTCTCCACTGATCAGATAGACCAGACCAATGTTTCTCCACAACTATACTCTGACCCATCCTCCTCAAGTGACGGGTCCACAGAGGGTAACAGCCCACCAGCTTACTGGGGTGCCAGTCCTCTGCCCGCAAAGAAAAAGCTCTTTAAGACCCCGCAGAGGGTGCAAACTGCTGAACGCTCCCAAGTGTTATACTCTTCATCCGAAGACTCCAGAAAAACTGGCCCTCGCACGAACTGCCGCACGTGCAACCTCTCCTCATCTGCCGCCCTGGAAGAGGTCCCTTCCAATACCCACCCCCCAATGGACCCACACCTATCCTCCCCTGAGATGGCGGTCCACACATTGAGAAATCATCCAGAACTTCAAGCCCTCTTGGCACTCCTCCCTACCAAAACGGATATGCTTTCACTAGCCACAGACCTGAAGGCCACCTGGCGGGCCGACTTGAAACCGGTAAAAGAGGAGGTTAACCACCTAACCCAAAAAGTATGTGAGCTGGAACAGTTCCCCACTAACATAACCTCTGAAATTTTATCATAGTTGTTGATATGTTGCTATGACAATTTGCTCACAGGTGTATAAGAGCACGAAACACGCCCCCTGCCCACTGGACATGCCCGGACACGCCCCCTGCCCACTGCTGATCCCCTGACCTGCCCGTGACTCCAGCATAAAGAAATAAAGTTTCCAGACCTCTGGTGAGTGCCGTCTACCTTCTTCTACACATCTGGATTCTTCCTTCTTCTACACCCAACTGGATTACCGTGCATAGAGTTCATCGCTGACAAGCACGGCTTGGCCCCGTAGTCCCACAGCTGATAGCCGAATAGAGCAGTACCGGCATCATTCCTTTCTACTTGAGATTTACCTATACTTTGACTGCAGTAGCCTGAGCACACTACATACGGCGAACGCATTGACATGGAGGCAGAACACAGTGGGACTCGAGCACCTGTGGAGGACACATTACAGGCAGGACGGTTTGAGGCAGGGGCGTATTTTACATCCTGCAACATCAGGGACGAGCTCACGGTGGTGAGCACTCAGACATTAGAGAACCGGATCTTCTCCCTGGCTGACCGTGAGATCAGATTATTTTGGACAGTTAACTCTCTCAAATCTTACCTAGACAGCGGACGGACCCCCAGTGGTCTGCGGATTTTCAAGGCCCCCTCGCAGTTCCAAGAATTGGCCACATTCATGGAAGCTTGGCATGTAGCTCACCTTAAACATGCCACTACACTCACGCAGCTAGTGCTGACACAGAATCAGTGCGAATATGAGAAGGTGACTGCGGCTCTATGTAAAGCCAAACTGAATACTGCACTAGGGTTACAGAGCAAGTAGCCAATGCATTCTATAAGAAATTGGAGAAGTGGATGCTATTAGTGCAGGTGGAGACAAAGGAGAAAAAAAGATAAATTTATGAGGGACAAATTTGATTATGACAATCAGCAAGTTTTCTCCTGGAATAACCGCAAACCTACTAAGAAAGGATGGAAGAACTCAGGTCCCAGGAGAGGTCCCCAGCATAAAAAAACAGTGTCCGATTTATGGACAACAGACTCAGACACCAGACTTTCTGATGAGGCACAGGGAACACAGGTCCAGATGGACACTAGCCGCCCCACTACTCCTGGTCCTGTCCCTTTAGACGGCGCACTAGGAGGGGGAGAGGGAGCAAGAAGAATAGATGGCTGGAGAGGAAAAAGGAAGAATGTGACATGGAGAAATTGAGAACTGCAAAAAATTGTGTTGTCAACATCACCGAAGTTGTCCTACCAGACAATGTGACTGATCTCCTGTCTAAATGATTTAATTATGGTGTGAATACACCTTTTGACTTAGTGCAATTTCAAATCGACCTTTTTAAGGCGACAAGAAAAATGTCTTTGCACAAATGGTCCAAAAATAAATTTTGTAAGCAGCAGGAAGTGGTGATGTTTAGAGAGGGGGAGGTCCCAGTTAGGGTTGGTCCTTTGGGATTTAAACCCATTTTAGGCATGTCTGATCAGGATCAATTATGTTTAGACACCTTATGTGAACTAGCGGAGAGTGAACATCAAGGGGAGAACGCTGACAATGAGGTAGCTGTCACGATGCCGGCTGGCGGGTGGTGGATCCTCTGTGCCAGAGAGGGATTGGCGTGGACCGTGCTAGAGGATCGGTTCTAAGTCACTACTGGTTTTCACCAGAGCCCGCCGCAAAGCGGGATGGTCTTGTTGCGGCGGTAGTGACCAGGTCGTATCCCCTAGCAACGGCTCAACCTCTCTGGCTGCTGAAGATAGGCGCGGTACAAGGGAGTAGACAGAAGCAAGGTCGGACGTAGCAGAAGGTCGGGGCAGGCAGCAAGGATCGTAGTCAGGGGCAACGGCAGAAGGTCTGGAATCACAGGCAAGGAACACACAAGGAACGCTTTCACTGGCACTAGGGCAACAAGATCCGGCGAGGGAGTGAAGGGGAAGTGAGGTGATATAGGGAAGTGCACAGGTGTAAACACTAATTGGAACCACTGCACCAATCAGCGGTGCAGTGGCCCTTTAAATCGCAAAGACCCGGCGCGCGCGCGCCCTAGGGAGCGGGGCCGCGCGCGCCGGGACAGAACTGACGGGGAGCGAGTCAGGTACGGGAGCCGGGGTGCGCATCGCGAGCGGGCGCTACCCGCATCGCGAATCGCATCCCGGCCGGAGGTGGTAACGCAGCGCCCCGGGTCCGTGGAACCGACCGGGGCGCTGCAGTGAGGGAAGTGTAGCGAGCGCTCCGGGGAGGAGCGGGGACCCGGAGCGCTCGGCGTAACAGTACCCCCCCCCTTGGGTCTCCCCCTCTTCTTGGGGCCTGAGAACCTGAGGATCAGACTTTTGTCCAGGATATTGTCCTCAGGTTCCCAGGACCTCTCTTCTGGACCACAACCCTCCCAATCCACTAAAAAAAAAGTTTTTCCTCTGACCTTTTTTGAGGCTAAGATCTCTTTGACAGAGAAGATGTCCGAGGAGCCGGAAACAGGAGTGGGAGGAACAGATTTAGGAGAAAAACGGTTGAGGATGAGAGGTTTAAGAAGAGAGACGTGAAAGGCATTAGGGATACGAAGAGAAGGAGGAAGAAGAAGTTTGTAAGAGACAGGATTAATTTGACACAAAACTTTAAAAGGACCAAGATAGCGTGGTCCCAACTTATAGCTCGGGACACGGAAACGGACATATTTAGCGGAGAGCCATACCTTGTCTCCAGGGGAAAAAATGGGAGGAGCTCTTCTTTTCTTATCTGCGAATCTCTTCATGCGAGAAGAAGCCTGTAAGAGAGAATTTTGGGTCTCTTTCCATATGGTGGAAAGATCACGAGAAATTTCATCCACAGCGGGCAGACCAGAGGGCAAGGGGGTAGGGAGGGGGGGAAGAGGGTGACGGCCGTACACCACGAAAAACGGAGATTTGGAGGAAGATTCAGAGATTCTGAAATTATACGAGAATTCGGCCCAAGGTAGAAGATCTGCCCAGTCATCCTGGCGGGAGGAAACAAAATGTCGTAAATAGTCACCCAAGATCTGGTTAATTCTCTCTACTTGTCCATTGGATTGAGGATGGTATGCAGAAGAAAAATTTAATTTAATCTTGAGTTGTTTACAGAGAGCCCTCCAGAATTTAGACACAAATTGGACGCCTCTATCCGAGACGATCTGTGTAGGCAACCCGTGAAGACGAAAAATGTGTACAAAAAATTGTTTAGCCAACTGAGGCGCTGAAGGAAGACCAGGAAGAGGGATGAAATGTGCCATTTTGGAGAATCGATCAACGACCACCCAAATAACAGTGTTGCCATGGGATGGGGGTAAGTCAGTAATAAAATCCATACCAATCAGAGACCAAGGTTGTTCGGGGACAGGTAGAGGATGAAGAAAACCAGCGGGCCTCTGGCGAGGAGTCTTATCCCGGGCACAGATAGTGCAGGCTCGCACAAAGTCCACCACATCAGTCTCTAGAGTCGGCCACCAATAGAAGCGAGAGATGAGTTGCACAGATTTCTTAATGCCCGCATGACCTGCGAGATGGGAGGAGTGACCCCATTTGAGGATCCCAAGGCGTTGGCGTGGAGAAACAAAGGTCTTTCCTGGAGGAGTTTGCCTGATGGAGGCTGGAGAAGTGGAAATCAGGCAGTCAGGAGGAATGATGTGTTGAGGAGAGAGTTCAATTTCAGAGGCATCTGAGGAACGAGAGAGAGCATCGGCCCTAATGTTCTTATCAGCAGGCCGAAAGTGAATTTCAAAATTAAATCGGGCAAAGAACAGAGACCACCTGGCCTGACGAGGATTCAGCCGTTGGGCAGACTGGAGGTAGGAGAGGTTCTTGTGATCGGTGTAAATAATAACTGGAAATCTTGATCCCTCCAGCAGATGCCTCCATTCCTCAAGTGCTAATTTAATGGCTAGAAGCTCTCGATCCCCGATGGAGTAGTTCCTCTCCGCCGGAGAGAAGGTCCTGGAAAAAAAACCACAAGTAACAGCATGCCCGGAAGAGTTTTTTTGTAGAAGGACAGCTCCAGCTCCCACTGAGGAGGCATCAACCTCCAATAGGAAGGGTTTAGATGGGTCAGGTCTGGAGAGCACGGGAGCCGAAGAAAAGGCAGACTTGAGTCGTTTAAAGGCGTCTTCCGCTTGAGGAGGCCAAGACTTGGGATCGGCATTTTTTTTTGTTAAAGCCACAATAGGAGCCACAATGGTAGAAAAATGTGGAATAAATTGCCTGTAATAATTGGCGAACCCCAAAAAACGTTGGATGGCACGGAGTCCGGAGGGGCGTGGCCAATCTAAGACGGCAGAGAGTTTATCTGGGTCCATTTGTAGTCCCTGGCCAGAGACCAAGTATCCTAGAAAAGGAAGAGATTGGCATTCAAACAGACATTTCTCTATTTTGGCATAGAGTTGATTATCACGAAGTCTCTGAAGAACCATACGGACATGCTGGCGGTGTTCTTCAAGATTGGCAGAAAAAATCAGGATATCGTCCAGATATACAACAACACAGGAGTATAGGAGATCACGAAAAATTTCATTAACAAAGTCTTGGAAGACGGCAGGGGCGTTGCATAGACCGAAGGGCATGACCAGATACTCAAAGTGTCCATCTCTGGTGTTAAATGCCGTTTTCCATTCATCCCCCTCTCTGATGCGGATGAGATTATAAGCACCTCTTAAGTCCAGTTTGGTAAAAATATGAGCACCTTGGAGACGATCAAAGAGTTCAGAGATGAGGGGTAGGGGGTAGCGGTTCTTAACCGTGATTTTATTAAGACCGCGGTAGTCAATGCAAGGACGTAGAGAGCCATCTTTTTTGGACACAAAGAAAAATCCGGCTCCGGCAGGAGAGGAGGATTTACGGATAAAGCCCTTTTTTAAATTTTCTTGGACGTATTCAGACATGGCAAGAGTCTCTGGGACGGACAGAGGATAGATTCTGCCCCGGGGTGGAGTAGTGCCCGGGAGGAGGTCAATGGGACAATCATAAGGCCTGTGAGGAGGTAGAGTCTCAGCTTGTTTTTTGCAAAAAACGTCCGCAAAGTCCATATAGGCCTTAGGGAGACCGGTTACATGAGGAAGCACAGGGACACGGCAAGGTTTACTGGGAACCGGTTTTAAGCAGTCCTTGGAACAAGAGGGCCCCCAACTCTTGATCTCCCCAGTGGACCAATCCAGGATTGGGGAATGGAGTTGAAGCCAGGGAAGTCCAAGAAGGATTTCAGAAGTGCAATTGGGGAGGACCAACAGTTCAATCCTCTCGTGATGAGATCCGATGCACATTAGAAGGGGCTCCGTGCGGAAACGTATAGTACAGTCCAATCTTTCATTGTTTACACAATTGATGTAGAGGGGTCTGGCGAGACTGGTCACCGGGATGTTGAACCTGTTGACGAGAGAGGCCAAGATAAAATTTCCTGCAGATCCAGAGTCCAAGAAGGCCACAGCAGAGAAGGAGAAGGCAGAGGCAGACATCCGCACAGGCACAGTAAGACGTGGAGAAGCAGAGTAGACATCAAGGACTGTCTCACCTTTGTGCGGAGTCAGCGGACGTCTTTCCAGGCGGGGAGGACGGATAGGACAATCCCTCAGGAAGTGTTCGGTACTAGCACAGTACAGGCAGAGATTCTCCATGCGGCGTCGTGTCCTCTCTTGGGGTGTCAGGCGAGACCGGTCGACCTGCATAGCCTCCACGGCGGGAGGCACAGGAACAGGTTGCAGGGGACCAGAGGAGAGAGGAGCCGGGGAGAAGAAACGCCTCGTGCGAACAGAGTCCATATCCTGGCGGAGCTCCTGACGCCGTTCGGAAAAACGCATGTCAATGCGAGTGGCAAGATGGATGAGTTCATGTAGGTTAGCAGGGATTTCTCGTGCGGCCAGAACATCTTTAATGTTGCTGGATAGGCCTTTTTTAAAGGTCGCGCAGAGTGCCTCATTATTCCAGGATAATTCTGAAGCAAGGGTACGGAACTGTACGGCATACTCGCCAACGGAAGAATTACCCTGGACCAGGTTCAACAGGGCAGTCTCAGCAGAAGAGGCTCGGGCAGGTTCCTCAAAGACACTTCGAATTTCCGAGAAGAAGGAGTGTACAGAGGCAGTGACGGGGTCATTGCGGTCCCAGAGCGGTGTGGCCCAAGCCAGGGCTTTTCCAGACAGCAGGCTGACTACGAAAGCCACTTTAGACCTTTCGGTGGGGAACTGGTCCGACATCATCTCCAAGTGTAATGAACATTGGGAAAGAAAGCCACGGCAAAACTTAGAGTCCCCATCAAATTTATCCGGCAAGGATAGTCGTATTCCAGAAGCGGCCACTCGCTGCGGAGGAGGTACAGGAGCTGGCGGAGGAGATGATTGCTGGAGCTGTGGTAGTAACTGTTGTAGCATAACAGTCAGTTGAGACAGCTGTTGGCCTTGTTGCGCAATCTGTTGTGACTGCTGGGCGACCACCGTGGTGAGGTCAGCGACAACTGGCAGAGGAACTTCAGCGGGATCCATGGCCGGATCTACTGTCACGATGCCGGCTGGCGGGTGGTGGATCCTCTGTGCCAGAGAGGGATTGGCGTGGACCGTGCTAGAGGATCGGTTCTAAGTCACTACTGGTTTTCACCAGAGCCCGCCGCAAAGCGGGATGGTCTTGTTGCGGCGGTAGTGACCAGGTCGTATCCCCTAGCAACGGCTCAACCTCTCTGGCTGCTGAAGATAGGCGCGGTACAAGGGAGTAGACAGAAGCAAGGTCGGACGTAGCAGAAGGTCGGGGCAGGCAGCAAGGATCGTAGTCAGGGGCAACGGCAGAAGGTCTGGAATCACAGGCAAGGAACACACAAGGAACGCTTTCACTGGCACTAGGGCAACAAGATCCGGCGAGGGAGTGAAGGGGAAGTGAGGTGATATAGGGAAGTGCACAGGTGTAAACACTAATTGGAACCACTGCACCAATCAGCGGTGCAGTGGCCCTTTAAATCGCAAAGACCCGGCGCGCGCGCGCCCTAGGGAGCGGGGCCGCGCGCGCCGGGACAGAACTGACGGGGAGCGAGTCAGGTACGGGAGCCGGGGTGCGCATCGCGAGCGGGCGCTACCCGCATCGCGAATCGCATCCCGGCCGGAGGTGGTAACGCAGCGCCCCGGGTCCGTGGAACCGACCGGGGCGCTGCAGTGAGGGAAGTGTAGCGAGCGCTCCGGGGAGGAGCGGGGACCCGGAGCGCTCGGCGTAACAGTAGCTGCTTTCTTCAGAGGGGGTAACTCGTCTAAGTTTGTACCAGTTGTACCTGCGTGCAGCCCGCTTGACTTGTTCACGCGGGCTGTGATGCAGAATGTTAGGGCCTTAGTGTACCCATCAGAAGACAGCAATTTGACATCTAGAGGCAGGGAGGCTATAGATTGGTTAGCCGCTAGACCTGAACTAAAAGTCAGCAAGGCTGATAAAGGAGGGGCTACTGTTGTCGTGTATAGTAAGGATTATGAAAGGGAGGTCACACGTCAGCTTAGTGACACATCTACTTATCGACCCCTCTCCACAGATCCTACCTCCAAGACACTCAGCTCCCTCCGCTCCTTTTTGAGGTCACAGACAGAGGTAGGTGTCATTTCCACGAAGATGGCAGAGAAGCTTCTCCCTAGCCACCACGCCAAATGGTATTGTCTTCCCAAGATCCATAAGTCGCGGAGCCGACCCCCGAGACGGCCTATCGTCTCAGGGATCGGCTCCGTGACTGAGCCATTGTCGAGTTACATCGACTGGCTATTAAGACCCCTCCTCACTTCTATTCCCACCTACATGAGAGATACTGGAGATCTACTCACCCAATTACAGGACTTCACTTGGCAGGATGGCTTTCAATTGGCCTCCATTGATGTAGAAAGCCTCTACACCCGTATCCCTAGCGATGCGGGTGTAGAGGCTATAGTGGAATTCCTCCAGAGTACTGATAAGTCCCCTACATTTATTAATTTTATTGCAGAAGCCCTCCGGTTCATTTTGAGTCCCAATGAGTTCCGCCAGGGGAAGGATTGGTAAAGGCAGGAGACCAACACAGCCATGGGCACGCCGGTCTCCTGTACGTATGCCAATCTTTTCCTGGCTATCCTTGAGAGAAGATGTATTTTCTCGGAGTCTAACCCTTACGTCAAGCACTTCAAACTCTTCGGTATGTAGATGACGTGTTTGTCGTTTGGGAGGGCTCCGAGGATTTGTTTGCGGGTTTTGTCAATCACCTCAATATGCACAATAATGTGAACATGTTGTTCACTTATGTTTTTGGTAAGAATGCATTGGAGTTTCTGGACGTGAGGTTCAGAATGGAGGGCCAATTGCATACTAGTGGCTACCGTAAAGACATAGCCAGGAATGCCCTCCTCCACTATGAAAGCTCTCACCCCCACCATGTTAAGCGGGGAATCCCTTATTCCCAATTTTTAAGTTTGAAGCGTATTAATAACAGCACCGACACATTTCTGGAACAGGCTAATGATCTAAAACTGAGGCTAGTCTGCTTGCAGAGTTGCGAGCAGAGCCCACTTACCTTCCAATTGCGATCCAGCGATGTTCTCCGCTGTGATCAGCTGTGTTCTCTGCTGTGATCAGCCTCATTCTGACTTCCTGGTTCCGTTCTTTGCGAGCAGCAGCATCGCATGGGAGCAGAACTGGGCGGGAAATTCAAAAATATAAACATACACACACATATAAAAAGAGGTCATACATTGTAATCTGAGGGGATTGATCTGACACTTGATCACTGTACAGTGCCCCTTGCCTGACATATTACTGTCATTTGTGCCCCAAAAATGTTTATAAAATGTCATAAAAAAAGCGCCACTTTACAGCAAAATCGCTTTTGGACCAGTTGAGTGACAGTGATAGCGACATGGAGGTGCTCACAGAACTGAGCGATAGTGAGTCGTGGGGAGATTTGTCGTCTGACACCGACACTGATCTGTCAAGTGACAACGGCGATGATCCTGTACCTGACCTCAGCGATGTGCGCACTTGGCACTCTATCAACTGTGATACGGACCAGGTAGCGCCCCCAAGATTCCCGTTCACTGGATCACCTGGGATGAAGGTAAATGTTGAGCGTGACAATCCTCTGGCATACTTGCAATTATTCCTCACTGAGGAGGTAAATGAAATAATTGTTAGAGAGACAAATCGCTACCAAGAGCAGCAATCCGGTACGCAGCATGCCAGGTTTTCCAGAAGCAGAAAGTGGGAACCGGTGACCAAAATGGACATCTGGCAGTTTCTGGGACTCATCATTCTTCAGGGTCTGGTGGGGAAACCGTTCCCGAAATGGTACTGGACCACCAACAAGCTACTGGTCACTCCGTTTTTTGGCACCGTGATGTCGGAATACCGGTTTTCCCTCATCATGAAGTATTTCCACTTCACAAACAATGAAGACTTTGATGAGGCCACGCATCCTGTACCCAAACTAAAAATAATCTGGGAGGTATGGCAAATTATTGTGACCAATTTCCAGCGGACCTACGTGCCAGAAAGGGACGTCAGCGTGGATGAAAGTTTGATGGCCTACAAGGGACGCCTAAGCTGGATACAATACATTGCATCCAAAAGAGCACGGTTTGGCATCAAATCCTACATGCTCTGCGAGTCATCCACTGGGTACATCTGGAATTCGATTATTTATACTGGTAAAGGAACAAAGTTCAGCCCCAGGTACAGGGGCTATGGGATGGCCACATCATCTGTCCTTACACTGCTGGAGCCATTGCTGAACCAGGGGTATTGTGTGACCACGGACAATTTCTACACGTCTCTGGAACTGTATGAGGTTTTGCTAAAAAACAAGACCGACGTGACATGCCATCTATGTTTGCCAAAAAAAAACTAAAGACCGGAGAAATGGTTGCCTGGCAGAAGGGTAAGATGATGGCAATGTGATGGCAAGACAAGAAGGACGTGTGTCTCATGAGCACTGTGCACAATACCTCCACTGCCATGGTCCACACAAAAGGTGGAAAAGATGTGCTGAAGCCGCAAGTCGTGATAGACTATAACACAAACATGGGAGGTGTCGACAGAGCCGATCAGGCAATGACATTTTATCCGGCTATGCGCAAACAGCAAAAAAAATATTATAATAAGATCTTCAGACATCTTCTGGAACAATGCCTTTGGAATGCATATATCCATGCACAAAGCAAAGAGTGACAAGCCTCTTGTTCATTCCGAGTTCATCTGGAAGGTGGCTGAGAGGATTTTTGTCAACCACCAGACGCCATCAGTAGTTGTGAACAGACCTGGACGTCGTGCTGTTGACGTTGTCAACCCAGAACGCCTGACTGGTCGTCACTTTATGGACTACATCCCGCCAACCGCAAAAAAGGCAGCACCTTCCAGGATGTGCATAGTTTGCTGCTCAAAGAGAGATGGCAATGAAAAGAAAGTCCGAAAAGAAACCAGGTTTCATTGTCCTGATTGTGACGTTTTAAAATGTATCACTCTCAGGATGTTTATTGAATTTTCTTTGTTTGACAAATTTCATTATTTTTCATTACATTTTTGAAAAAAATTGTATTATTTATTAGATTAAAATTCATGATTTTGTGTTTCAAACTTTATCACATCTACTAGAGTCTTGTTTGGTCAGGTTTAAGTAATTACTAAGAATTGTAGGCCTACAATACATAACGCCAAATTTCCATGCAAAAAATTGTACCGCTTTTGGTACAAATTTCCTGACATAATCATACCCCCAGGGAGGTTAACATCACCCTCCCCTCCCAAACTGTTCATCATCTACGCACCGCATTTCCCTTTAAGTGGCGTGACAGAGCACTCACATACCTCGGAATCCAAGTCCCTGCCCTATTATCTGACACTTTCACCCTAAACTTCCCCCCCATGTTGAATATGTTATGATCCGATTTGGCCAGGTGGGAGCGTAGGGACTTCTCCTGGATAGGGCGGATTAATATCTTGAAGATGAACGTATTACCTCATCTTCTCTACCTATTCTCCACCATACCCGCCATCCTCTCCCGCTTCTTTTTCAGGGAAGTCTCTGCGCTCCTCACTGGCTTTGTTTGGGCACACAAACGCCCAAGGTTGGCACGCAAGATCCTGACCAGACGTAAACCTGACGGTGGTCTGGGCCTCCCAGATTGCCTCTTCTACCATCTAGCTGCGGTCCCGACCAGGGTCCTTGACTGCTACTCTCCTGCCTCTGCCAAGCTGTGGGTAGGGCTGGAGCGGGACGCTTCCCCCTTAGATCCCAAAACTCTCCTATGGCTCCCAGACAAAGTACCCACCTCTCGCTCTTCTACCAACATGCCCCCAGTGACTCCTACAATAGATCATGTCTGACGCACCTATCTTCCCTCTGTGGCGCTAACCACTTCGGATGGCCCCCTGACGCCAATCTTTGCAAACCCCGCATTCTCCCCTGCTTTTTCCACATCACTATTCCTGGGACTTTCAAAAACCGATTCTCCCACCTTCTCAAATCTACTCACACCTACCTCCCTGAAACCACTAAGTGACCTCTGTAGGGAAACTCCCGCCCCATTCACACAGGTCTTTCAGTACACCCAACTGCGACACTTTTACTAAAAATCCAAAGATAAGTTAAACCTACATCGCCCCCTTTCCTCGTTCTAAAAGCTGTGTGTTGCATCCTCTCGGAATTTTCGTCCAACCAGCTCGGTATATGCTCTTCTTATTGACTCTCTCAAGACGAAACCACTTCCTTACAGATGTGCTTGGGAGAACTCGGCACGGAATTTACGGACAAGAAGTGGGGGAAAGCTTTACGTTCCTGTCACAAACTGTCAATTTCCTGCAAAGCCCAGGAAACAAACTACAAGATATTAACAAGATGGTACAGGGTTCCCCACCTATTAGCAAAGTTCTATCCGGGAGTGCCTGACACATGCTGGCAATGTGGTCCCTCAGGTGGTACTATGTCTCATGAATGGCTGACGTGCCCTAGTCTCACCCCCTTTTGGTCCCAGGTTCTAGACATTACCCCCAAACTGACGTTCATACACCTCCCCATGACGCCCGGCCCCCTGCTATCCATCTTTCCCGTCCTCACAATCTAAGTGGTCTACCTGTCTTGCTGGCTATATGATCCTAGCCGCGAGAACAGTAATACCCAGTCTGTGGAAAACCATGACCCCCCCTACGCTCTCCTCTTGGTTCCAGGAGCTCTCCCACCTTCATAGGATGGAAGAGTTGTTGGCTGACTCTAGAAAACAAGCGAACAAAAATCACCTTATATGGGGTCCGTGGATTGACTTTTTGACGACTGAAGGCTACATATCCCTCCATTTGGGGTCCCCAGACTCTACGAGCTGATGGACGTTACAGAAGGGTATCCAACCTCAAGATGTCAGCCCTCCACGCCGGGGGGACCCTATCTATGTGACATGCTGAAAGCTTCACCTCCTCCTTTTCTCTCTTCTTGCCTGCACTTCTCCTTTCTATCTCCTTCCGCCTCCCAGACCATCCTGCCTCACTTCCTTCCCTCCGCCCTTCCCTGTCTTTTTTTCCTCCATGTCCTCTCCCCCCCCCCTCCTGATTTGTCATAGCCTTTATGATGGTACGGGTTGCACCCGTGTATTTGGCTAGGTGCTGGCTACATTTTTGTTTCATTTTGTTTTTGCTGTGCAATGTGGGGGGAGTGGCTCCCTCTGTAGCCGTGCATCCCCTCCCCTATTTTCACAGGAGGTGGTTTTAGGTTGTTAGTGGATCCAGCATGTCGCCCAGCCTGAGGTGAGTGAATGTTAGGGTCCCATCCTATATGAGGCCACCTCCGCGTGGTGGATGGGGGGGACACGTTTTGATCAAAAAGTGCGCTAAGAGCCTCCATTTTGTTGACCAAGTGTGCTGCTGCCATTTTCTTTTCTTTTTTTTTTTCATGACTGATAGGTTGATGTTACTCTTGTTACTTTGTGGTTCCACCCATGCCTATCCTTCTTGCAACACAACTTGAGCTTCTGATCTCCTGACCCCATACGAAGTCATAAGTCGCTTGCAATGTATGTGTTTCATATGTTACCTTATATTCCCCCCCCCCCCCAAGCAGTTATCTGTATGGGAGTATCAGTCGTCAATAAAGAAGACTTGAGAAGAATCAGTGAGTTGCCAGCATTCCTTTTTTCTTTTGTGATTTATCTGCATTTGCTCGACCAGCTAGAGCAACACCGTATCTCACTGTGAGTCAATCACTCCTACATTGCTCAAAGACATTCCGGTTCTCACGGAGCTAGCAATGCCGGTTCTGTCTTGACTCTCTGTATTATATTGCCATCTGTTCACCTGTTTATATACTTCTATGACAACTTCTTTGATGAAAATAAAAAAATTTACTTTGATAAAAAAAGAAATCACCCACCTTTCCCCATTTTTTGAATAAAATAATGTAATAAAGAATAAAAAGAATCATATGTGGTATCGCCACATGCGTAAATGTCCGAACTATTAAATATAAGTTTAGCTAAACAACACGGTGGATGACATACACATAAAAAAATACCAATGTACAAAATTGTGCATTTTTGGGCAATTCATATATCATATTAATAAAAAGCATTCAAGAAGTCCCATCAAAACAAAAATGGTACCGATAAAAACTACAGATGATGGCACAAAAAACCTCATACTGCCCCGTATGCAGAAAAATTAAAATGTTATAGGGGTCAGAAGATGGCAATTTTAAACACACTGGAAGTTATAGTACTTGCAATTTACGCTAGGAAATTCACTGACTCAAAGATGGCAATGCATTTCTGAGCAGAATATGCAGAAAGAAAAGAATGCTAATTCTTTCTGTGGATGCTAGAATTTGAATTTCTTTGCCAGATATTTCCTTTGCGGAAATTCTGCTGTGTGCACAGTGCGCCAGAATCCCATTGAAATTAATAAGACTGGCAGTGCAAAGAAGGGGTAAGACCAAAGGGAAGGTCAAATGGCCAGAGACAAAGGGGCGGCAAAATAAGGTTTTGCCCAGGGTGGCAAAAATCCTTGCAGCAGCCCTGGTGGCTGTGGCCCGATATGCTGAACAGGCAGGGTCCCTGTGCCATTTCAATCCCCCCTCCCCCTCTGTGCCATCTCAATCAGCCTAGTCCCAGCCAGAGTGATTGTTGTGCAAAACTGAGCAACTTTTGCAAAAGTTTCTTGTTATAAATCAGTGCGTAAACTGTGCACCTAGAAAACCACACCTAGTTTTTGAATAGCCAAGGAACGTGCTTCCTATCACCCAAGCAGAAGAAAAAGTGCAAACGTGTCTCACTCAAAAAAACATGCACAAAGATGTGGTCCATCGCAAAGCCCATCTCTGAAATTAAATCGCCCTCCCCCTCTGGGCCAGAAGGCACCTGCAAGGGTCCAGGCTCAATGTCCCTTTTCTTCAAAGCTACTAGGGGGCCACAAGTGCTCCCGGTGTCATCCTAAGCGTCAGACCAAGAAACCACCCGCAGTGCCGTATATTATAGCATCCTGCCTATGCAGAGATGCCCGGGGTTTGCCAGGAGGTGCGGAATCTGATGGCCACACACAACTCCCTTGGACCGCCAGGAGGGACACCCCGAAGGGCTTACCGCATCCTGAAAAATCCGGTGACAAACAAAAAACATGTTCAAGTAGCACAGTGAAAAACAGACATAAACAATTAAGTGAATGTACGCCATTAAGTACGGCCCGGACATCCGGACGGATCTACAAAAATTTCCCTGATCCTAGCCAGAAGGCTGGGAATCAAAGGGGTGATTGCCAAAGGTGAAGAATGCATGGTGCAGTGCTTCCACTCAGTGAGCTATTACACCCAGTGAGTTTTGGCACCTCAGGGTCACCACTCCCCGAGGCACAGAAGTACCTGGGCTGTCAACCCCCTCAGTCTCATGGGGAGACCTGGAGGGAACAGGTCACATTAGAGCAGCCGTCGAGCTGATTCCTCCGAACCAGCCCCAGAATGCCCCAAGGCACCTGCCCCCCCCATGCAGCATCCATTCTACATCAATGGCAGAGACTAGACAACCGATAAGAACAGATACTACACTTGATCTTAGCCAAAAGGCCAAGAGCCATATATGCCATCAGAACGCAGCCGCATAAATGCGACAAGTGCTGTACGCCGCAACTGTGCAAATATATAGCACAGCCTGCAGCCTGTTCCTACTTATTGTGAAAACACAAATTTCAGCTGGGATTACACTTGGAGTGTTTGACAGAAAAAAAACACAATGCTGGCTGCGGGCACATGTTATGTTGGAATCAATAGGATAATATGAAATGCCAGACATTAATGGGGTTTTCTTCATCCTCTTATGGCCTCATCAAATCTGTGGGATGCCGAGGGCATGTTTTTTTTTTTTTTTTTTAATGAAGTTTTGGTGTTTTTCTTCCCAATGTTCTTAATAGAAAGCCTTTGGTCACATCATGAAAGAATCACATGACTCGTAATGAGAAAAGCCAGGGGTAAAATAATAATAATACATCCCTAGCATCCCTCAGCAGTACAATGTGGGGTGTCTCCGCCCCTGTGAGTAAAGTAGGACATGAGATTTTTTAATGAATAAACCAAAAAAAAAATAAGGACCTCCCCAAACACCCCCCCGTCGGTATAAATGACCAGGCTCACACCAGGACAGTGAGTTTTTATCTGTCCCAGTGTGAGCATGGACTTCCAAGCTCCCCCATTTGTGGTGTTAGCACTTATCTTTTTCTTTTCCTCCTAGGTGTGGGGGTAGCATGGTCCGATGCGCGACGCCATCTTCTCGTGGTCCTGGGAAGGAGCTGTCTCTCCGGACTCTACTTCCGGTTTGGGCGCCATTTTCCCGTAGCCCATAGGGAATGATGCCGACGTGTAACTTCCGGTCCGGAGGATTATCAGATGCGGCCGCAATATCTCACCACTGCTAAGAGGGTTGGTGAACTACAAACTTTAACCTCGGTAGAACCTTACAAAGTGTTCTTACCCGGGAAGGTCCTTCTGAGATTCCTTCCATCTGTTTTGCCTAAGGTTGCCTCTTTTGCAAATATTAACCAGGTTATTTCTCTTCCACAGTTTCCTCCTGAGTCTGGCTCTTCTCAGAAGGACCTTGCTTCCCTAGTTCTGGTAAGGTGTTTAAAAATATATCTAGAGAGGACTAAACCCTTTAGAAGAGCTGAGAATCTTCTCATTTTACATCAGGGTGTAATAAAAAGGTGCTAAGGCATCTAAACCCTCCATTTCTAGATGGATATGTGAATGTATAAACTTATGTTACACCTCTAGGGGGCTTACTGCACCAGAGTTCACTGAAGCACACTCCACAAGACGTGTGTCCTGTGAAACACATCTGTCAGGCTGCAACCTGGAGCTCTCCGTTAACTTTTCTAAGGCACTACAGGGTAGATACCTTTTTGTCTAGCGAAACTGCCTCCGCTAAGACTATTATTAATTCTGCGAGGCAGGAGAGCCCTCCCTAGGGGTTATTCTTGCTAGATACCCACATTGTGCTGCTGAGGGACGCTAGGGAAGACTAAATTTAGAAAGTTAATTTGTTTTCCCTTAGTCTCATCAGCAGCACAATCTTCCCTCCGTTATTTTTACTTTACTTTATAATTTACTCACTGTCCTGGTGTGAGCCTGGTGATTTATACCGGCGGGCGGGGGAGGTCCTTAGGTTTTTTTGGTTTATTCATTAAAAAAATCCCATGTCCTACTTTGCTCACATGGGCGGAGACACCCCACATTGTGCTGCTGAGGAGACTAAGGGAAAACAAATTAACTTTTTAAATTTAGTCATACTGGGGGAGATGTATGCAAACCTGTGCAGAGGAAAAGTTCAACAGATGTCCATAGCAACCAATCAGATCTCTTCTTTCACTTTTCAGAGACCTTTTTAAAAATGAAAGAAGCAATCTTATTGGTTGCTATGGGCAACTGGTCAACTTTTCCTCTTTACAGGTTAAATACCCCATCCCCCCCAGTGTTTTTAGTAAAAATGCCACAAAGATGACAGAGAAAGGAAATGAGGGGGAGGGGGGGGCAGTTTCCTAGGCTTGCATCTGTTCCTAGGCTTAGGCTGGGATTAAACATGACTTATGTGTGGCATTTTTCAAAGCCCACAGTGCTTTATTTTTGGTGTCCCCCCCCCCCTTTCGACAGACGTATGTCCAACTGTTGCAAAGATACATCTTCAAGCATGCCCAGGGCATGCTGGGAGTTGTAGTTTTGCAACAGATGGACAGCCACAAGGGATCAGTGGTGCAGTATGTCAATCTAAGACCATTTTGTCTGATCTAGAACTGGCAGCAGGAGCCACGACCACTTTAACCTCTTAAGGACCCAGCCATTTTACACCTTACGTCCCGGCCATTTTTTTGCACATCTGACCACTGTCACTTTAAACATTAATAACTCTGGGATGCTTTTAGTTATCATTGTGATTCTGACACTGTTTTTTCGTGACATATTCTACTTTAACATAGTGGTAACATTTTTTGGTAACTTGCATCCTTTCTTGGTAAAAAAAATCCCAAAATTTGATGAAAAATTTGAAAATTTAGCATTTTTCTTTGAAGCTCTCTGCTTGTAAGGAAAATGGATATTCCAAATAAAAAAATTTATTCACATATACAATATGTCTACTTTATGTTTGCATCATAAAATTGTGAAAAAATGTCTACTTTATGTTTGCATCATAAATTTGTGAAAAAACGTGTTTTTACTTTTGGAAGACACCAGAGGGCTTCAAAGTTCAGCAGCAATTTTCCAATTTTTCACAAAATTTCCAAACTCACTATTTTTCAGGGACCAGTTCAGGTTTGAAGTGGATTTGAAGGGTCTTCATCTTAGAAATACCCCACAAATGACCCCATTATAAAAACTGCACCCCCCCCAAAGTATTCAAAATGACATTCAGTCAGCATGTTAACCCTTTAGGTGTTTCACAGGAATAGCAGCAAAGTGAAGGAGAAAATTCACAATCTTCATTTTTTACACTCGCATGTTCTTGTAGACCCAATTTTTTTATTTTTACAAGGGGTAAAAGGAGAAAATTTATACTTGTATTTGTAGCCAAATTTCTCTCTAGTAAGCACATACCTTATATGTCTATGTAAATTGTTCGGCGGGCGCAGTAGAGGGCTCAGAAGCGAAGGAGCAACAAGGGGATTTTGGAGAGTACGTTTTTCTGAAATGGTTTTTGGGGGGCATGTTGCATTTAGGAAGCCCCTATGGTGCCAGAACAGCAAAAAAAAAAAAAAACACATGGCATACCATTTTGGAAAGTAGACCCCTTGGGGAACGTAACAAGGAATTAAGTGAGCCTTAATACCCCACAGGTGTTTCATGACTTTTGCATATGTAAAAAAAAAAATATATATTTTTTTTCACTAAAATGTGTGTTTCCCCCCAAATTTCACATTTTTGCAAGGGTTAATAGCAGAAAATACCCCCAAAATTTGTAACTCCATCTCTTCTGAGTATGGAGGTACCCCATAAGTTGACCTGAAGTGCACTACGGGCAAACTACAATGCTCAAAAGAGAAGGAGTAATATTTGGCTTTTTGAGAGCAAATTTTGCTAGGGGGGCATGTCGCATTTAAGAAGCCCCTATGGTGCCAGAACAGCAAAAAAAAAAAAAACACATGGCATACCATTTTGGAAACTAGACCCCTTGAGGAACGTAACAAGGAATTAAGTGAGCCTTAATAACCCACAGGGGTTTCACGACCTTTGCATATGTAAAAACATTTTATTTTTTTTCACTAAAATGTGTGTTTCCCCCCAAATATCATATTTTTGCAAGGGTTAATAGCAGAAAATACCCCCCAAAATGTGTAACCCCATCTCTTCTGAATATGGGGGCACCCCATAAGTTGACCTGAAGTGCACTACAGGCGAACTACAATGCTCAGAAGAGAAGGAGTCATATTTGGCTTTTTGAGAGCAAATTTTGCTTGGGGGGCATGTTGCATTTAGGAAGCCCCTATGGTGCCAGAACAGCAAAAAAAAAAAAAACACATGGCATACCATTTTGGAAACTAGACCCCTTGAGGAACGTAACAAGGAATTAAGTGAGCCTTAATACCCCATAGGGGTTTCACGACTTTTGCATATGTAAAAAAAAAAAAAATTTCACTAAAATGTGGGTTTTCCCCAAAATTTTACATTTTTACAAGGGTTAATAGCAGAAAAGACCCCCCAAAATTTGCAAATACATTTCTTTGGAATAAGGACATACCTTAATTTTTGATGATTTTCGCTCTGCGGGTGCACACCAGGTCTTGGAGTGGGAGGTCAGTAAGGGGCCTTGAGCTTATTATAGCAGCCAGGATGTGGGACCCCCCCTCAAGGAGCAATAATGGGGGGAGCACTGAGCCCTAAAATAGGGGAACACTATGGGGGACAACGGGCCGTAACTGGGGTAGACAGGTGGGGTACAGAAGCCCGTAATATGGGGTACAGTGGGCCAGAAAACTATAACTCATAAAATAATAAAACAGGATATGTTCCCAGAATGATGACCCAGAGCATAGCCAAAACTAAAAAAAATATGCCCGCCCCAAACCCTATGCTCTGAGTCATCATTCTGGGAATGTGATGTGTGTGGCCGTCCCTAACCTGTTGCCTCGATTGCGCACCCGCTCAGGTGGAGAGAGAGCGCTGCACATTTGAGGTAACATGAAAAAGTCCCCGATGATAGTGACTCAGTGACCTATGACCCATTTTTGAAAAAACACCCCCAGAGGTCTTATCAGGTTTTTTTTTCAGGTTTTTTGGGGCAATTTAGTGATTTATGGGGGTTATATTTTGGAATGTACTCTGGACTTGGTACATTGGTCAAATTATGGAAAATTCAAATGAAAAGGGAAAATTTAGTGCTCCATGGAAGTGTGATACTCCCTGAAGCAGCCTATGCAGAGGCCCGGATTATCCCGGCGGGGAAGTATGTAGTGTGTGGTGCTTGGTGTAAAAAGTGTAATAACAGCAATAGGAAAAAAAAAAAAGCTGCGGCCCAAAAAAAAAGGGGTGTCGCACGCAGCTCCCTGAACCCCTAATAGGACCCAGGGTAAGGTATCAGACCATAATAGGACACTTGGGGACCTATTATGGGGTCAGGGGGGGGGGATTTTTTTTTTATAAAAAAAAAAAAAAAAAAAAAAGCTGCAGCCAAAAAAACAAAAAAAGGGGATGGCGCACGCAGCTCCCTGAACCCCTAATAGGACCCGAGGTCAGGGACAAGACCCTAAAAGGACCCTTGGGGACCTATTAGGGGGTAGGGGGAGGGGGGGTACTTTTTTCAAAACTTTTTTTAACTTAACTTTTTTACTCCTACCTGTCCCTGCAATCCGCTGTCCCTATTCTAAGGCTCCTGAGGGGGCTCCGGAGCTCTGAGGGGGGATCCACGGCTTCTTCTCACTGCTGCACCCGCTGACTGAACGAAGAGAGTGAGTGCAGCAGCGGGAAGGGACCGTTAACTCTGCCGTTCTGCCATTGGCTGGACAATCGCCAGCCAATAGCAGCGTTGCTGGGGCGGTGACAGTATTGTCACCGCTCCCCAGCAACGGCAGGTGATAGGCGGTGTACTGTACACCGCCGATCACCATTTATTTCCAGGTCATCGGGTCACAAGTGACCCGAATCGCCGTAGATCGCTTGCGTGATTTCGCAAGCGATCTCCGGCGATCGCCGACATGCGGGGGTCCCGGGACCCCTCTCGGCATTTGCACGGCATGCCTGCTGAAGGATATCAGCAGACATGCCTTTCCGATCTCTGCCCGGCGCGCGTCAGGGACCGGAAAATGCCAGGACGTACGGGGACGTCCTGGGTCCTTAACCCCTTAAGGACACAGGGCGTATCCATACGCCCCCGTTTCCAAGTCCTTAAGGACACAGGGCGTATGGATACGCCCTGCGCATTTCCGGCCCCTGACGCTAGCTGGAGGGGAGCCGGTGCCGGATGCCTGCTGAAATCGTTCAGCAGGCATCCCGGCATATCGCCGGCATATCATGAACAATTCAGCCCAGCGATCTGCGGCGGATTCCGGATCAATCGGATCTCCAGTGACCCGGTGACCCGGAATTACAGGCTGATCGGGGCCGTCTCTGACAGCCCCGAACAGCCATAGCCAGCAGGGGTGAGGTGGCCACCTCACGATCGCCCTGATTCGTCAGCTGGTTTACCGGCCGACCAATCAGGGCACCTGCTGCGGGTGTCACTCCCGCAACCCGCTCTTCCGGAGGACGTGAGCAGGTGCGGGAAGAAGACCCCTGGAGCTGGGGACCCCAATCCCCGGCGTCCCTGTTGGGATCGGGGCCCCAGGAGCGACGACGGCGGCGAGGGACTGACCTGCAGCGGCGGCGTGGATCTGCATTTGGAGGTGAGTGACAGCCTCCTGCTGTTGCTTAGCAACAGCTCCCAGCATGCAAAAAGGGTATGCTGGGAGCTGTAGTTATGCAACAGCAGGAGGCAGACCACCACAACTCCCAGCATTCCTTTATGGGCATGCTGGGACTCATAGTTTTGCAACAGCTGGAGGCACATTTTTTCTAAGGAAAAGTGTACCTTCAGCTGTTGTATAACTACAACTCCCAGCTTGCACAATCAGCTAAAGTGTATGCTGGGAGTTGTAGTGGTGCATCTGCTGGTTGCATAACTACAACTCCCAGCATGCCCGTTGGCTGTCGGTGACTGCTGAGAGTTGTAGTTTTGCAACAGCTGGAGGCACACTGGTTGTGAAACACTGAGTTAAGTAGCAAACCAGTGTGTCTCCAGCTGTTGCATAAATACAATCCCCAGCCAAAGCAGTATGCCTCCAGCTGTTGCATCACTACAAGTCCCAGCATGCCCTTCCGCTGTCCGTACATGCTTGGGGTTGTAGCTTTTGCAACAGCTGAAGGCACACTGGTTGCTAAACACTGAGTTTGTTACCAAACTCTGTGTTTCACAACCAGTGTGCCTCCAGCTGTTGCAAAACTACAACTCCCAGCATACACTGATAGACCGTACATGCTGGGAGTTGTAGTTTTGCAACAGCTGGAGGTATTTCCCCCCTCCCCCCAATGTGAACGTACAGGGTACACTCACATGGGCGGAGGTTTACAGTAAGTATCCGGCTGCAAGTTTGAGCTGCGGCAAATTTTCTGCCGCAGCTCAAACTGCCAGCAAGAAACTACTGTGAACCCCCACCCGTGTGACTGTACCCTGAAAACACTACACTACACTAACACACAATAAAATAAAAAGTAAAAAACACTACATATACACATACCCCTACACAGCCCCCCTCCCCAATAAAAAGGAAAAACGTCTGGTACGCCACGGTTTCCAAAACGGAGCCTCCAGCTGTTGCAAAACAACTACTCCCAGTATTGCCAGATAGCCACTGACTGCCCAGGCATGCTGGGAGTTTTACAACAGCTGGAGGCCCACTGTTTGGGAATCACTGGCGTAGAATACCCCTATGTCCACCCCTATGCAAATCCCTAATTTAGGCCTCAAATGCGCATGGCGCTCTCACTTTGGAGCCCTGTCGTATTTCAAGGAAACAGTTTAGGGTCACATATGGGGTATCGCCGTACTCGGGAGAAATTGTCTTACAAATTTTGGAGGGTATTTTCTGCTATTACCCTTTTTAAAAATGTTACATTTTTGGGAAACCAAGCATTTTAGGTAAAACATTTTTTTTTTTTTTTTTACATATGCAAAAGTCGTGAATCACCTGTGGGGTATTAAGGTTCACATTACCTCTTGTTACGTTCCACAAGGGGTCTAGTTTCCAAAATGAAATGCCATGTGTTTTTTTTTTTTTTTTTGCTGTTCTGGCACCATAGGTGCTTCCTGTATGCAGCATGCCCCCAGAGCAAAATTTGCTTTCAAAAAGCCAAATGTGACTCCTTCTCTTAGACCTGTAGTGCACCAGAAGAGCACTTTTCACCCCCATATGGGGTGTTTTCTGAATCAGGAGGAATTGGGCTTCAAATTTTGGGGGGGTATTTTCTGCTATTACCCTTTTTAAAAATGTTAAATTTTTGGGAAACCAAGCATTTTAGGTAAAAAATTTAATTTTTTTTTTACATATACAAAAGTCGTAAATCACCTGTGGGATATTAAGGTTCACTTTACCCCTTGTTATGTTCCCCGAGGGGTCTAGTTTCCAAAATGGTATACCATGTGGTTTTTTTTTTGCTGTTCTGGCACCATAGGGGCTTCCTAAAGGTGACATGCCCCCCAAAAACCATTTGTCGCTCCTTCCCTTCTGTGCCCTCTACTGCGCCCGCCGAACACTTTACATGGACATATGAGGTATGTCCTTACTCGAGAGAAATTGGGTTTCAAATACAAGTAAAAATTTTCTCCTTTTTACCCCTTGCAAAAATTCAAAAATTGGGTCTACAAGAACATGCGAGTGTAAAAAATGAAGATTTTGAATCTTCTCCTTCACTTTGCTGCTATTCCTGTGAAACACCTAAAGGGTTAAAACACTTACTGAATGTCATTTTGAATACATTGGAGGGTGCAGTTTTTATAATGGGGTCATTTGTGGGGTATTTCTAATATAAAGACCCTTCGAATCCACTTCAAAACTGAACTGGTGGAAAAATAGTGAGTTTGAAAACTTTGTGAAATATGCCAAAATTGCTGTTGAACTTTGAAGCCCTCTGGTGTCTTCCAAAAGTAAAAACTCATACATTTTATGATGCAAACATAAAGTAGACATATTGTATATGTGAACCCAAAAAAAATGTATTTTGAATATCCATTTTCCTTAAAAGCAGAGAGCTTCAAAGTTAGAAAAATGCAAAATTTTCATTTTTTGATCAAATTTGGGGATTTTTCACCAAGAAAGGATGCAAGTTACCATAACATTTTACCACTAAGTTAAAATAGAATATGTCACGAAACAACAATCTCGGAATCGGAATGATAACTAAAAGCATTCCAGAGTTATTAATGTTTAAAGTGACAGTGGTCAGATGTTCAGAAAATTCTCTGGTCCTTAAGGTGAAAAAGGGCTCAGTCCTTAAGGGGTTAAAGCCCAGGGTGCGGGGACGTCCCCGTACGTCCTGGGTCCTTAACCCCTTAAGGACTGAGCCCTTTTTCACCTTAAGGACTCGGCCATTTTTTGCAATTCTGACCACTGTCACTTTAAACATTAATAACTCTGGAATGCTTTTAGTTATCATACTGATTCCGAGATTGTTTTTTCGTGGCATATTCTACTTTAACATAGTGGTAAAATTTTGTGGTAACTTGCATCCTTTCTTGGTGAAAAATCCCAAAATTCGGTTAAAAATTTGAAAATGTTGCATTTTTCTAACTTTGAAGCTCTCTGCTGGTAAGGAAAATGGATATTCCAAATATGTTTTTTTTATTCACATTTCCAATATGTGTACTTTATGTTTGCTTCATAAAATTGCCGTGTTTTTACTTTTGGAAGACACCAGAGGGCTTCAAAGTTCAGCAGCAATTTTCCAATTTTTCACAAAATTTTGAAACTCGCTTTTTTTCAGCGACCAGTTCAGGTTTGAAGTGGATTTGAAGGGTCTTCATATTAGAAATACCCCACAAATTACCCCATTATAAAAACTGCACCCCCCAAAGTATTCAAAATGACATTCAGTCAGCGTTTTAACCCTTTAGGTGTTTCACAGGAAGAGCAGCAAAGTGAAGGAGAAAATTCACATTCTTCATTTTTTACACTCACATGTTCTTGTAGACCCAATTTTTGCAAGGGGTAAAAAGGAGAAAATTTTTACTTGTGTTTGAAACCCAATTTCTCTCGAGTAAGGACATACCTCATATGTCTATGTTAATTGTTCAGCAGGCGCAGTAGAGGGTTCAGAAGGGAAGGAGCGACAAATGGTTTTTGGGGGGCATGTCACATTTAGGAAGCCCCTATGGTGCCAGAACAGCAAAAAAAAAACACATGGCATACCATTTTGGAAACTAGACCCCTCGGGGAACATAACAAGGGGTAAAGTGAACCTTAATACCCCACAGGTGATTCACAACTTTTGCATATGTAAAAAAATATATATTTTTTTCACTAAAATGTGTGTTTCCCCCCAAATTTACATTTTTAAAAAGGGTAATAGCAGAAAATACCCCCGAAAATTTGAAGCCCAATTTCTCCAAATTCAGAAAACACCCCTTATGGAGGTGAAAAGTGCTCTGCTGGCGCACTACAGGTCTCAGAAGAGAAGGAGTCACATTTGGCTTTTTTAAAGCAAATTTTGCTCTGGGGGCATGCCGCATTTAGCCCCTATGGTGCCAGAACAGCAAAAAAAAAAAAAAAAAAACACATGGGATACTATTTTGGAAACTAGACCCCTCGGGGAACGTAACAAGGGGTAAAGTGAACCTTAATACTCCACAGGGGTTTCATGACTTTTGCATATGTAAAAAAACATTTTTTTTTTCCTAAAATGCTTGTTTTCCCAAAAAATTTACATTTTTAAAAAGGGTAATAGCAGAAAATACCCCCCAAAATTATTTGAAGCCCAATTTCCCCCAATTCAGAAAACACCCCATATGGGGGTGAAAAGTGCTCTGCTGGCGCACTACAGGTCTCAGAAGAGAAGGAGTCACATTTGACTTTTTGAAAGCAAATTTTGCTCTGGGGGCATGCCGCATTTAGGAAGCCCCTATGGTGCCTCGACAGCAAAAAAAAAAACACATGGCATACTATTTTGGAAACTAGACCCCTTGGGGAACGTAACGAGGGGTTAAGTGAACCTTAATACCCCACAGGTGTTTCACGACTTTTGCATATGTAAAAAAAAAAATTTTTTTTACCTAAATTGCTTCTTTTCCCAAAATGTTTACATTTTTAAAAAGGGTAAAAACAGAATATACCCCCCAAAATTTGTAACACAATTTTTCCCGAGTACGGCGATACTCCATATGTGACCCTAAACTGTTGCCTTGAAATACGACAGGGCTCCAAAGTGAGAGCACCATGCGCATTTGAGGCCTAAATTAGGGATTGCATAGGGGTGGACATAGGGGTATTCTACGCCAGTGATTCCCAAACAGGGGGCCTCCAGCTGTTGTATAACTCCCAGCATGCCTGGACAGTCAGTGGCTGTCTGGTTATACTCGGAGTAGTGGTTTTGCAACAGCTGGAGGCTCCGTTTTGGAAACTGTGGCGTACCAGACATTTTTCCTTTTTATTGGGGAGGGGGGTATGTGTATATGTAGTGTTTTTTACTTTTTATTTTATTGTGTGTTAGTGTAGTGTAGTGTTTTTAGGGTACAGTCGCACAGGCGGGGTTCACAGTAGTTTCTCGCTGCAGTTTGAGCTGCGGCAGAAAATTTGCCGCAGCTCAAACTTGCAGCCGGATACCTACTGTAAACCTCCGCCCATGTGAGTGTACCCTGTACGTTCCCATTGGGGGGGGGGGGAACATCCAGCTGTTGCAAAACTACAACTCCCAGCATGTACGGTCTATCAGTGCATGCTGGGAGTTGTAGTTTTGCAACAGCTGGAGGCACACTGGTTGTGAAACACCGAGTTTGGTAACAAACTCAGTGTTTTGCAACCAGTGTGCCTTCAGCTGTTGCAAAAGCTACAACCCCCAGCATGTACCGACAGCGGAAGGGCATGCTGGGTCTTGTAGTAATACAACAGCTGGAGGCATACTACTTTGGCTGGGGATGCTGGGGATTGTAGTTATGCAACAGCTGGAGACACACTGGTTTGCTACTTAACTCAGTGTGCCTTCAGCTGCTGCAAAACTACAACTCTCAGCAGTCACCAACAGCCAACGGGCATGCTAGGAGTTGTAGTTATGCAGCCAGCAGATGCACCACTACAACTCCCAGCATGCACTTTAGCTGATTGTGCAAGCTGGGAGTTGTAGTTATACAACAGCTGAAGGTACACTTTTCCATAGAAAAAATGTGCCTCCAGCTGTTGCAAAACTATAAGTCCCAGCATGCTCATAAGAGAATGCTGGGAGTTGTAGTGGTCTGCCTCCTGCTGTTGCATAACTACAGCTCCCAGCATGCCCTTTTTGCATGCTGGGAGCTGTTGCTAAGCAACAGCAGGAGGCTGTCACTCACCTCCTGCTGCTGCTGCTCCGTGCACAGGTCCGTCCCGCCGTCGTCACTCCCGGGGCCCCGATCCCAACATTGACGCCGGGTATCGGGGTCTCCAGCTCCCGGGGTCCACGTCCCGCACCTGCTCACGTGCTCCGGAAGAGGGGCGGAGCGGGTTGCGGAAGTGACACCCGCAGCAGGTGCCCTGATTGATCAGCCGTTAAAGCGCCCGACGAATCAGGGCGATCGTGAGGTGGCACCAGTGCCACCTCACCACTGCTGGCTATGGCTGTTCGGGGCCGTCAGAGACCAGCCTGTAATTCCGGGTCACCGGGTCACTGGAGACCTGATTGACCCGGAATCTGCCGCAGATCACTGGACTGAATTGTCCAGCGATCTGCGGGCATCGCCGACATGGGGGGTCATCATGACCCCCCACGGCGATATGCTGCAATGCCTGCTGAACGATTTCAGCAGGCATAGGGCACCGGCTCCCCTCCGGCTAGCGGCAGGGGGCCGGGATTTCACAGGACGTACTCAAACATCCTGAGTCCTTAAGGACTCGGAAAAGGGGCCGTTTGAGTACGTCCTGCGTCCTTAAGGGCTTAAAGGGGTATTCCAGGAAAAAACTTTTTTTTTTATATATATATATATATCAACTGGCTCCAGAAAGTTAAACAGATTTGTAAATTACTTCTATTAAAATATCTTAATCCTTTCAATAATTATCAGCTGTTGAAGTTGAGTTATTGTTTTCTGTCTGACAACAGTGCTCTCTGCTGACATCTCTGCTTGTCTCAGGAACTGCACAGAGTAGAAGAGGTTTGCTATGGGAATTTGCTTCTAAACTTAGCGGTTCCGGAGAAACGTGTCATCAGAGAGCACTTCAACTCAACTTCAGCAGCTCATAAGTACTGAAAGGATTAAGATTTTTTAATAGAAGTAATTTCCAAATCAGGTTAACTTTCTGTAGCCAGTTGATATATAAAAAAAAGTTTTTTCCTGGATAACCCCTTTAAATCAATGACTGCAGGGACGTCTGACAAGTGACATCCTTTGCTCCAGTAGCGCCATTTTAATAAAAAATTGCCCAAAATCCCTTAGATAACAGTCATACAGAAAATATTAGAAAGCTTTTTTGTTTTTCAGCCAATCAGAGAGCAGCACCACTGAAATAGAACTCTCAGGAGGTAAGAGCGTGTCACACATGTGATGTCATAGCCATTGTCCACCAGAGAGCAGCACTGAGCAGATATAACACTGCTCCTGCTCATTCTTCATCAGTGAGGGGCTGATGCTGGACACTGTAGGGGCCGAGAATGCAAAGCCATATACACTACTGTGACTGGTAAGTGTCACATTGTTGTGACCAAAAGGTCTTTAGTGCAGTTCAATGTGCTTTTCTATAATAAACATGTAGATAATCTATCTTTTATTTTCCTATCTTAGATGCACTATTTCCAGGATGTGGAGTAGCATTTCCGGACCTACAGCAAGACGTTGGATGAAGACGTAGATTTCCAGACCTATTCCAGAAGAATTTGGATGAAGGCACAGCCCCTCAAATCACGCACATACACAGACACATTGGCCCAAATTCTAGAGGTAACCTCCTTTAGTATGCCCAGAGGAAGGGCAATACAGTAGCCATGGATTCCCTACAGGTTTCCTCCCCTCTGGAGGTTTTTCCTGTCCTGAGTATTAGTTATTGTACGCTCTTTGTGAGTGATGGAGGTTACATAAAATCCCTACACAAACATTTTAATATATAATAAATAAAGTTCCCCTTTTTAAACCATTCTTTAACTTGTTTGACTCATTTATTTTATTTGTGTGTGAAAAATAGTGTTAGCAAAACGTGGATGACATGAGTTTTTTTTTACGTGTCCAAAGCTGCTCTCCTGCACGATCTACATAATGTGGTGCGGAGAGGGGCAACTGATGCTGGGTGGTACAGTTGCCGAGGCAACCATAGGACACCCAGCATTTTTCATGCATGAGCCTTTTACTGATGAACGGGACCCTAGGAGAGCAGAGAATGAAGGTGAGAGGACCCCCATCCACCATTTTAATGATCACTAGATCGCCACAGGTGATTCGATCCTCGAATATAATGCCTGCATTGCCGCACTTGCCATAATCTGCTTTGATCACAGCATCTGAAGGGTTAATGACAAACAGAGTGATCGTTGATGATTGCCACTAGAGATGAGCGAATCGAAGCTGACAAACCCGAATTAGTTACGAATTTCATGAAATATTCGATTGGCAACGAATGCGAATATCGCCGCGATTCTATCGTGCAAATTGCTTCATTAAATTCCATTTTACAGAGTTCCCAGCTGAAGGAGACCTAAAATGGCGGATCCACATTTGAGTACATGGGGCAGGGGATTATGGAAGGGCGGGAAGGTAGGTAGGCGGAATGACCTTGAATCACATGCGAGATGCAGCTTATCAGCATTCATTGACCCCTGTGATGTCACAGCCCTATATAATCGACAGCCATCTTGCTGCTGCTCATTTCATCCATGCACTCAGAGAGAGAGAGGACGGACTGCGTGTCTGTGAATTGCTTATACCACAGCGTACCACTGGCAACTGCTAGTCACATCAGCATTGTGGACAGACAGGAGTGCAGTGCTTTGGGGTTCTCACTGAGAAGGATCTTACAATATATAAACCTCCTATTCACGTTATTGAGCATCTCATCAGAGAGGGGCAGATAGATTTTCGTTGCCTCATACATATCAACAAGCTGCCTGAACTTTATGAACCATCTCATCACCTTATTTTTCAGCGCAATTCTGTGTTTTTTTTGCTCCACAAATCCACAAATCATCTGCTGCTTAGAATTATGTGTAGACTGTATAAAAACCAGTGCACACCATTCTTAACCCCTTCAGGACCAAGCCCATTTTGGCCTTAAGGACCAGAGCGTTTTTTGCACATCTGACCACTGTCACTTTAAACATTAATAACTCTGGAATGCTTTTAGTTATCATTCTGATTCCGAGATTGTTTTTTCGTGACATATTCTACTTTAACATGGTAGTAAATTTTTGTGGTAACTTGCATCCTTTCCTTGTGAAAAATCCTAAAATTTGATGAAAAATTTGAAAATTTTGCATTTTTCTAACTTTGAAGCTCTCTGCTTGTAAGGAAAATGGATATTACAAATAAAAAAAATTTTTATTCACATATACAATATGTCTACTTTATGTTTGCATCATAAAAGTGACGAGTTTTTACTTTTGGAAGACACCAGAGGGCTTCAAAGTTCAGCAGCAATTTTCCAATTTTTCACAACATTTTCAAACTCACTATTTTTCAGGGACCAGTTCAGGTTTGAAGTGGATTTGAAGGGTCTTCTCATTAGAAATACCCCACAAAAGACCCCATTATAAAAACTGCACCCCCCAAAGTATTCAAAATGACATTCAGTCATCATTTTAACCCTTTAGGTGTTTCACAGGAATAGAAGCAAAGTGAAGGAGAAAATTCACAATCTTCATTTTTTACACTCGCATGTTCTTGTAGACCCAATTTTTAAATTTTTACAAGGGGTAAAAGGAGAAAATGTATACTTATATTTGTAGCCCGATTTCTCTCGAGTAAGCACATACCTCATATGTCTATGTAAAGTGTTCGGCGGGCGCAGTAGAGGGCTCAGAAGGGAAAGAGCGACAAGGGGATTTTGGAGAGTACGTTTTTCTGAAATGGTTTTTGGGGGCATGTTGCATTTAGGAAGCCCTTATGGTGCCAGAACAGCAAAAAACCCTCAAATGGCATACCATTTTGGAAACTAGACCCCTTGAGGTACGTAACAAGGAATAAAGTGAGCCTTAATACCCCACAGGTGTTTCACGACTTTTGCATATGTAAAAAAAAAATATTTTTTTTTCACTAAAATGTGTGTTTCCCCCCAAATTTCACATTTTTCCAAGGGTTAATAGCAGGAAATACCCCCCAATATTTGTAACCCCTTCTCTTCTGAGTATGGAGGTACCCCATAAGTTAACCTGAAGTGCACTATGGGTGAACTACAATGCTCAGAAGAGAAGGAGTCATATTTGGCTTTTTGAGAGCAAATTTTGCTCGGGGGGCATGTCGCATTTAGGAAGCCCCTATGGTGCCAGAACAGCAAAAAATACCCACATGGCATACCATTTTGGAAACTAGACCCCTTGAGGAATGTAATAAGGAATAAAGTGAGCCTTATTACCCCACAGGTGTTTCATGACTTTTGCATATGTAAAAAAAAAAAAAAAAATTTCCACTAAAATGTGTGTTTCCCCCCTAATTTCACCTTTTTGCAAGGGTTAATAGCAGAAAATACTCCCCAAAATTTGTAACCCCATCTCTTCTGAGTATGGAGGTACCCCATAAGTTGACCTGAAGTGCACTATGGGCGAACTACAATGCTCAGAAGAGAAGGAGTCATATTTGGCTTTTTGAGAGCAAATTTTGCTCGGGGAGCATGTCGCATTTAGGAAGCCCCTAAGGTGCCAGAACAGCAAAAAAAACCACACATGGCATACCATTTTGGAAACTAGACCCCTTGAGGAACGTAACAAGGGGTACAGTGAGCATTTACCCCCCACTGGTGTCTGACAGATCTTTGGAACAGTGGGCTGTACAAGTTTTCATTTTCATGGACCACTGTTCCAAAGATCCGTCAGACACCTGTGGGGTGTAAATTCTCACTGCACCCCTCATTACATTCCGTGAGGGGTGTCGTTTCCGAAATGGGGTCACATGTGGGGGTTTTTTTTTTTTGCGTTTGTCAAAACCGCTGTAACAATCAGCCACCCCTGTGCAAATCACCTCAAATGTACATGGTGCACTCTCCCTTCTGGGCCTTGTTGTGCGCCCCCAGAGCACTTTGCGCTCACATATGGGGTATCTCTGTAGTCGGGAGAAATTGCGTTACAAATTTTGGGGGACTTTTTTCCCTTTTACCTCTTGTGAAAATTTAAAGTATAGGGCAACATCAGCATGTTAGTGTAAAAAATAAAAAAATTTTACACTAACATTCTGGTGTAGACCCCAACATTTCCTTTTCATGAAGGGTTAAAGAAGAAAAAGCCCCCCACACCTTGTAACGCAATTTCTCCCGATTACAGCGATACCCCATATGTCGCCCTAAACTGTTGCCCTGAAATACGACAGGGCTCCAAAGTGAGAGCGCCATGTGCATTTGAGGCCTAAATTAGGGATTTGCATAGGGGTGGACATAGGGGTATTCTACGCCAGTGATTCCCAAACAGGGTGCCTCCAGCTGTTGCAAAACTCCCAGCATGCCTGGACAGTCAACGGCTGTCCGACAATACTGGGAGTTGTTGTTTTTCAACAGCTGGAGGCTCTGCTTTGGAAACAGTGGTGTACCGGACGTTCTTATTGGGGGAGGGGGGCTGTGTAAGGGTATGTGTATATGTAGTGTTTTTAACTTTTTATTTTATTTTGTGTTAGTGTAGTGTAGTGTTTTTAGGGTACAGTCACATGGGCGGGGGATTACAGCGAGTTTCCCAGCGCAAAATTTGCTGCATCTCAAGATGCGAGAAACCCACTGTAAAAGCCTCGCCCATGTGAATGTACCCTGTACATTCACGGGGGTGGCGGGGCGGGGGGGGGGGCTTGCATCAGCTGTTGCAAAACCACAACTCCCAGCATGCATGGTCTGTTAGTGCATGCTGGGAGTCATAGTTTTGCAACAGCTGGAGGCACACAGGTTAGGAAACACTGAGTTAGAAACAGACAATGTTTCCCAACCAGTGTGTCTCCAGTTGTTGCAAAACTACAACTCCCAGCATGCCCAGACAGCTGAAGGGCATGCTGGGAGTTGTAGTACGGCAACATCTGAAGGGCCAGATGTTGCTGAACTAAAACTCCCAGCATGCCTGGACAGTCAGTGCATACTGGGAGTTGTAGTTTTGCAACAGCTGGAAGAGCACAGATTGGAGACCATTATACAATGGTCTCCAAACTGGGGCCCTCCAGATGTTGCAAAACTACAACTCCCAGCATGCATGGTCTTTAGTGCATGCTGGGAGTTATAGTTTTGCAACAGCTGGAGGCACACAGGTTAGGAAACACTGAGTTAGAAACAATGTTTCCCAACCTGTGTGTCTCCAGCTGTTGCAAAACTACAACTCCCAGCATGCCCAGACAGCTGAAGGGCATGCTGGGAGTTGTAGTTCGGCAACATCTGAAGGGCCAGATGTTGCTTAACTAAAACTCCCAGCATGCCTGGACAGTCAGTGCATGCTGGGAGTTGTAGTTTTGCAACAGCTGGAAGAGCACAGATTGGAGACCATTATACAATGGTCTCCAAACTGGGGCCCTCCAGATGTTGCAAAACTACAACTCCCAGCATGCCCAGACAGCCAAAGGCTGTCTAGGCATGCTGGGAGTTGTAGTTTTCAGACTCCTAGAAGCAGCAGTGAAGATCTTCACTGCTGCTTCTGAGGACCATATACTCACCCGTCGCTGCTCGTCCACGTGGCCGGTCCTGCCGCTGCTCCTCGGTCCCGCCGCTGGATCAGGTAAGTCCGCCGGTCCCCTCGTGTCCCCCCCCCTATCCTGCAGGTCCCCGCGAGCCCCTGCAGCCTTCGTCCCCCGTTCTGCCTGACTTCCAGGGGCGGGCAGTGCGGGGGATCTGAACTTTCACCCCAGATCACTGTGATTGGTCCACAGGGACCAATCACAGTGATCGCTGACCAGGACCATCAATCGATGGTCCTGGGGGTGAAGCAGAAGTTGTCCCCTGCTGGAAACAGCGGGACTTCTGCCAGTTAACCCGTGCGATGCTGCGCATCGCCGGGTTAACTGAATGTCATTTATAAACGCCGGGATGCGCGAACGCACTGCACAACCCGGCGTTTATATATGACATTCTGCGGGAAGGGGTTAACACTCTGTGATAGAATGCAATTTAGGGTTTAATCCCGTTTTTTGTGTGTGTGTGTGTGTGGTGCTGCACTGTTGTGTCCTGCTGCTGTTCACTAATACGTTTTTTCAGCGGACTGTAGTGCATTTGTCTGCCCTCATACGTGCATACCACATCCCTACATCAAAGCAGTCTACTATTTTGTATCTGTAACAAGTCTAGATACAGGGAAAGTCCTGGCAAAAGTACTCACCTGCTGGTGTTTTACAAAAATACAGATTTTTTTTCTGTGTATTGTTGCGCATTTTTCTGGCCTCATCGCTGCATACCACATACGTACATCCAAGTAGTGTACCATTTTGTACCTGTTAATCTGTCAAGGGCCTACATACTGTGAAAGTCCAAACAATAGTACTCACCGGCTGGTGTTTTACAAAAATACAGATTTTTTCTGCATGTTGTTGTGCATTTTTCTGCCCTCATCCGTGCACAGGGCCGTTTGAAGGAATTTGGGGGCCCCAAGCAAAATGGACATGGAGGCCCCCCCCCTTGATGTTCACGCACGTCACGCTCTAGGGCCGGCGTTAGGATGTAGTAACACCGGCCCTTGAATGCTGGGAGCGCGACGTGAGCGAATGTCGATACGAGGCCCCCACATTAGGTGCGGCACAGTTCCCCCCCATGTTAGGTGCAGCACAGTTCCCCCCCATGTTAGGTGCGGCACAGTTCCCCCCCCATGTTAGGTGCGGCACAGTTCCCCCCCATGTTAGGTGCGGCACAGTTCCCCCCCATGTTAGGTGCGGCACAGTTCCCCCCCATGTTAGCTGCGGCACAGTTCCCCCCCATGTTAGGTGTGGCACAGTTCCCCCCACGTTAGGTGCGGCACAGTTCCCCCCACATTAGGTGCAGCAGAGTTCCCCCCACATTAGGTGCAGCAGAGTTCCCCCCACTGTTACGCCTAGCGCTCCGGGTCCCCGCTCCTCCCCGGAGCGCTCACGGCGTCTTTCTACCTGCAGCGCCCCGGTCAGTCCCGCTGACCGGGAGCGCTGCACTGTCTTGGCCGTTGGGGATGCGATTCGCACAGCGGGACGCGCCCGCTCGCGAATCGCATCCCAGGTCACTTACCCATCCCGGTCCCCTGCTGTCATGTGCTGGCGCGCGCGGCTCCGCTCTCTAGGGCGCGCGCGCGCCAGCTCTCTGAGACTTAAAGGGCCAGTGCACCAATGATTGGTGCCTGGCCCAATTAGCTTAATTGGTTCCCACCTGTTCCCTGGCTATATCTAGTCTCCTCCCTTGCACTCCCTTGCCGGATCTTGTTGCCTTGTGCCAGTGAAAGCGTTTAGTGTTGTCCAAAGCCTGTGTACCTGATCTTCTGCTACCCATCCTGACTACGAACCTTGCCGCCTGCCCCCGACCTTCTGCTACGTCTGACCTTGCCTCTGCCTAGTCCTTCTGTCCCACGCCTTCTCAGCAGTCAGCGAGGTAGAGCCGTTGCTAGTGGATACGACCTGGTTGCTACTGCCGCAGCAAGACCATCCCGCTTTGCGGCGGGCTCTGGTGAAAACCAGTAGCCTCTTAGAACCGGTCCACTAGCACGGTCCCCGCCAATCCCTCGCTGACACAGAGGATCCACTACCTGCCAGCCGGAATCGTGACAGTAGATCCGGCCATGGATCCCGCTGAGGTGCCGCTGCCAAGTCTCGCTGACCTTACCACGGTGGTCGCTCAGCAATCGCAGCAGATTGCCCAACAAGGACAGCAGCTGTCGCAGTTGACCGCCACGTTACAGCAACTTCTGCCTCTGCTACAGCAGCAACCATCTCCTCCGCCAGCTCCTGCACCTCCTCCGCAGCGAGTGGCCGCTCCTAGCCTCCGCTTGTCCCTGCCGGACAAATTTGATGGGGACTCCAGACTCTGCCGTGGATTTTTGTCTCAGTGTTCCCTGCATATGGAGATGATGTCGGACTTGTTTCCTTCAGAACGGTCTAAGGTGGCGTTCGTAGTAAGCCTTCTCTCAGGAAAGGCCTTGTCTTGGGCCACACCGCTCTGGGACCGCAATGATCCTGCCACAGCCACAGTCCAGGCCTTCTTCACTGAACTCCGGAGTGTCTTCGAGGAGCCAGCCCGAGCTTCTTCTGCCGAGACTGCCCTGTTGAACCTGGTCCAGGGTAATTCTTCCGTTGGCGAGTATGCCGTACAATTCCGTACTCTTGCTTCAGAATTATCCTGGAATAACGAGGCTCTCTGCGCGACCTTTAAAAAAGGCCTATCCAGTCGCATCAAGGATGTGCTGGCCGCACGAGAGATTCCTGCCAATCTGCAAGAACTCATCCATCTAGCTACCCGCATTGACATGCGTTTTTCTGAGCGACACCAAGAGCTCCGCCAGGAAAAAGACTTAGATCTCTGGGCACCTCTCCCACAGTATCCGTTGCAATCTACGCCTGGGCCTCCCGCCGAGGAGGCCATGCAAGTGGATAAGTCTCGCCTGACCCAGGAAGAGAGGAATCGCCGCAGGGAAGGGAATCTCTGTCTTTACTGTGCCAGTACCGAGCATTTCTTGGTGGATTGCCCTATCCGTCCTCCACGCCTGGGAAACGCACGCACGCACCCAGCTCACGTGGGTGTGGCGTCTCTTGGTTCCAAGTCTGCTCCTCCACGTCTCACGGTACCCGTGCGGATTTCTTCTTCAGCCGGCTCCTCCCTCTCAGCCGTGGCCTGCTTGGACTCCGGTGCCTCAGGAAATTTTATTTTGGAGTCATTTGTTAATAAATTCAGCATCCCGGTGACCCGTCTCGTCAAGCCGCTCTACATTTCCGCGGTCAACGGAGCCAGATTGGACTGCACCGTGCGTTACCGCACAGAGCCCCTCCTCATGTCTATTGGACCCCACCTTGAGAGGATTGAATTTTTCATTCTCCCCAACTGTACCTCTGAGGTTCTCCTCGGTCTGCCTTGGCTCCGGCTTCATTCCCCCACCATTGATTGGACCACCGGGGAGATCAGGAACTGGGACTCTGCCTGCCACAGGAAGTGCCTCTCCCCCCCTCCCAGTCCCGTCAGGCAAGCCTCTGTGCCACCCCATGGCCCCCGTCCTGGTGTCACACTGCCCCGTGCCAGGTCTCGCCCTCTGCCCTCCCTCCCCATTCCCACTCCTGCTGTACTGCCTGCCGTTGAGGAAACCCTCCATTCTTTCCCGGTGTCCTCATCCCAGGGGAGGCAGTTACTGGACAAAGAGAAGGGGAGACCTAAGGGGGGGGGTACTGTTACGCCTAGCGCTCCGGGTCCCCGCTCCTCCCCGGAGCGCTCACGGCGTCTTTCTCCCTGCAGCGCCCCGGTCAGTCCCGCTGACCGGGAGCGCTGCACTGTCTTGGCCGTTGGGGATGCGATTCGCACAGCGGGACGCGCCCGCTCGCGAATCGCATCCCAGGTCACTTACCCATCCCGGTCCCCTGCTGTCATGTGCTGGCGCGCGCGGCTCCGCTCTCTAGGGCGCGCGCGCGCCAGCTCTCTGAGACTTAAAGGGCCAGTGCACCAATGATTGGTGCCTGGCCCAATTAGCTTAATTGGTTCCCACCTGTTCCCTGGCTATATCTAGTCTCCTCCCTTGCACTCCCTTGCCGGATCTTGTTGCCTTGTGCCAGTGAAAGCGTTTAGTGTTGTCCAAAGCCTGTGTTACCTGAACTCCTGCTATCCATCTTGACTACGAACCTTGCCGCCTGCCCCGACCTTCTGCTACGTCTGACCTTGCCTCTGCCTAGTCCTTCTGTCCCACGCCTTCTCAGCAGTCAGCGAGGTAGAGCCGTTGCTAGTGGATACGACCTGGTTGCTACTGCCGCAGCAAGACCATCCCGCTTTGCGGCGGGCTCTGGTGAAAACCAGTAGCCTCTTAGAACCGGTCCACTAGCACGGTCCCCGCCAATCCCTCGCTGACACAGAGGATCCACTACCTGCCAGCCGGAATCGTGACACCCACATTAGGTGCAGCAGAGTTCTCCCCACATTAGGCTAGCAGTTTTCCCCCACATTAGGTGCAATATAGTTCCCCCACATTAGGTGCAGTATAGTTCCCCACATTAGGTGCAGTATAGTTCCCCACTTTAGGGGCAGTATAGTTCCCCACTTTAGGTGCGGTATAGTTCCCCACATTAGGTGCAGTATAGTTCCCCCACATTAGGCAGTATAGTTCCCCCACATTAGGCAGTATAGTTCCCCACATTAGGTGCAGCAGAGTTCCCCCCACATTAGGTGCAGCAGAGTTCCCCCCACATTAGGTGCAGCAGAGTTCTCCCCACATTAGGCTAGCGGTTTTCCCCCACATTAGGTGCAATATAGTTCCCCCACATTAGGTGCAGTATAGTTCCCCACATTAGGTGCAGTATAGTTCCCCACTTTAGGGGCAGTATAGTTCCCCACTTTAGGTGCAGTATAGTTCCCCACATTAGGTGCAGTATAGTTCCCCCACATTAGGCAGTATAGTTCCCCCACATTAGGCAGTATAGTTCCCCACATTAGGTGCAGTATAGTTCCCAACATTAGGTGCAGTATAGTTCCCCACATTAGGTGCAGTATAGTTCCCCCACATTAGGCTGTAGTTCCCCCACATTAGGTGCAGTATAGTTCTCCACATTAGGTGAAGTATAGTTCCCCCACATTAGGTGCAGTATAGTTCTCCCCACATTAGGTTCAATATAGTCCCCCACATTAGGTGCAGTACAGTTACCCGCATTAGGTGCAGTACAGTTCCCCCACATTAGGTGCAGTATAGTTCTCCCCACATTAGATGCAGTATAGTCCCCCACATCAGGTGCAGTATAGTTCTCCCCACATCAGGTGCAGTATAATTCTCCCCACATTAGGTGCAGTATAGTTCTCCCCACATTAGATGCAGTATAATTCTCCCCACATTAGATGCAGTATAGTTCCCCACATTAGGTGCTGTATAGTTCTCCACATTAGGTGCAGTATAGTTCTCCCCACATTAGGTGCAGTATAGTTCTCCCCACATTAGGTGCAGTACAGTTCTCCCCACATTAGATGCAGTATAGTTCTCCCCACATTAGGTTCAATATAGTCCCCCACATTAGGTGCAGTATAGTTCCCCACATTAGGTGCAGTATAGTTCCCCCACATTAGGCAGTATAGTTCCCCCACATTAGGCAGTATAGTTCCCCACATTAGGTGCAGTATAGTTCCCAACATTAGGTGCAGTATAGTTCCCCACATTAGGTGCAGTA
The DNA here is from genome assembly GCF_029499605.1 of Hyla sarda. Lineage (NCBI taxonomy): Eukaryota > Metazoa > Chordata > Amphibia > Anura > Hylidae > Hyla > Hyla sarda. The sequence continues at coordinate 251,695,796 of NC_079189.1, read as the reverse complement.
TAGTTCCCCCACATTAGGCTGTAGTTCCCCCACATTAGGTGCAGTATAGTTCTCCACATTAGGTGAAGTATAGTTCCCCCACATTAGGTGCAGTATAGTTCTCCCCACATTAGGTTCAATATAGTCCCCCACATTAGGTGCAGTACAGTTCCCCGCATTAGGTGCAGTACAGTTCCCCCACATTAGGTGCAGTATAGTTCTCCCCACATTAGATGCAGTATAGTCCCCCACATCAGGTGCAGTATAGTTCTCCCCACATCAGGTGCAGTATAATTCTCCCCACATTAGGTGCAGTATAGTTCTCCCCACATTAGATGCAGTATAATTCTCCCCACATTAGATGCAGTATAGTTCCCCACATTAGGTGCTGTATAGTTCTCCACATTAGGTGCAGTATAGTTCTCCCCACATTAGGTGCAGTATAGTTCTCCCCACATTAGGTGCAGTACAGTTCTCCCCACATTAGATGCAGTATAGTTCTCCACATTAGGTGCAATATAGTTCCCCACATTAGATGCAGTATAGTTCTCCACATTAGTATAGTCCCCCACATTAGGTGCAGTATAGTTCTCCACATTAGGTGCAGTATAGTTCCCCCACATTAGGTTGGCAGTATAGTTTACCCCACATTAGGTGCAGAATAGTTCTCCACATTAGGTTGGCAGTATAGTTTACCCCACATTCGGTGCAGTATAGTCCCCCCACATTAGGTGTAGTATGTTCCCCCACAGACATACAGTCTCCAGTCATACAGTGTATGGCTGGAGGCTGTATGCCTGTTTACTGCCCTACTTCAGTGTTCTGACCACTGCTCCTTTTGTCCGGCCACCATAGCAGTAGGTCCCGGGACTGGAGGAGCAGTGGTCGGAGCACTAAAGCTGATGTGCCGCTGGTCACTTACCATGCTGGCCAGCGCATGTCCTGTTCGCTGCTCCGCTTCTCCGCGTTGCTTTCCAATGGGCGCACGCACGGGACCCCCCTCCCCTGGATCCGCCACTGCATGCATCATATACACACAATACACTGTCACATTACATACATGCTTCATACACACCCAGATACTGTACACATTACATACTGTACATGTATGCTTCATACACACACACACACACACTGTACACATTACATACTTTACATGCATCATACACACACACTGTACACATTACATACTGTACATGCATCATACACACACTGTACACATTACATACTGTACATGCATCATACACACACAGTGTACACATTACAAATATTGTGACAAATACTGTTTTACTGTTTAAAGAGTAGCGAAGCGTATTGAAATACCCTCATATACGCACTAAGTATGTCAGGCAAAGATGACCAGAGGATCATAGCATGAATTTGTTTAGCAGTTTACACATTCTTGCTGCACGTGAATTTTCGCCTCCCTCCTTACTTTTCGCTTGACCCCCTTCCAACTTGCACCACACGCACTGCTCTTGTACACTGTGATGCGGTCTGTGACACATGAATAAAGTCCGTTACTTTCTGGGGGGGGGAGTACACTTTCACTAGTGGCAACAGCAGCAGGCACACACCCGAATCCTGTTCGTGTGATGCCAAAAAGGCTTGTGGTGGTGGATTGTGTGGCAAGCCTTGTGGGGTTTAGGGTAGTTAGGGTGTTGCTGTTCGGGATGATAAAGGGCGCTATTAACTAGAGGTGCACCGAAATGGAAATTTCAGAACCGAAACGAAACCGAAAAAAAAAAAATGTCCGGCCGAAACCGATACCGAAAATGACTTCTCCCCGTCT